>NC_137519.1:16037500-16500000 GCF_041902795.1 Electrophorus electricus
ACAGGTCAGCAGTTTCCTGCTAGGACACACATGGGAGAAAGATCCACTTCCTCTTGTGCTCCAGACCTGCTCACTGAAACATGGCAGGATGTCCTCGTTGGATTTCCAACACATAAACTCTACGTGATCGGAGGGTACCTCATCGGTCTGTGTGCACAGCAGACTGAGAGTGCAGAGGAACACACTGTAGCATGCAGATGTGCACCTCGTTTCTAATGGTGTACAAAATGGACTGGGTACAAACTGGGCGCAATACAGCACTCAATACTGGGCACAAACTGGCCACAATCTGGGCACAATCTGGGCTCGATACTGGATTCAGTACTGGTCACAAATTGGGCTCTATATTGGGCTCTATACTAGGCTCAATACTGGGCTCCGTACTGGGTACACAGTGGGCCAGAGGGAGTCATAGGGCATGTGTGACTGTGTAGGACTTTATGAAAATATTCGGTCACATAATTTGGTAGCACCCACCCTGGAAAAGAAGGCTGTGGAAGAGAAGACGTGTGTGTGTGTATGTGTGTGTGTGGATCCTCAGAGGACCGTGCACAGTGAGGCAAACATAAGAGCCGCTGTGGCAAATCAGATTTCAGTAGGGAGTCAGTCACACCATACTGTGTCCTCTAGACAGGACAGGAATCAGAATGGCTTCCTGCCCATATAAGGTCAAAGCTCCACCCTGCAGAACTGGCCAATAAATCTTTGAGCAGTCCTGATTATTTTTGTTACTGGGTAGAAAGGTCCTGTCTGTAGTGTAAACTCAGTGCTCCACATGGGGGTTTCTGCTGATGGACTCCACACAATGTCTGAGATGTTATCAACCATGAGAGCAGAATGAAGGAATTTTGCTGTGTGTCTGAGCCCACCATGATTCTGACTCATGTCTGGGGGGAGGGGCCGTGAGCAGAGTCTCTGTAGCACCTGTGAGACAGCAGTGATTTCTGTTCTGTGCTACTCACCATGTATTTACCCTGAAAATGAGATGAGGACGACTGTCCTGATCTGCCTCCCACAGCCTGTGGTGCTCCACAGACCTTTCTCCAGCAGGCTGGTCTTACTGGAGCTCAGCTGAAGAGGGACATCATACTGCTGAGTAACCAGCAACAGATCTGCCTCTCTCTCTCTCTCTCTCTCTCTCTCTCTCTCTCTCTCTCTCTCTCTCTCCCTCCCTCATTAAATGCAGATGAAAGAAAAGGGGAAGAAGTGAAGTTGACGAGTGTTCAGATGGGGATGTTGATTTCGGCATGGGCAGTCCGTCTACTGGCCACCCACGGACTGGTAATGCAGCTAAGCAATAGAGGCACTTTAAGGAGAGTGTGTGTGTGTGTGTCACTCAGGAGAGTGTGACTCTCACTCTGAGGAGTGTGTATGTGACTATCTGTTCACAGATGTTTTACTGAGCAAAATAGGAAATGGGTTTGTTGCTCTAACATTGTTGGTGTTTGAAATGCCATCACAGCTCACACTGACACACACACCAGCCCCTTACAATGTGTAATTTATTCCACAGACCCTTTGGCAGCACCACAGAACAGCACTTTACTGAGAATCACTGTGTGTGTGTGTGTGTGTGTGTGTGTGTGTGTGTGTGTGTGTGTGTGTGTGTGTGTGTGTGTGTGTGTGTGTGTGTGTGTCTGTGTGGGGGGGGGACCAGCTGGGGGACCAGCCCCAACATCCCGACATAAACATCCCAACCTTAGCACACAACACAACTTCAAGACACATCACAATCTCAGTATACACGCTCAGAAACACATACTCACCAATGAGAGGACCTTCTTCAGATGACAGGCAGATTAAATCACAGAAGTCAAAGATGATAACGGTGACATCAGACACACATTCTGCTCAGAGTTTGGCAGCATGTGTCCAGGTATTTGAAGCTCTCAGTATACAGACTCTAATGGGGCTGGGTGCCAACATTTCGAGAGTTTTCTGCTACCTGGTGCTGGTGGGGGTTTGGTGGCCGCTGTGCAATGGCCATGACGATGCATCTGTACGACATAATGTCCCATGGGGCTGAGTTAGCTTGCCTCTCCTCTCTGTTGAGCTCTATAGGACAAGGCCATGCTAGGTCGTGGAGGACTACGCTCTGATAGGACGAGTAAACAACAGGTTCTTTCCCACAGACACACGATGGGACTGCACTGTTTTGTGAGGTTCTGTTAAATATCTTGTGTGTGTGTGTGTGTATATATATATATATATATATATATATATATATATATATATACATATATATATACACACACACACAAAGTCCAGAACAAGGATCACACCACAGGCAGGATCTTGACGCTTCCCAGAGAACAATGCAGCAGTAACTCAAATCAATTTACCAGCAGCCTCAAGTTATGAATTATTCACTCAGCAAAGGAATGAGCCCATGTTGGAGGGGGTTTCCTCTCAAAACAGCAGAAACTGGGAACACAGCACCCTCTCCTGGACAGTCAAACCTTTTCTGTTTCTCAAATTTGCTACACTAGTGTTTCTGCACTGGGGAGGAAGTCTGAGGCAGCAAGCTGGCATGTTAATCATGTTGCATCACTCTCAGTACTTCCTCTGACAGACAACAGTGTGCCACCCACTGCCGAAAGCTCTCATCATGTGGTCAGGAAACAAATAAGACAAAAACAAGCTCATTCCAGCTCATCTCACCACAGCCTGGATATACAGCATCTAACACTTCATAAAAGAACACTTCATAAAAGAGGTGATCACCAACCATCATCACTTCTGATTCAGTTTTTAGCATCATTGTATATGCTAAAATCAAGGTGTGGTTCACAGCAGCAGGAGTCAGACACCCTCCTGACACCACACGTGTGTAGCAGGTGTTTGCGCTTCCTCAGACACACCTGCCTGTCCGATCACTTGAACTCAGATCTTAAAGTGAGGCTGAAAGCTAACGTAAGAGTCCCAGATGCACATCACACCACCGTTATTGCAACACGACACCTCAGTGTCCTTCTTACATCTGTGCAAACAAAAAACACAACAGTCCAAAAATGTTTATGAACATTTATTTGTAATGCTGCTTCAAACAGTAACAATACTCGTGCACTACACAATCATTTCCTAAAAAAAAAAAAAAAAAAAAAAAAAAAAAAGATTTCGAAGCAGCAACGGTTGGCAAAGTTTCCAGAGGTGGTGGTGTGGTTCAGAGCTGGAAGGTGGCAGAGGTCTGGGCCATAGCGTTGTAGATGAAGGTGTTGTTGAATGGTACAAACTGGTGAGTGATAAGCTTGATGGCTTCCTGGGCTGCTGCTCCTACACACAGAAATGTGGACATCACTAACACAATACAGACTCACTGTGTGTGTGCGTGCATGTGTATGAGTGTGAAAACCTACCACCCATAAAGGCAGCAACTGTGTGTGGTTCTGCAGCACCGTATCGACAGCTGTAAGGTACAAACAATCAATCAAACAACGAGCAGAACTATTACTCGCTATTCTACCATTACTATCTCCACACACACACACACACACACACACACACACACACACACACACACACAAACACAAACACAGCAATGCACTGGGCTTCTGCTAAAAAGGACACTAAAACTGCCGACAGGCCCTTGGCGAGTTTAAGAGTGTGACAGTGTGTGAGTGTGAGTGTGTGTGAGAGTGGGAGCAGAGGGTGTAACCGTACAACTCGTGGACGTAGTCGTCCTTGACGTTGACAGTGAGGCCGTACTCCTGGAGCAGGCTGTGGACACACAACTTCAGACGCACGATGTCATCTTCCACCTGGTAGTTGTACACACCTGCAGCACAGCATGTGACTTCTTAGTGGGCAGGTGATATTGTTAGACCAAAGCTCCACCCTCTTACAAAGGTGTGGCCAGACCAATGCTGACAGCCCTTCTCACGTTCCCCCCCTTCACTGTGAAAAAGCTCCACGTGCCAAAGTGAGTGCAGCTGTGTGCAGCTGGAACTGTGCACTAGTGTGTGTGTGTGTGTGTGTGTGTGTGTGTGCGCTGGTGTATGTGTGCGTGTGTGTGTGTGTGTGTGCGCTGGTGTATGTTTGCGTGTGTGTGTGTGCGCTGGTGTATGTTTGCGTGTGTGTGTGTGTGTGTCTGTGTGCTGGTGTATGTGTGCGTGTGTCACTGACATTAGCTCTCAAGAGTACAGAGGCACCAAGAATGGTGTGTTGGCACCTGAAGAGTGAAAGTGGGCTGGTATACTGGTGTGCTGGCATGCTGTTATACTGGTGTGCTCGTACGCTGGTATACTGGTATACTGGTGATGTAGTACTGCTGAGCTGGTGTTGTTACCTGGGTAACGAGAGTGCTGCTGGTAGAAACAGTCCACAGAGCGCAGCATGAGGTACAGAACCATCTCACTGTCTGGGTTATCCATACAGGAAGCTGAAAGTAGACGGACACACACACACACACACGCACACACTTTATTTCCTCTTGGTGATGAGGCCTCAGCCTGTACGTGACTGGTACTGGTACCAGTGTCTGAGGGTGTTAACATGCACTAGCTGGTCTGTCCACTCACTGATCTCGTCTTTGTGGACAGTGTCCACACCGTACTCCTCCACCAGGGCGCGACAGTGCACCACCCTCAGGAAGGCGGCGTTCTTACCTGCCAGCATTCACACACACACACACACACACACACACACACACACACACACACACACACACACACACAGGAGACACCCTGAGGTACAGACCAACAGGCAGCACGTACAGGAAGCCAGCAAAGGCTCAGAGCTTTACAGGGACAGGGTCTAAAAAGGGTGGGGCCTATAATGGGCAGTACTCACAGAAGAGTCTGATATCCTGCTCTGAGATGCACTCTGGGAGCTTCAACACAAAAACCACAGATCAGGCAATGCTTCAAACACTGAACCTTCAGGTGGAGGCTCTGCTCCACCCACATGTGTAAAGTGCCCCAGATACACACCTTGCCCACAGCCTGCAGGTGCGACTCCACATGTCTGCTGACAGCTGCAGCGTCCTGGAGTGCCCGCTCTCTGTAGCTAAAGGGGACAAGACCGGCCACACAAACAACCATTAATGTGCACACCACCACAGTTCTGGGGGCACAGTGTATCTGTATCTGAGCCGTGACCTAGGACCTGTGACAAGGTGCTCGGGTGTGTGTACCTACACGTTCTGCAGGCTGATGAATTTGTCCGAGTCAGCGATCATGTCTGGGATGGTTCCACGCACGGGGAGACTTCCCCTCCCTTCAGCCTGCACAAAGTCCCGCACGGCCCGCACCATCACCCAGAACGCTGGGCTCTACGTGCACACACACACACACACACACACACACACACACACACGCGCGCGCACACATACATGCACTATACATATATATATGCGTAAAATATATGTAAACGATGCAAAATATATATGTATGTGCATCCCACACAGGAACGTGAAGGTTCAAAGGTCGGACCTGTGACGTGATGTTCTCACACTGCTCAGCGTTGAACAGATCTTCTACTGCTGTGGGAATCTACACACAGAGAGACACAAGAGTCAGGGAGTTAAAGGGCACACACACACACACACACACACACACACACACACACACACACACCTTGCTGGGATTCAGCGCTGTGTTCACGTTCTTAATGGCTTCGTCAAAGTTCTCCTCCTCCTCCGGAGTGCCGTTCTCGTTCTTACGGATCCCTGTGAAAACATCGGGAATCATAAGAGGCACGCACTCCGAACACACGAGGCACAATCACCTCACACCATATTACCACAATATTAGCTCAACATTATCATAATATTACCTTCTCTCAGCAGCTGTCTGAAGGCCTCCTTCTCTTTGTAGTTTCTGGGTAACTGAAAGTCGTGCTGGAAAGGAAAAGAATCATAAAGAACCAAATCATCTCAGATTGGGATTCAGAATCATCTCGTGATTCAGGACGTTACCTCTCTGCACCACTTCTGCAGGTATTTAGCCACTATGATGACCCATGGGGTGTGACTGTGGTCCTGAAACAGTAAGAGCACGAACTAGACAAAATCACACAAACATCCTTTTCAATGTAGACTTTTTAAAACAGATTAACCTTCATTAAAAGGCTGATGGAGCTAAACAAACAAACCACAGTCGGGCTGTTGATTTACCTTCTTCTCCATGTTGTCGAGGTCGTAGGAGGTGATGTGATTGGTCAGCTCTGGGAAAGGCTGGTCCAGTCTCAGATCCTCCAGGGCATTGTCTGGATGTGACTCGACCACTAGAGAGAGAGAGAGAGAGAGAGAGAGAGAGGACTGTCAGTCACACGCTGCACATGCCTGATATCACCAAGAGAGATCTGTTCTACTGGAACAGAGATGAAACACAGAGGGAAGTTACAGTTTAAAGGGAAATTCCAACAAAAACATGGATTTTGTGAGTTTTAGAGTGTTATTACAATTTTCTTGTTTTGAAAGCCAAGTAATTAAATTACAAATCAAAATCCCCAAACATTCCTGTTAAATTATGTGCCTAATTTAAGAGAAAGACATCAGGTCTCACTGTTTCCGTGAGCCGTTATAATCATGTAAAGCCATCACGCTGCTCCCTGTGGCTGAGAGGTGGTATAGCGAGTGCAGATCCTCCCTCTCCTTTACCTGTGTGCTCCCTCACCACAAGTCTCATGTAGCCAACGAGACCATATGTCCTACACACAAGGAAGGGCACGGCGGCGTTCCACAGCACAGAGCCCAGCCGCAAACAGGTGCTGTGGAGAAACCAGGAGACAGACAAGGAATCAATGAGGAAGTGGTTGCTCAGTGGTCAAGGTCCTGGCCTAGTAACCAGAAGGTTGCCTGTTCAAGTCCCACCACTGCCAAGTTGTTGGGCCCCTGAGCAAGACCCTTAACCCTCAATTACTGAAGTTGTGTTGTCAGAATTGTAAGTCACTTTGGATAAAAAGTGTCAGGTATATGTAACGGAGATTTCAGATGTAACTGTTTCTTTACTGAATAATCTTTTGCAAAGACCCTCTCACATGCCACACATCAGACAGCAGTACCTTTCTTCAAGTTGCACAGCAATAACCAAACTGAACCTGTGGAAGAATTCAGGGTCATTGTCCAGGAGTCTGTCTGGGTTCTGAGAAACACAGACAGGACATTTAGCAGGAAATAACCACATAATAACCATGTAATAACACAATTAAGGGAATTTGAGGATGAGAAGCTGAGGTTGGTACTGACCTCCTCCACAAAGTTTCCTGACACGTCAGTGTTGAGTTCCTGTAGCAGCTCAGTAGTAGCCTGAGCCCTGTTCTACACGCAACAACACAAGATCACGTTACAGTCAAAGTTCATCGCCAGTAACACGGTTCTGCACTGGTGCTCAGCGCATCTTACCTTCCCAACACTGTCACTGCTAAGAAAGAAGCTGCAACACAGACAAAATGAGTCACTGTGCAGGAACCTCAAAAACACAGATCATTAACATGCAGCTTTTCTAACAGACAATTTAAGATACTTGTTTCCGACATCCTCTCCAGACACCCTGTGTCCATCCACTATCGTGAAGGCTCCGATGCCTAGCAATCAAAGGGAGACAGAAAGTCACTGTGACTGGCGGCTCTGAAAACCAGCGGCGGAAACGGCTGCACGGAGCGCTCGCGCCACCTGGAAGCACTAGGTTCTTCAGGATTTCCGTCCCGGAGGCGGCGGCATTGACCAGGCACACATGTGCATTTTCGAGAGCCTCCTGTCCATGATCTCCCCATAACCTAACAGACAGTAGGGACACAACATGAAAACACCCACCTCACCCAGCTAGCTAACCCAGCTAACCCAGCTCGCCCTATCTGTCCGTCTTGGAGGCTCCGCCAGCCTCTGGAGGCCAGACCGTAATCTCAGTGTCCGTATAAGCGTGGAGTGTCATACTCACCTCAGCTGTCTGTCATAACGCTGATCTTTGTTGGTTTTGTGATCTGCCATAGTCATTCTTACACCCGGCGGAAACACAACCGGCACACTATCGAAATAATCCAATCCGCAGATTCGTCAAATTAACGAGATACTCCCATCCGCAGATTCGTGAAACTACAGAGATAATCCCATCCGCAGATTCGTCAAACTAACGAGCTAATCCCATCCGCAGATTCGTCACGGAACCGCTCCGGATCTCTTCCGATTCACATCTCCTAACTCCCACCAGGCAAATCCATTATAGGACATATGACACTTAAACAATTAGTCTCATTACATTAAACACCTACGCGTAAATATGATATTAGACGTAGTTAACTACCATTATTTTCTGAAGCTGTGTCATTTAAAAATAAAATCTCTGAAGCACTCCCCTCTATAACAATATAATGGACTGTGCTATGTAGACGTAACAAGTGTCCAAGGGCTCGTGGACTGAGATTGTTCTTCTTCGGTACAATTTTGGCGCCTTAAAAACAGAGCACATGTACCCTGATCATGAAGTGTGGCATCATCAGCACTACACTACATTACACTACATTGAACTACACTATACTGTACAACACTACACTACACTTCATTCCCTTACACTACACTAAATCATACTACACTACACCACACTACATTACATTACTCACCACACTACATTACACAACACTACACTCACTACACTATACTACACTACATTACATTACACTACACTCACTAAACTACACTACACTACACTACATTACACCACACTACATTACAAACTTTTTTAGGTAACAATAAAACAAGCTCCTAAGCACGTAGTGGAGTTAGGCATGTTTACCACCAGGGGGCAGCCGCTAGTCGCGTTATTCTGTATACGGAGTGCGCGGAGGTGCAGTTCTGCATTAAACTAAGGGAAGACGGTGAAAGCGGCTTAATGGAGATCATATGATGACCCGGAGATGACGTGAAGCTCAGCACTCTGCGCAGACTCGTCAAGTCACGTGTGTAAACAACTGAGCCACGTGGTGAGGCGAACAAGCCATTTGACAGCTGTTTTTGACCGGTAGTTGAGTCCCGGACTCTGATTTTGACAGGTGAAGGCTGTAGGAAAAGTATTATTAAAAAGTAGGTTTATAGATTAAATAAATAAAGGTTGACGTTCAAAAATAGATTTATTGAATACATAAATAAATAAACGGATAACATAATTACTTCCTTGATTATAACTTGATAAGAGTGTTAAATTATAAAGCTTCTAAGCTGTAACAGACTTATTTCAGGAGTAAGTTATATTGTAGCTGTTGAGGTGTATTATGAGAATTATCACTGTTAGTGTCACCGAACTGGTCAAGCCTAAATTTGGAATAATTTGCTGTGCCAGCAGTGAAGCACCACTGGAAATGACTTTTAGTTGATGATTAGGCCTAACCTTGGTCTAAACTGGACTTTAGTTTATTAAAGCTGTGTGCTTTAACCTGCTTAACTGGTTCCTCCCTGAAAAATAATTATGAGGTAGAAATAAAATGACTAATACATTACTTGTTTGTGCAGAGTGATGGGGAGTGTGGGATGGAGGGGTGGAAGGTGATTGGGTTAGGGCTGGATGGATCTGGAATGTAACCTATTAGCATTAGGAGTGTTTGCATGTGTGTACATGTGTATGTGGTGGTGGGGGTTTGTTGGGGGTTTGTTGAGGGCGTGTGTGTGTACATGTGTGTGTGTTGAGGGCAAGGGTGTGTATACCTGTGTGTGCATGAGGTTCTCCTCTATGAGCTGTAATATTTTACTTAAACATGAATATAAAACCGCATGAATATGCCAGCCCTGGTAACCACCCACACATCTCTGTAAGCACTTATTCACAACTTAAGCACTTACATTTAACAGTACTAAAAACAGGTGTCTGCATGAGAAAGGCTACTGCTGTGTGATGTCAGGAACTGAAGCTTCACACTGTAAAAACTTGTAAATATTCTTCATGTAATAAAAATGTAAGAAAACTAGGGATCACAGTCATATTAAAATTTGTTTTTAGCAAAAAAATATGAGCTCTGACTTCGTCAGTGGCAGGAGTGTGAATTGTTCTTAACCTTGATGACCTTTAACACTGAGCTGAGGAAACACTCTGAAATGGGAAGGGGTGGGTGGACAACATTTGCTCACACAAAGCGAATGAAGACATTTTCTAATGGGACCCTGGTAGTTGTTAGACGTGGGACTGTACTTAGGTGTGACTGACAGGCTGAAAGGGGGGGGGGGGACGGAGACACTGAGCACGTAGCAGCTGCTGCCTGACTGTGGGGCCCTTCCCTGGGTCAACACCTGCTGGGGAGAGAGAGGGTGTGTGTGTGCGTGCACTGGGGAGAGAGAGAGAGTGTGTGTGTGTGTGCGCTGGGGAGAGAGAGAGAGTGTGTGTGCGTGTGTGCTAAGGAGAGAGACAGTGTGTGTGTGTGTGCTGGGGAGAGAGAGGGTGTGTGTGTGTGCTGGGGAGAGAGAGGGTGTGTGTGTGTGTGTGCTGGGGAGAGAGAGGGTGTGTGTGTGTGTGTGTGTGCTGGGGAGAGAGAGAGAGTGTGTGTGCGTGTGTGCTAAGGAGAGAGACAGTGTGTGTGTGTGTGCTGGGGAGAGAGAGGGTGTGTGTGTGTGCTGGGGAGAGAGAGGGTGTGTGTGCGTGTGTGTGTGTGCTGGGGAGAGAGAGAGAGTGTGTGTGCGTGTGTGCTGGGGAGAGAGACAGTGTTTGTGCACGTGCTGGGGAGAGAGAGGGTGTGTGTGTGTGCTGGGGAGAGAGAGGGTGTGTGTGTGTGTGTGTGTGTGTGTGCTGGGGAGAGAGAGGGTGTGTGTGTGTGTGCTGGGGAGAGAGAGGGTGTGTGTGTGTGTGTGCTGGGGAGAGAGAGAGAGAGTGTGTGTGTGTGTGTGTGCTGGGGAGAGAGAGAGAGTGTGTGTGCGTGTGTGCTGAGGAGAGAGACAGTGTTTGTGCACGTGCTGGGGAGAGAGAGGGTGTGTGTGTGTGCTGGGGAGAGAGAGGGTGTGTGTGTGTGTGTGTGTGCTGGGGAGAGAGAGAGAGTGTGTGTGCGTGTGTGCTGAGGAGAGAGACAGTGTGTGTGCACGTGCTGGGGAGAGAGAGGGTGTGTGTGTGTGCTGGGGAGAGAGAGGGTGTGTGTGTGTGTGTGTGTGCTGGGGAGAGAGAGGGTGTGTGTGTGTGTGCTGGGGAGAGAGAGGGTGTGTGTGTGTGTGCTGGGGAGAGAGAGGGTGTGTGTGTATGTGCTGGGGAGAGAGAGGGTGTGTGTGTGTGCGCTGGGGAGAGAGAGGGTGTGTGTGTGTGCGCTGGGGAGAGAGAAGGTGTGTGTGTGTGTGTATGTGTGCGCGCGCTGGAGAGAGAGGGTGTGTGTGTGTGCGCTGGGGAGAGAGAGAGAGTGTGTGTGCGCGTGCACTGGGGAGAGAGAGGGTGTGTGTGTGCGCTGGGGAGAGAGAGAGAGTGTGTGTGCGCGTGCACTGGGGAGAGAGAGGGTGTGTGTGTGTGTGTGTGTGCGCTGGGGAGAGAGAGGGTGTGTGTGTGTGTGCTGAGGAGAGAGAGAGAGTGTGTGTGCGCGTGCACTGGGGAGAGAGAGGGTGTGTGTGTGTGTGCTGGGGAGAGAGAGGGTGTGTGTGTGTGTGTGTGCGCTGGGGAGAGAGAGGGTGTGTGTGTGTGTGCTGAGGAGAGAGACAGTGTGTGTGCATGTGCTGGGGAGAGAGAGGGTGTGTGTGTGTGTGCTGGGAGAGAGAGGGTGTGTGTGTGTGTGTGTGCACGCGCTGGGGAGAGAGAGGGTGTGTGTGTGTGCGCTGGGGAGAGAGAGGATGTGTGTGAGTGTGCTGAAGAGAGAGAGAGTGTGTGCGCACGTGCTGGGGAGACAGAGCGTGTGTGTGTGTGTGTGTGTGTGTGTGTGTGTGTGTGTGTGTGTGCTGGGGGAGAGAGTTTGTGTGTGCGTGCGTACTGGCTGTCTGGCTGAACAGTTTTAATCTGTGCATGCACCGTGGAGCAGCACCAAAATAGAAGACAGCACATCTGAAATAGATCTGAACTGAATCGGAACTGAATCTGTATCCTGCTCTTGTTCTGAGCGTGAAAATAGCATAAGAAATCATCATCAGTTGGTCTGGTAGTTACAGCAAATCAAAATACGTTACTCACACATTTACATTTAGCTGACGCCTTTATCCAAAATGACTTACAATTGACTGAGTACAGCTTGAGCGTTAAGGGCCTTGCCCAGGGGCCCAACAGTGGAAACTTGGCAGTGGTGGGGCTTGAACCAGCAACTTTCTGATTATAACTCAAGTACTGTAACCACTGGGCTACCACACAATTACACTAGGAGTATATCTTAAAAACAAAGTGGAAAAAAACCTAAAATTTGAAAAGGTCTAGCAACAGCTCATCCATTATCGGACGGAATAAATCCCTGTCCAGGCCACGTGTTGGAAAAGGCCTGATCCATGTTGCAGCCTCCCAGACAGACATCTAGTGGATCAGTGTCTGGGTCTGCCAGCAGAGGGCACTGTATGAGACACAGCCATTACACACTACACTTTATACTCCATTTTGTTGAATCCCTCCCTCAGATTGTTTGATTTTTACAACTGTAACGCTCATGGCCTTTATAAAAGTGGCTTCTGTGAAGTTAATTTTAAAAGGAAGCAATTTGCAATGACAAGTATTTCATGGCTGTTACCTAATTTACATCAGAACCATATCACTTTATGAAGGCTGGCATCTCCTGTAAAGAGACTGTTGAGTAAAGGCAGAGACAAAGCAACAAAGGTTTGAAACTGGGGACAAACTAGCAGCTGTCCAGACTACATTCAGAACCAAATGCAAGCCTGAATTTACCTTTTATGTATCTGGATATACATGATTTTAGCAGTTCAGGGTTACTTAAGTTTGTGTGAGAACATTATAATGTATGGTAACTTTGACAGCTTTACTCAGTTGTTTGTTACACTCAGTATCTACATTAAGGCCATCAACTGCTGCTGCCATATTTCAATGTTTAGAGTCTCTGGTGACAAGACGCATAAGATTACTTTAAAACACAGTTAACACACCTGACTATGAAAGAAGGGTAAATAACTTGGATGCTGAGAATCAAGTTAAAACTACATTTGAGTAACTCAAATCTGCCAGTCAAAAGACCCTCCAGTGCAGTCATCGCCACCTGAACCTGTTCCCACTGTAAAAACAATACCACACCAGAGAACACAGGCAAGCACACAGACAGCCGAGACGAAGTCTGGAGAACAGACAAGACAGTTAACAACAAGCAAATCAGACAGGATAGTGGTGTGAAGACAACAGAAAAGGCAAAACATCCTGTGGTGACTGGAGATTACAGACTGCGCATCTTGCGTTCCAGTCACTTTGGAGCTCCAGCCCCCCAGACAGAGGCTGGCAGACCCATCTCCTCTCACGCTCACAATGTTTTAAGAGTTCTTTGCTGTAGTAGTCATGAAGTGTATGGAGTGGCACTCATTACAGCCCTGGATGTCTTTGAAACCAGTGTAAAAAAGCACTAGTTCAAGTTCGGTTTATTTGTCACATACATAGTCATACACAGTATAACTCACAGCAAAATGGGACACAATCCTGAAGTCCCTCTGTCTTAACTGTCTAGTGCTTTTTCAGTCAGTCAGCTTTGTGTGAAGGGAGCAGTAAAGGAGGAACAGTGCATGTAAGTTTAGACTTTTATTTTGTCTTATAAAATACAAAGGTAGCAGCATTTAATTTAAAAACAGATTTAAAAAATTAAAAATTCATTTGGAGGCAAACCACAAAAAAAAAAAAAAAAAAAAGTAAAATAAATCCTGTCCTTGGTAATCCACAAATCATAATCCCACGTGACCAATCAATATATGGTGATTATTGAACTTCCTGTGAGTCAGGCCTCACCATTCCATATTTAGCAGCAAATCAGGGCAAACAAACACAGGTGATCTGTACTTGTCCACCCAGAAAATAAGAACAATAATAAAACCCTCAAAGGGTATTTCAAGTCTAGATATAAAATTAGAATAAAACCCCCCCCCCAACAAATCAGAACTGCAAGGTGTGCATGCTTATAGAAACCGATGCTTGCGTATCCTATTAAGGCACTGTGTTTTGCCATCTCCATGTTCCACAGTGCCATCAGGAGGCCAAGGTCTCGGGCTTCTCACTGCTGGGCGGAGGAGTAAGCACCCCGGCTGGGACCTGGGATCTCTGGCTATGATCCATGTCCACAAGCTGATACGTGTAGACCTTCCCCTACAGAATCAAAACAAAGACTCAGAAGGGAGGACACGGTAGAAACAATGGGAGTGGGAGGGCTGTCTCCAAAGCCTCCTGGTCCTTTCCACCATCCAGTTGGCGTGCGTGTTGTCATACTACAGGCCTGCTTCTAAACCTCTTAAAATCACGCTCAGACAAACCCAAGTTTCCAGCAGCTGAAGGACCCTGAGGAAACACACTCACCAGCCAGTCGAGGTAGGGTACGTGGGTCTGGATGTTGTGTGCGTCATCTGCTGCGATGCCCTTGAACATCTTCAGTGAGGAGCTGCCTACTTCACGGATAGCCATGGCAAAAGGAACCATCCACCTCACACATGGCTCCACATCACACCACTTCAGCCCTGACACATACACGCACTTAAACCTGAAGCCCAGATTTACACCTGCAGTAAGAGATTCAAACCACAAAGCTGCTCTCACCTGAGACCTTCATCACCAGTTCCAGGGAAGAGAAGTGAAACAGGGCAGACGCTGCCAGCAGGCTGTAGGAGAACTCCAGACTTCTGAGATCCAAGATGCACAAGTTCAGGAGCTACATGAGAAAAGCCACAGGCATTACCATCCACCATCACCCCAGTCAAAGACGAGGAGGAACACCATTGTCTACATCCCTAGAAGGACTCTTCCTATCTCTACAGTTCCATTTGTCTTTACTGCAGCATAAACAAAAGTGTTTCAGTATCCTCTCACCCAGCACTGGCGGCATCAGTGGAATGGAGGCGGAGGAGGAACACCGAAACCAGAACCTACCTCGGCAATCTGCACAAACGTGGACTGTGGGTACTGTGGCAGGAGGACATGGTCACTCTCCTTCAGGTAGGCCATCTGCATGTAGATGTTGAGCCAGGCCACAGAAGTGAGAGGACTGAGACTCCAGTTCAGTTCCTAAAGGAGAAACACATGGAGGAGAGATTACAGTAATTGTTTTTGTTTTTTTCCCTGTAATTCTGTGGTTGTGTTTGTCTGCAATACCAAAGCAAAGAAAGCTCAAGTGTCAAAAACATTTAAAACAGGTCGTGATATGACCTTCATGATTATGACTTCCATATCAAGGATTTCTTCTTCTGTGCAAGCTCCATCCGTAACGTAAGCAAACTGGTGAACTTTGGGAGGGTAAATTTCCTGTAGGACAGAACATATGGCACCTCAGTACTCTACACTGTATGGGCAATAAAGAGAACCAATCTGTCAGAGTAACTAGTCCAAAATGACTCGGTCTTATTCGGTCTTAGCGCAACATCAGAATAACGTGGAGTTTGAAGTGATGCACCTCCATTTTGGCAGCAATAAAGAGAGCAGCAATGCCGATGAGCTGCAGGGTGGTCTTCAGGACGTTCTCCTGGGTGGCCATGAAGCGATCAAAGTAGTCCTGTCCCAAGTAAAACGTTTCTCTGTGCAGTTTGTAGACTTCACAAACCTGAGAAGAAACAAAAGGACAGAGGTTTTAGGACAAACCCTGCAAGGGTAGAAAATAAAGGCAAAGTGACCAGGTAATCTACAGACACAAGGCTGAGGAATCTGCGTCATGATCTAATCCCGGATCAATCTGCATTTGAAAAGGAAGGGCAAGAGAGCTACAGAGTGGCCTTCATGCGCCTCAGTGAGGGGACACTCTGTGCACAGACCTGGCCCTTCTTAACGAGATCAGATTAAAATGCGTCAGTGTTGTAAAAGGTGTTTGATTGATGTTTACCTCCATGAGCCAATCCAGGAGTATGGCCCTCATTCTGGGCTGAAGGGCGGGATGTCTCTCCATCACATGGGTGTCGTGAGGATACAGTTTCTCTTTTCTTAGCAAGTTGCTCCATACATCATCTTTACTTGCCCAACTGTGGGAATGGAATTATGAAACAAAAATAAAATAAAACAAACCTCATCAGATTTGGTTTTGCACACACAATGTAGCACATACAGCTGTATATTCAGATGGCCCAGAAGCAGACAGACACCATCAGGCTCCATCTCCCACTCCAGAGAAACTGAGAAAGCACGGACCCCACGGGGCAGGTCTGAGGACCGTGCCTTAGCCAGGTTCACAACTTTCTCCACATCAGACATAGATCACACCATGTGAGAACCAAAACAGTCACTCACTAGAATGTGAGAACGGACATTTTTTTGGAACACCCCAGTCTCCCAAACAGTTCACTGTATTTACAAGCGATCAGTGTCCTACTGAAACAACTCCAGGCTCACCTGAGAGAAGGCAGGGGAGGTGGTCGCGTTGGGGTGATGAAAAGGTTTCTGGAGGTGTATTGGGTGAATCCCACACTGCTGATGGCAACCGGTTCCTCAACCTCTTCTGGCACTGGAATCCGCCTACACGGGCTTGGGTAACCTGTGCAGGAACTCCAGCAGGTCTGAGCAGGACCAAGGAAAGGGGGGGTGGAAGAGAAACACACAAAAAGAGGAGAGTTACCCAACGGATAAAAACAGAAATCACCCACCATGCACACCCCATGGCCCTCAACTGGACAATACAAACAGCAACGTCACTACCATAAAGCCACTTTTCTCTTCACTGAACAGACGCAACCCCCCCGACACATTTCATACACAGGTCAGTCTAACAAGTCAGGCAGCTGTGATGTATTCAGAGTGTTGAGGTGGTCAAAAGAAAGTGAAAATAATATTCAAAATAGTGAGGCCCATTCAACCTTTTGTTACACATTCTGAAAAGTAAAAAAGAATGTTGTGAAGTGGCATTCTACGTAGGAACAACTCAGCTCACACCATACAGACCCAATTCCACTGTTCAAAACCAACTGCAAGTTTGAGTGAGTGTGGGAAACCAGGGAAGCTCATAAAGCCAAGATAAGCTTAATCCAAGTGGAGCTTCTGACCTGCGGTGGACACTGCTTCTTTTTGGTCATCTCTGCCATTTCCTCGTCTGGATCTTGTAAATGCTGCATAATCAGAGGGAACAAGCGTGGTCGTGGGGTTTACGACGCTCTGCTGTTCCTGGTTCAGCTAATGTGGAAAACAAGTGAACTTACAACTGCGACGTCTGCTTTTCTCTTCCTGGCCCGCGCCGCTGTGTGTTTAGGAGCACCATCTGTAGTAGATCTCAGTTCAGCGTTTAGTCTGAAATAGTAGCAGTCCCACACTGTGTGTTTAGCTCGTGTCTAAACCGTTCTCCACGACCGGACTGTCACAGCATGGTCAAACTATACGAAATGGAAACTTACACTTTCTTACTTGGCATTATATCCACACGCTCGGACGCTTTGACCAGAGAGCCTGTAAAACAGGAAGGAGAGTCGCGTGTTATTTGGGATTTAGCGATATTTCATTAGCGTTGGCTCCCCAACCCCCCACACCCGCACAAAGCTCTCGGCGCGGGGACGAAAACGGGCACCATTTTGGCAACAAAACCGCAACACACCGCTCCTCTCCACCAGGGCCACGGCGCGCAGGGCTACCGTGTCCTCCCCAAACCAGCAGACCTGGACTAATGGTTAAACGGTTAAACTACACACAAACCTCACTGCTCAGGAGGAGCAGAAAATGACCGAGCTGCTTATTCCTCATCTACACGAACTCTGCCAACATTATCATCCACAACATCACCATTAGCCGGGTGGTTAGTGTTGTTTAAGACGCCACCCGTGACCGTTTCCGCTCAGGTCGGTAATAAATGTAAAGTTTGTATCACAGAGCGGAAGCGCCTTCGAACCTCGTAGCTGCTCTCAACACGAAGCTGAGAAACTGGACGCCGAAAATCAGTTGCTATCTGGAAGCCATCGTATTCTGTAGGAAGAACGACGGCTGCATCCCCCTGAGGTGTTACAGTGCTGCTGCTCTGCGCCGTGTGTTATACTGTCCTCCAGCGTCCCGCTCCTCTGCTGATGTCATCTTGCTCTTATAAGCGCAGCAGCCCCAGAACTGCGCAGTGGAGCGCGCAGCTATGACCCTGCGTTAGCCCGCACGCACACTCCAGTGTTATGGTGTCTATCCCGGCCTCCACTCTCAGTAAAACTTGCTTTAGTTTTTAAACATATTCAAAATTTTGCCGGCAAAGTGAAGGCGTGTGTGGATGACGTCACGCAGGCGGAGACAGTATGACCCCGGAAGTGCGGTGAGCACGTGGCCAGCAGCCTCAAGAAGTAAACAAAACTAGATTTCTCTTTAAAAAAACTTATTTTGTGTTGCACTTGTGTTAATATGATAGAACATGTACGTGTTTAGAAGTAAACCTTCGGCCGTTCGGCATGCCACGCTCAGGAAAAACTCATTAGATGATTATTTTGTGTTAATAGCCAAGTAGTGGCATGCCGAGGCTTTAGACCTGTGGAAACCTGGAACATGACATTGGGAGGCTTTATTAGACCTGTGGAAACCTGGAACATGACATTGGGAGGCTTTATTAGACCTGTGGAAACCTGATCTGGAGTGTTGAACCATACCAAAGCAGATGACCTTTGACCGGTCTCGTGACTGAGGAGATTTTGGCGAGAATTGAGAAATGAAGTTTGTAAACCTTTTTGGACGTTTGAAAACAAACATTATTGGTATGATTCATGTGCGAGCCTTACCTGGTAAGCTATATACAATTGATATTGTACTCTATATTGTATGACTGCAGTGAAAAATAATACAAAGGTTGTTGCCCTGCTGTTGAACCATTTCTTGCAGGCAGCCCTTTGAGCAGAGTCACTGTCCCCGAGATAATTGAAGAGGCTTGTCGAGAAGCAGAAATCTACCACCACGCAGACCTCGTACGTAGAGATCTGCAGGGTTGGGTATCTAGGGTTAGGTGTCTAGGATTGGATATATAGGGTTAGGTATGTAGGGTTGGGTATCTATGTTTGGGTATGTAGGATTAGGTGTTTAGGGTTAGGTATCTATGGTTAGGTGTCTAGGGTTAGGTATCTCACTTTCAAAAGGCTTTAATGTCATTTCAGCTATATACAAGTACACAGCAAAAATGAAACAATGTTTCTCCAGGACCATAGTTCAACACAAAACAAGTGCAACAGACAACACACTACAGGAGTGCAACAGTGCAGTGCAATAATACCATAACAATAAATGCAATATGCAATGAGCAGACAGTGCATTTATTTTGACCAGTACACAGTACTGGGAATATGTAAAATGGGTTTGTGCATAGGAGTCAGTGACATGCTATACTGAACATAGCAGTCACCAGTAGCAGCCAGAAACAGAATCTAGGGTGAAGTATGTAGGGTTAGGTATGTAGTGTTTTGTATCTAGGGTTAGGTGTCTAGAGTTTGTTGTCTATGGTTGGGTATCTAGGGTTGGGTGTCTAGGGTTGGGTATCAGGTATCGAGCTCATAGCAGATCTTTGATTTGACATAAATTGTTTGAAGTAAGCAGAGTCTGCGTGAATCACACATATGCGCTAATGCATTGGACTTTTGAGAATTTGAAAATAGACACAAACAAAATCTCATCATTAGGCTTAAAGCCTGTTAGAGGTGAATGAAACAATGACCACTGCACACAATATACTATTTACCATCTGTAATCTAGACACGAGTCAGCATTGGGATATAGATGTGTAGATTAATTTCTCTTGATGTTTGATGAGTGGATTTTGGCTTTTCTTCTGTGCCTGCTCTCTGTATGTGAAGAGAGACCATCTTGTTCTTTAATCTGGTGACTGTTTTTTATGGTCATATTGTTTTGTTGCCATGTTTTCTGAGACTCGCTCATCTGCAGTTCAAACCCCAGATATGCAGCTGTGAGTGAGGTCCTTCGTGTGACGTTACTCACTCATGAGCTTGAGATGTTTGAGTTCTGTCCACCACATCTGTGTGAATGTAGATTAAAGTGCTACCTGTAAGAAACTGAGGGTTAAACTGTTTTCTATCAGATATCCCATGTGAGGTCATTTTTAGATCAGAGAAAACATGTTTCTGCCATCCAGTAGCTCCTGACCCTCCGCATGGTTAGGACAAGCAAAAACTTCTTCATTTCAATGTCTGAAGCCATTTCAAGCCATTTAATGTCACTTGCAGTTAGAAATGTTAAACTGGATAATGATTATAGTAGTAGTAGTAATAATAATAATAATAATAATAATAATAATAATAATAATAATAATAATATTGTATTATTATTTTTATTATTATTGTTGTTGTTGTTATTATTATTTTGGCTTGTCCATAAAACTGTGGTTTTGTTGACATTTTGATCATTGTTTACTAGTATTCATGTTGTCCTTCCTGTGTGTGCCGTGTGTCTTTCTTACTTTTTGACAGGATGGGCTGATTATCGAGAACATGCACGATGTCCCTTATGTGTTCGACGTGGGTCCAGAGGTGTGTGCATCTATGACGGCTGTGTGTGCTGCCGTCAGGAGCCTTTACCCGTCCCTGCCCATCGGCGTACAGATACTATCGGCTGCCAACCAGACTGCTCTGGCTGTGGCACTTGCAGCAGGTGTGATATGGACAACAAATATTCTTCTGTAGTTGTCACACTGTTATGGTTGCAGTGTAATATTGATGTGACCTGGTTCAAGATTGGACTATGTTATATGACCCTGATTATTTACATTTTCTGCATTGTATGAATACCATGATTCATCTATACACTCCCAAAACACTTAGCTGGGTTGTCTGTGATTGGTCAGCTCTCTCTCTCTCTCTCTCTCTCTCTCTCTCTCTCTCTCTAATCCAGGGTACCCATTGACACATATAAAATATCTTTAATCACTTTTAAACAAATCGAAACACTGTTAAACACCTTTAAGCACATTTAAACACTCTTCTTCAGGCCTGTGTTTGGCAGAACTGCCCAGTGCTGTTACAGGTTCTTCTCTCAGGTCCTGATACTGCAGGGCTGTTTAAGTGAGTATTTTAACGTCTGTACCCCTCCAATCTCCAGGGCTGGATTTCATCCGAGCAGAGGGCTTCGTGTTTTCCCACGTTGCTGATGAGGGTCTCCTGAATGCGTGTGCTGGAGAACTGCTGCGTTTCCGCAGGCAGATTGGAGCAGAACACATTCAGATCTTCACTGACATCAAGAAGAAACACAGGTAAAGGGAGCATGGCACCTCATCACCATGGAAACGCCAGCAGAAAAAAAACCATCAGAAAGACACAACCCAGACTGCTAAAACATGTATGTGAAGAGCAATGTTTGTCATTTAAGTCAGCATAATTTCTCCTTGCTTGAACACTGATGGTCAGTCTGTAGGACATCCTCTGGTCAGACGTGTTTTATGACCTGTGCTTGGTATTGTCGCAGCGCTCATGCGCTGACCGCAGATGTGAGCATCGCTGAGACAGCCCAGGCAGCTGAACTCTTTCTGTCGGATGGTCTGGTCATCACAGGTCCTGCCACTGGCGTCCGAGCGGATCCTGCAGAGCTTAAGGGTGAGTTGTCTCTCTCGGACACAGAGAACCGGATGGGAGATACGGTCACCGTTCTGCCGCTCGTGCGCCCTGGGGTTCATTATGTATACATCTTCTAGGTAAACTGTGTTCAAATCTGTGTGCTTGAGCAATGGTAAACTTAATTTGTTTAATCAGTCACATAACTCCAAGCTAGCACATCTTATACATTTAAAAAACATTTTCATTGAAGGCCTACAGTTCTATACATGGCAGACTAGAAGAGTGCAGTTCATATCTGGTGCTTCGTCTTGGTAACCTCATGTATTTCCTCTTCACTTGTTACTGTTGATTCATGAATCACTTTACTTGCAATCCTGTAGGGGGTGCTATCATGCCTATGGCAGATGCTGTCTGTCAGAGAGAAGCTGTACTTCTGTGCAGAGTTACCTTTGACTTGGAGACATTAGATGTTTCATTCTGAAACTGCCTTCCAGGTGAAGGTGTCGTGACCCATGTGGTGAACGCTCACATAGAGATATGAGCCTCTTTTCCACTGTCAGACCGAGCAGTTCTGAGTACGGACGTTAACTGTTCCGCAGTTCAGCACAGCACTCGTACACGCTCACTCACACTGTGCAGAGACACAGACTCCTCTGGGTGGGATGGTTTAATGACACGGATTTGCTGATTGGTTCTATACAGACGAAGCTAAGACTTTTCTTGTTGCCTTCTGTTTCATTACCAGTATTTGGTTTGTGATTGTGCCCTGTGTTGATTTACACACATAAAACAAAACAGCAAAACTAGTTCAGAAAACACCAAATTATGCATCTTGTCAAGCACTTGCATGATTATCGACATAATTATGGCAAGAACCCGTCACTGCCACAAATCCATCCCAATGTCCAGCACACTTGTGGAATAAGAAAACGTGAGCGGCCTCAGGACGCGGGAGCGGTGCGGAGCGGCCTTAGCATCTGTTTGGTCATGCAGTGGAAAAGAATGTGTTCGTTCTCCTTTAGTGTTAGTGTTTCCTGTTTGGCAGAGCCAGTCCCACAGGAATGAATAGTCCAAAACTTGAAGAAATGGCATAAAAGATTAATCTTAACTGATGACTGCATTGCTGTTTCGAACTTTTCACTCTGACACTTACACAATCACACACTCATTAACTGTCCAGTCCGGAGTTCCTCTCCAAGTTATCGTCTGTGTGAATGGTTGTGTGTCTGCGGCCTGTAATGGCTCCTGTGGGCAGGTGGGTCTCTCCTCCCTGGTCATGTGACCCATATTCTGCACTGCATGTGCCATTCTGCTTGTCCTAAAATAGACTGCAGTGCTGCAGACTGTTTTAACCAATGCCTTCAGGCTGGTGCTGATTGGGTTGGCATGGAAATGGAGGCATGAGAGCAAGCTTGCTGCCCAGCTGGTGTGTTTGGCACACTGCCTGATTGGTTGAGTTCCACCAGGCCTGCTACCTGATTGGTTGAGATGGGTTTTTTTGTTTTGTTTTTTGTCTGCTTTGATTGTATGAGGCATGAAGAACCTTTACATAGTGATGTGCGTGTGTGTGGATTTGTTAGTGTATGAAGTCAAAGGTTTAGTGTAGCAGCCAGTTGGCCCACAGTGTATCAGTGTTCTCTCTATCAGAAACTATAGCAGAGGAGATGAAGACCAGGACAGAGAACCAGCCATCGCTGGACACACACACACACACACAGAACAACAACCATCACTGGACATACCTACATATATCCAGTCAACCTAATCTCCGTGTTTTTGAACTGTGGGAGGAAACCCACACACACACACAGAGAACATGGAAACTCCACCCAGATAGGGACTCAAACCCATGACCCTAGAACTGAGAGACAAACATACTAACCACCAAGCCCCTGTGCTGCCTGTTAGACTGGCGTGTTCGTGTGAATCCTCTGCACTAAGTCACCACTGCCCTCCCAAACCTGATCAGATTCACCTCCCATTTATCTTTCAGAGGTTGTTCAGGCTGCAAGACTCCCTGTGCTGACTGGCTCTGGAGTGACTATTGACAACGTGGAACACTACCTGGATGCAAATGCCATGATCATCGGCTCATATTTTAAGAAACTTGGCCGTTGGGACAATGACGTCGATCCGGAGAGGGTGAGAAGGTTTATGGAGAAAATCCACAGCCTTCGCAAGTGACGAACATGATCAGAGCTATATCTATAAAGCTACATGGGGAAAAACATCTTTTCGGGTTATGTTGTTAAATCTTTCAGACAGTGAAATCCTCACTGTGATGATAAAACAGTAATAAAACATTTTTATTTTGCATTTTAAAAGTGAATTTAAACAAATATATTATTGGATACAAAACACTAACATGTTTCATTAATATATACAGTCTGCATTTACAGATAAAACACAGGAACCTTAGACAATACAGCAAGTGTGTCTGTGCTGGTTAAGAGAAAACAGGTTACATACAACATCTGCTTCAGCAGGAAATCACAAAGCCCAACAACCTTTTACTCACTTGCCAGCTCTATCCTTTATCACCCTCATTCCATAACTATTGAACAATTATATTTTCATTCAAAATATCTTAGATCAGTTTCACAATAAACGTACTCTACTGTCAAAGGAACTTGAGTGTACCAACTACAGCTAAAAGACAAATCCACCCTCACCTGTATTACTGCACCTAACGTGAGTCCTAAACACGCTTTCCTAACAAATACCTTCCTCAACACTAGTGAAATTACACAAGATTCCCACATATTCCTTATAGCAAGCTGCAATCTAGTTGTCTCAACCCTGTAATGGCATCACTTAAGGGGACATGTTTTAATGTTTAATGGCCTTGGTAGGCTTTCTGCCAACACTCAGAGGTTCACATGTGTGGTTGGTTTATTCAGTGGCTCCAGGCATGAGTGGTTTCAAGACTGGTTCAGTAGTTGCATGGGCGCCGAGTAGGTTGCTTGAAGTATCTGTAGCGGTGATCAGTGGGCAAGAAGCGTGTCTTGGCCAGGTTGTGCCTGTTGAGGGCACTATGGTTCAGCTTCCTGCGCTCTGTGTAAGCTCGGGCCCGCTGCAGAGAGACCAGCAGGGAGCGGCATGGCGGCTGGAGGCCGAATACTGCCATACGCCATGAAACCTCCCTGACTGGCACTGGCCTGCAAGGGGTGACACAGCCAGCGTGGCAGCGGGGCCTGGCGTCATCACAGAGATAATGTAGACACAACAGATACTCTGACATGATCAAAGACAGGTTTACTAGAGGACAAGATGTCTCCTGTACAATCAGAGAGAACCGACACAGTTCCTGCAGTGCACGTGCTACTGTGACACAAAGACTGAGACCTACTGACCTGGGAGGGTCATCATCTTCATCAGCACTGTCTTCCTCCTTAAACCTGCGACGGCGTATCTGATACACAGACATGCTGGGGTGCTCGATGAGCAGGTTCTCCAGAGAACCTCCACGAGTGACATCTGGAGCCTGGCGCTCTGCACACACCACACGACCCACTGACATCGCTGCGTTTAGGTTGGAATCATTGTTAAATCTCAGTTATTGAGTTTCTAACTGGTAAAACAATTCAAATGCCACACACTAGATGGACATCTTGGAATAACTCCAGTATATTATTGAGGTTCTAGACAATAAGACCAATGTATTAAATGCTGAACCCTGTCATAGGCCCTGAGTGGTGTTTGTGTTCTGCTCCAGAACTCACCTTGTATGTTAATGATGACCCATTCACCGTCTTCAGACTCCAGCAGCTCCTCACAGCTGTCATTCTCCACAACTAACCCTGATTCCTCTGTGTTGCCAAGGAGCTGGGCAAATATTTTACCAATCATTTTTGTAAGTGGTGGTCTTCGTATCTCTCAGATAGTAATCTGTAAACAACAGAACAATAACGTTATGATGACCCCTGGTGGCTGATCATAAACATAGTAACTTTTTTTGTCCTCCATTTTTCAGCTGATTTAGTGATAGGAGGTTATTTCTATGTATTGTATATACCTGTTATATGTCACTATTGTAATCAGAGAGGTCATCTGAGTTTAACGTCAGGAAGGGACTGTGTTAACAGCACACACCCTGCACCGCTGGTGTCCTTTAGCCCGTGGAGTTTATTTTTAACACTGTCTGGAATTCTTTTCCTAATTTAGAATGACTTTAGAAAAAATACTAAAAGAGTGATTAGAAAATCAATACTGCCACAAAAAGGTTATAGTCTGATCCCATGCACTGTCTTACTAAACCGGTCAACAGATGATACATGAAACCTTTTTGTGCCAGACGTCTCTGGATAAATACAGCTGGGAGACGACTGCTGGACTCTGGATAGGGATGTTCCTGAGGCCAAATATAGGTGACAGTCGTACACTGGTACATTTGTAAAGCAAGTCTGCACATATTTTAAATGTAATAACAGCCTTATTTATGAATAATGTTTTTAAAATGTTGCTCTGTCACTTGAAAACCATGTCTGACAGAAACATTCTAAAAACAGATTCGAATTCAGTATAAAGGTACCACATGATCCCACTGCTTCAGATTGTGGGATGAAAAAGGTCAGGTTTTAGTGTCCAGTGTTGTTACATAAAGTTGTGTTGTTATATATAGTTAATCTTCTACGAACTGAAGTAACCGTGTTAGTGTTTTCCCAGGATTCGAGTATAGGTGAATTAGGAGGATCAGAGAAACCTGCTCTCCGTACTTTGCTCTGCTGTAGGCGACTATAGATTCCTCTTCCACAGCTTGTCCAAAAGCCTCTGTGCGCTCGACCTTCCCCACTGACAGGCGCGGTCGCATGTCTCTTTGTTAGGGTTAGTCAGTTATAAGGCGTATAAGCGCTTTCTTTTGCGCCCTCCTAAACACCGTTTAAACCGAATAGCTGGGCACAGCGGTGCTGGCTGTGCAGGGCTGTCATATCAAGCCCTCTCGAACTGTTGTGTGCTTATAAAATGTAATGTTAACGCAATATAACACTAAGCCTCCTGGTGACCAAAACAGCTATTTTGTTGTACTTGTTTTCCACGTCTCCGTGATATGGGGGTTTGTCATGGGTACAATTTAAAATGTTTTTGTTAAAAAATGTTTACCAATAATTCAATACTCTCGATTAAGGCACGCGCTTGTCTTTTCCGTTGTGATATTTAGCGGTTAGGTGGCATGGTACAGTCATGATAACATCAAACACAACACAAATAGCAGACTAAAAAAGATATCTTACTTAAACCTGATATTTTAAAGCTAAATTAATTGACATAGATACCGACCACTTTTAGGTAAGCGGTGTGAGAAGCTCACCTGTAGAGTAGAGAAACAAACGGACGATTCCGCAAAAAAAGTGTTGAAGATGTGGAACAATGTGTCAAGTTATTTCCTCGCTGAGGAGAGTCGACTTGTTTATGTGCACGAATCTCCTCCCTGTTTTCTGCTCGCGCTTAATCCGACGTCACGAGGCGGAGAGTGCGTGCAGGGTGCTCGTGCGAATGCAGGGATCCCCGTTAGATTTGTAAACAAGCGCGTAGATCTGCGTCACTTCCGCTCCAGTTCAGGGGTCCACGTTCTAAGATACAGCGGCTCAGAACTTTATGAAGCGAAACGTATCCGCTTTGTTCAGTGCGAGGGGAAAGATGAAGCGGAATGTCCTACCTTTACCCTTCACCTAAACGATGTGCATTACAGACTACCACTACGTTCTGAATTAATATTGTAAGTGATGGGAAGCAGACATCAAGCAATGTTTCCACCTACGGAGAAAACAACTAAGATTAAATAATAATAATACAAGTATTGTAATTTGTTTTTTGTCCCTAATTTGCTTTACAGATGTTCTGACGGTGCAACTGTCCTATCTCGCATACCACAGACGGCAGGAGACCCTATTTACGAACACTCAGGTTCCTTTAGAGACAATACGACATGCAGACGTTTCAGAGAACATTCAAAACATCACACTTTAGATCAAATGTATTTTTAATAATCCTAATAGTACTAGAAACACCATGCTTCAAGTCTCATGCAATACAAGCATCGAGACTCTTCTGTCCTGGCCAGAGGACTGAACTTCCGCTGGCTGTTTGGAAACCAGAGTACCTTGAGGTATTCAAACGCAGGCTAAAGACGTGTAATATTTCTGTAATATTTGTGTAATATTTAAGTGACCATTGATCCTGCACCTATGAAATTTCATACCACTGTTGAGGAACTGACTAAAAATCTTTGTGTATAATACTGTGTATGCTTATCGTATTTTGTTAACCTATATATAAAATCTTGCTTGTGTTATCTTGTTCATCTGGTGTCTGATTTCCCTCTACTGATTTATAATGTGAACCTTCTGAGGCAGTTGTCTGGAAGGTAAAACTACAATTCCCATCCTGTGATGATTAATAAAATGGGACAGAAACATAACACAGATTACCGGGGATAGAAAGCCCATCAAGCACTGCGGTTCTAACGAAAGCGAAGCAGAAAGCATTGCCAACGGCTCCTATTGGACTGACAGCGAGGTGAGAATTTACTGGACTAATTCTTAGTCCAAAACATTAGCCGCATGCAAACTGTCTGAGACGGAGGGGAAACACTGTCCAAAATGGTCGTTGATGTGTGAATATGTAGAGCTTAGTGGTTAGGGCTAATGATACCTCGGAGGACTCCGGGCTGAACTCAGCAAGTTTGTTTCTAAGGTCTCCATTGGTCTCCATTTGAATTATTCTGCCTGGTAATTCCCATTAGAAGCGAAGCCCTCCTCCCCGTCGTGTTCTTCCCTCCACACTGATAGTTAAAGGTCTGCTGTACTGATCCACTGTCAGGAAACCAAGGATCATTATAAGTGAAAGTGTTACAGCAAATTAGAAACGAGCGAGCTGTGTAGTGAGGTGAAGGAGGGGGTTTATTCGTCTAATGGTCAGAGTAGAATCAGAAATAATATAGTCCCTATAAGCAATGTCTACATTATTGCTAGTTGCTCTATAGAAATCATGTTTAATTTGGCTTATTAACTATCAGTAATTTTGATTGGGCTTTATAGCTTTTAAAAATGATCATGGACGAATCACCTTGGGGCTGGGAGCTCATGGTGTGGTTGTGACAGTTTGGGGGTTTATGTATAACAGGTTTTCTTATGACCATCTACCATAATGTGAACCAGCTTATGTTGTGGCACGTTCCTCCAGGCTTCTGTTGTGACCTACTTCCTCACAGCCACGATGGACAAGCGCGTAGATGACGTTATGAGGTTGTGCTGTGAGGTGTCGGCCAACCGGCAGATGAAGGCGGCGGTGAAGAACTCTGGGAAAGGCGCAGCCGTTGCTGGAGGAGGTGCATTTGTAGGGGGTCTTCTGGCAGGCCCACCTGGGATAGCTCTAGGTATATCCACATGTCTCAGTGGTTTTGTTTTAGGTCACTTCATGTCAAAACATTAGAGATTAGCAATATGCACCAGAACTCCAAGAGCCACTACATTAGAAGATACAAATTATATCTGATATTGGAGCTTTTTAAAAAACGAAAATGGTCGTTAAATGAAAGGATAGTTAGCTACATTAACTCCTAGTAATTTCAGAAAAATTCCAACCTGATATCTAATGGCTTCAGAGGTCACAAGCACACTCAACACGGAAGCCATAATTATACCGGGTAACTAGACAGTATGTGACACAGCACACATTTTCCTTACTTTTGGGAAATTAAGACTTGATCTCATAATACAGTTACTTAAGTAACTTTAACAATTAAAGTTTTTGCAAATGTACAAACATGTACTCTCTCCCAATCTGACTGAGTCTGTCTTCACAACTAATTTATAAGTTTGAGAAGTTATGGTAGACGGTGAATTTTTAAAAGGAGTCAGAGATCAAAGCTTTGCCTGTGTCACATGACCAGAGCCCTCCTCCAATCCCGGACAGACATTCAATACATTGCTGTTGCTAGGGCAGATTATGTCAGAAGAAGACACACCATTAGACTCCTGTATGGATGAGTTGTCCCGTGGCACTAAGAGTAACCTGTCCACACCTGGACCCTAAACGCAGAACATGGAGCAGACAGAATGGAGGAGATCTGCTCAGATCAATCTCTCTGTTTAGCTCAGACACAATATTCTGGGCACAAGATTCAAATAAAAAGGATATTTGGAAATTCTTGGAGAATTTTCATCTCAGTGAACATCTGTTGAATATTTTTGTCAGATTTCTAGGACAGTATTCTTAAACAGTGCTTCTGACATCACTTTGCTTCTTCGTTTGCAAAGTCTGTGTGATCATGATCTGTGACGAAGGAGGTCGATCTTAATTTTTCTTGCTTGGTTTGAATTAGAATGAGTTTTGACTTTACTGCAAGCACTGCAAATATGGCATTATAATACGTATAATAAAACATATAATAATGTAACATGAGAGAAGCTGTATGTTGTTTGTGGCACTGGAAGAGTTTAGAGGAAGGTTTCTTACAAAATTCCCTTTATTTATTTCTTAAACAGAAGCTGTAGTTTTAACGGCCTGTTTGTTGCTTCTGTAGGTGGTGCTCTCGGGGGTCTCCTGGGGTGCTGGATGACCAGTGGCCAGTTTAAACCCGTCCCTCAAATCATAGTGGAGTTGCCACCTCAGCAGCGGGACAAGCTGTTCTCTGAGGTCATGGCAGTGTTGGGGACGCTGGACTGGATGGACGTCGCTCAGCTTGTCATGCTGGTGACCGCCAATGCAAGTCTCCAGCAGAAGGTCGCCGCTGCTGTCCTCAGCTACGTCACCAAGGAGCTGCGAGCTGAGGTGCAGTATGGGGACTGATCACAAGAGGGAGACTGGGAACTGCCTAAATGAGGTTCTTTTAAATCTAAAAGCTAATTTGAGCTCTGTGCCTTACCGGTTTGTTTTATAAGATGCTTAACTGGGTGTTTTAGAGTCACATGTAAAGATGAAGAGTGCGTGCCACTGTTTGATCTAAAAATGGGTGTTTTTCTACACCCCTCAAAAGGTTATATATATTTTTTGAACGTGACTGGTACTCACACCAACGGTAAATTTTATTTATTTACACAGAAGCATTTTAAATTTTTGTTTCAGACGAATTGTGTTGTTTTGTGCTCAGGTATGGTGTTTTATATTATAAGAATAGCAAAAAAGATTTATGGGAAATTATAATACTTGAATTTATGAAATAAAAAATGTAATCATTATATTATCAAATCTCTTGGTTTTTAAGTTCATCATTTATTTATAAAAATATAAACATGCTGAATGTGCATCATTTAGATGGCAAGCTTTTGCCTGCAGATCTGGCTTTCTCGGGCCTCAGTGTACAACTCAGTACTTCATATTGTGAGTTATTGAGGGGAAATGGCATGCTTATTATGTAGTAGTTATGAGGAGCTGCATCACAGAATCTGCTGTCTGCTTCCTTTCTGTCAGTGTTCCTGGGCCTTGTGCTTTTCAGAAGTAAACGATCAGTGTTCATGTGGTTTTCCTAATAGACCAAATACTTAAAAAATTGTGTGCGCACACACACACACACACACACACACATACACACACACACACGCACAGTATGACAACAACTGGCCTGGATAAAACTCTTCTGTGTGTAATTGTTGTTGTGGGGCGGGGTGGTGGTGTTTCCTATAACTTAGTTTGCTGAAGTGGTTGTATTATGTCACATTTGTTTAATTCAAGGTTAACCACTTATTTCACAAGCTCTGTGTGTGTGTTTGCGTGTTCATAGAAAGAATGGCGGACTGTAAAGGAAAGTCTTTACGGTTTTATCAGGATTACCAAGAGGGTTTAACTTGTGGTTAAACCAAAGGTTTGTGAATCAATATTAGCACTTGCCTTGAAACACTGGCAGTAGACTGGCATCCTGTACACGAGATCACCAGCACCACGATGCCTCTTACTGGTAGACCATGTACAAAAACAGGTTCTGCAAGCTTGCTTTTTGTACTTGTTACTTGTTAGGAAACAAGTTTGCTTAAGGTAGTTAATAGATGATGTAGTCTGCTGTGTGTTAGTACGACTATTATAGTTGCTAGTGGCCTAGTGTGGGGTTTTTACAGACGTGTGTGTGTGTGTGTGTCTGCACAAGGCCTGGTGTGATTTCTATTGCTCTTTCCTACTTCATAAATCTACTTTTGACATTTACCCTGTTTTATAAGTCCTAAGTAACACCAAGGACAGTAACATCAGTGTGTGTGTTGGGGCAGGGCCGTGGTGTTTCCTATAATTAACATGGTTTGTTGAAGTGCTTGTATTACATCACATTTGGTTAACACAAGGGTAACCATTTCTTTCACAAGCACTGTGTGTACATGTCTGAAAGCACACACTGGATTTGGTTATTACATTTCTAACAATACTGTTAACAAAGAATTTGGCCAATTTTTCTGTTTTCTTTGAAATCTCAATCTCTCCTCCTACTCAAACCAAGTTTTTGTTTTAAAAAAGGTTCATAATTGAGTGCATATGTGCAGACTTTATAGCTAAGACATCATCCCTAAGTGCCGTTGATGGATTCCTGGATTATTTCATCTTGAAAATCTGAATGTCTTGGATGTTGACACACCACTGAAGACTAAGGGGACTTTGGACAAGTTTTTTAAATAATAAAATTAGAAATATTAGACTTATCATTAATTAATCCCATATTTGTCAACACCTAGAAACAACCATATTGTTTTGTCACAATTTAATACTAATCACCATGAAACACTTAAGGAAACATTTTGAAATCTTAAATCTGACCACTGACGTGTGTGTGTGTGTGTGTCTCTAATATATATATTCTGCAGTGAGTAGTTAATGCCCAGGTGAGAGAGGCATCTCTGGTGTGAGAGGTGTCCCGGGTGAGAAAGAAACCAGGTGTCTCTGTGGCACAATGGGTTAGCGTGTTTGGCTGTTCACTGAAAGGATGGTGGTTCATGCCCACCCAGGGATGCTGACTGATTGATTGTTTCCAGCGGCAGTGGTAGCTCAGTGGTTAAGATACTTGACTTGTATTTAGAAGGTTGCTGGTTTAGGTCCCACCACTGCCAAGTTGCCACTGTTGGGCCCATGAGCAAGACCCTTAACCCTCAATTGCTCAAGTTGTACTAAGTCATAATTGTAAGTTGCTTGAGTAAGTCAGTGAGAGGTGTCCCAGGTGAGGGAGCTGTCCCAGTGGTTGCTGAAGATGCCTATAGTGCTGTGTCATTGTTTCTATTCCCATGAACCTTTGTGCCATTTTGATTATTTTCTTAAAAACCTGTTTTTCTTCCTTCATGATGTTGCCAGACTACTCCGTTCTTCTCTGTGTTCTTTAGGCACAGTAGAAAGTTAATTCCTGGCTTTAATTTCTTCATTTTGCACTATCAAAGGCTTTTTTCCAACAAAACCTGGTGCATGTGTTTCACTGCAGGGTTTCTTACTGGGCTCCACATTAACACCTTTCAACAGCTCCAACATTTTCAGAGTTTTAACCAAGACAAAGAGAACAGAGAATGCTATTCCTGTTCGAAAAAAAAAAGTACAGTGGCATAAACTGTAGTGTAGTTAATTCTAAAACTTTAAATCACTACCACTAGTCTATAAGTCACTGAGTAGATTTGGCCAGAAACATTTCTGATAATCATAAACCTGGACACTGATCCATGGTCACCTAGCAGAGTCCAAAATTAAAGCTAAGCATGGTGAATTCGTGTTTGGCTTTTATGGTACATGTAACTGGAACTAACAAAAGAATTTAGACACCCAGATACTTTTGAACGAGATTAAACACATTTCTGTTCTCTTGTGACTATAACTGAGCTTGTACTTGACGTCTGTAGCACTTTACTCATCATTGCAAAAATTTGAATTTGAATCTATTTTTACATCACCCATCTTAGTAAATTGAATTAATAGTTTAATAAGTAATTTAATTATTTAAATAGATTGTCTTCTATAAGTTTGTGTGATGCCCTTGAATTGTCCTGTATGTGAGTTGTGCTATATGAATTAGGCCCTGTTCTCTGTTAATTTAATTGTGTTTAAGTTTGAAGGTGTTGTGCAGTACTGATATCTGCTTCTTTCTGCGCTGAACACTTATGAATTGGGTTTGTCTCCGGAGGCTTGTTCTGACGATGGTGTGTGCCATACTATGCGTAACTCCTCCCTCAGCTACTCCAGACGTGACAGACCACTGGGGTCAACTTTACTTCTGCCTTCTGTATGGAACGTGAAGCCTTAGTCTAGTTTCCTATGCTGCTGTCATGCATTAGTTAAGTATTGTGCTAAAGGCACAGAGCTCGCTGTATAGATGCAGGAACCCAGGAGAGAACAGCACGAGGACACTGATGTCCTGAGTGTCCATAGCTTTCAGTTCCCAGGCTTCATCCTTCCTCTCCAGATCCACCCAAGACGGACTCTCAACTGACCTGCTTTGATAATCGACCCACAAAGACAGTTTTTGCTGATTGGTGGCACAGATAACAGTTTGAATGGTGTATTGGTGGAATAAATATTATATAAGTACAAGAGACAAATCAAAGGTGAATCACATCACTGCATGCCAGATATTTTTTTATTACAGTGGTTCATAAAGTACACGTTATTTTGCTTGTCCATTCTGGTTTACATAAATTTACATAAGACTTATACATTATAAAAAATGTTCAATTAATGTGATGTCTATTTACAGTGGATTATTTATTAAATAAATAATTAATGCTCGCAGTGATATCAAAAACAAAGTCAATACAAAGAACACATATGTAAGTGTTTAAAAACAGAGACACTGGTGTTAAATACTTTACTGTAAGAAGTATGGTCAAGGGTGAAGCACTATAAGTGTTAGATCATGTTTCCGTCCTTTGGAACCAGTGTGTGCGGTTCATATTACAGTCTCTGGAATGTCCCTCCTGGACTGTGGACACAGTGGACAGATGTGGGCAGGGTCAATACAGTAGTACTGGTGTGAGCAGGGTTAAGACGGCAAGTGCCTTGACCTGCTCTTCTTAAAGACAGAGGGGGCTTGGTGTGGGAGGGGTTAAGGTAGCAGTAGGTGGCCAAGCCTTCTGCCTCCGTGCTGAACCAGTGGTTGGACACGTGGTTGTCGTCGTCTTCCTCCTCATCGCTGGACGTTTCGTACTCGGGTGTGTCCTCCATTGAGTTGCACTTCCAGCTCTGCTTCTGCTGCTTGTCAGCATCTTCCTGCATGCTGGCCTTACAGACCCAGCACACGCGCACCGGCTTGGATGAGATGTGTCTGAGCACGGCTCGGCTCTTCGAGCAGCTGCCACACACCACGAACCCACAGTGGCGGCAGTGGTGTCTGCGGTTGGTCACGTGGAAACGATCCGTACAGCGCATGCAGACGGCCGAGGCATTGTCCGGGATCCAGATGGCGGCAAAGTCATCCATGCTGGGGCCCTTTGCTGGCACGCCCAGGTTCTGCAGCTGCTGCACACGGCACTGCTCGATGTGTTGCATCCACGCCTGCTTCTCCTCACTCGACGCCGCAGATACGTGGAAGGACTTGCGCGGCGTGCGCAGCAGCCACTGGTTGGTCATGCCGACGCCGTCGAGCAGGTCTTCCTGATGCACCTCCACCAGACGGATGATCTTCTGGTTGTTGTTCCAGCGTCCAGGCACCACGATGCTGCCGTAAACCAGGATGTCATTGAACAGGAAGAATACTTTAGGCTGTGGCCGTCGCCTGCAGAGTTTGGTCAGACGACCTTCGCCTACCAGGACACGGCCCGGCACGAACAGAGACTTCCCGGCTGGGCCAAACGAACTCTCCACAGCGTGGATACGTGAGCGGTTCGCCAACGTGAATCTCAAATCATCCATCATCACTGTGGCCTTCTGACAATAAAAATAATCAGGTTCCATATTAACTCAAATTTGTGATATTTAGTAGGTGTGATTCATATAGGTTGTGCCATATTGCCAGATAATTATATTTATATTTCCATATATCCCCATATATATTTTTATCATAATTATAAATTTATTTCTGCATATATGTACATCATTGTACACTTTGCTCACACAGTTTATGAAACATCTCCGTCCAAAACATCCTGTTTATTTGGAGACTAGGTATACAAAGCTGCAATTTGTACTTTATCTTTAACTACAGTTACTTTCATATACTGTATATATTTACATAGACACATCGGTATAGAACATGCTTAAGCACGACATGTATAAATGAAAACTAATGAACAAAATAATTTAAAAATTAACACAAGCATTTCAGTTGGAACTTATTACACCTGAATATTTCGGTTACCTGACAGCTGTAGCAAATGTAGCCAATGCTGAGAAAATCGCCTGTCTTCTTTTTGCAGTTTCTATACTTGTGTGTGTGTGTGTGTAAGAGAGCGGTCTCACACTGACTGGTGAAGCCAGCGTGGTCTGCGTGCTTTATGAAGTATCGAGTCCCTGCACTTCCTGTTAGAAAGGGGAGTTCCACACCAGTGCAGCTCTGACAAGAACTACAAGGAAAAATCAGAGCGTCGGGTTTTTCCCTCCTTAACCCTGGCATGTGTCTGTACCCAGACTAACCCACCGGGACTATAAAGTTATTACTGTTCTTAGTCTTTAATGGCTTCAGTGGCATTTAGGGATATGTTGCTCTATAGGCAGCAGAACTTGATGAAATGTGCAACGTTGCACAGACTTTTGTCATTTACAAGAAAAGCAACTCATTTGAATAAAAAGGAACAACATCAAGGATGACAACATACAGAAAGAGGAAATATAGTAACAAATACACAGAGTTCAGTGTACATTGGTGTACCTTTATTTCATGTTTTGATAAATAGTTTTTAATGACTGTCATCTGGTCTATGAGAGTAAACATGATGACTGCAGTCAGTCATTCTTGTTCAGATTGTATTCCAGAATCTCTTCATTTACTGCATTTAACTGACACTTTAATCCAGAGTGATTTATAATTTGACTGAATACAGCTTGTGCATCTAAGGGGCCAACAGTGGCAACCTTCTGGTTACTAGTGCAGTACCTTCACCACTGAGACAGCTCTGCACCTATTATTTTTGTGCATATTAATGTATGTAGTTTATTATTCATGTCTCACAGGAGTCACTAAGTGCATTCTTATAACAGCCAAAACTCTCCAGCCAGGAGACATCCTGTGGTCAGAACTGGGAATTAGAGAAATCTAAAGAATTCTAGGATGGGTAACAACCGGCACAAGGACAAAGGATTGGACACCTACAAGATGTTTCTGATAAATGATAAAATGGATGGTAAATGTATGAAGCCTTTAAGCATGAGAGAAGAGGGAAGCAAATGTAAATTAATGGTATAGCTCAGATATACCTGCCTGAGAGCCAAAACAAACACACTGAGTGAACAGACCACAGAAACCAGATCAAAGCCAAAACAGAGGGTTGTTTCCTGTGACTTACATCAGATATATGGGGGATAGATGGTTTCTCTGAGCTGGAAGCTTCAGGCGAAACATGCAGTCCTGCCATGCTCCAGTGCTACTTGCCCAGAACATTCTAAGGGACAGTAAAAATGTTTTATTGACGTTACCATGTGAAAACTGCAGTTAAGAAAAAATAAGTTTCCTGCAATTTAAAAAATTCCCATGCAGTGCAGTGAAACTGGTTAAACTGGTTGGCTCAGGTGTGCGCAACCTATACGGAACCAATGACCGTAAATAGGTGCCAACACACAATGCAGAATAAAAAAAACAACTTGTTTTCGTGGTATGGGAGGAGTCCTGACATTCCGGAATCAAAGCTTAGCTCGATTAACAGGAATGATTCCGATAAACACCACCTCTGAAGAGCATTCCTGAAAACTTCCACCGCTAGAGGAATGGAAACGTACTGGAATGTGGGAGTAGTGTGCCCTGCTGCTAAACGTTTGATGTGTGTTAATGCTTGTTTATTGTTTAGAAGTTTCTTTTTTAGCTGATAGTCACACAAAGCTTTAGCATTTGTTCCTAATTTCCACCCAAAGTGCTTTCAGTCTACCTCAGAAAAGCCATAGGAACTTTGTAAAGTGAGCAAGTCTTGCAAACTGAGATCTATAGTCTCAAATAAAGAGTTTGAGATGTCTCGCACTGACGACTGTTTTCTTCACGTAACAGATCTGATGTATGTCGTCTACAGATGATTCAGAATGCAGCTACATGTCCCACAGCTCAGATCAGGTGAGCTGGGACTGTAATGTGTCCCATGGATCAGATCAGGTGAGCTGGGTCTTTCCACAGACTCATCTAAAGGCTGGTGGGATTAAGTATTTGCGATGGTGGATCACTTTGCTTACAGTCCCTGTTGATTATTTTAAAGAACAGTTAAAGACACTTTTTTAACCAGGCCTTGGAGTAAATCTGTTTCACCAGGGTTGTGTGTGTATTGTATCTGCTGTTTCATCATTGTACTCTAGTATTTCATCTTTTCTTCTGTGTGACTACCATCTATTCTGTAATCTGACTTTATAAAGAATGTTGTGACTCTTGTCTGGGATACATCCTGTCTTGTCTGATATATGGATAAACATTACTTACTAGTTTAAACCGTAATGCATGTTTAAAAGTTGTCTGCAAGTCATTGTTAATTAAAACAGATATAGCACATTTTAGTTTAACTATCATTTTCCACAAATAATCTGCAGTCATGTTTATGTTTACTAAAGCAACAGATACAGTAAACTGATAAGGCAAATAGAGAGACTTCTGTTAGCATTCAGGTTTATTCTGCCTCTCCAGAAAAGACCAAGGAGGTAATGCCAACACTGGCTTCCCCCTTGTGGGCAAACTTGAAATACATTTCCCACATGACCCCATTTAAATGCAGATGTACAAGGATTAAATAATAAGATAATGTCAAAAATAAAGCCTTTGCAACAATGTCATGTAGCACCAAGGGTCATAAAAATAAACAACAGGAACCAAAAGAAAAGCTTTGTTCCAGACCCAGCCAGAATCACCATGACAACACAACTTCACCGTCACTACAGGTCAATAGTGCCTCTCATTTTGAATTTCTTGGCTGAGCGCTCGCTGGAGCGGAGTTCAAACTTACTTCCGTAGATGTGGGTAACAAAGTTTCCCATTTCCACACTGAACACGCTGTTTCTCTTTGGGATGACTAGAAGGGGCCAACAGACAAATGACACAAAAGAGTTTAACCAGAGATACGATGTACTAACAACCACAGGAATGGAGTAACTAATGCACATGCAGTGGCTGGTGGTTCAACTCTCTCAATGTCAGACTGATACAGTGCAAATCTTACACTGTCTAGAAAAGATCAATTCAAATGACAGAAATCTTACCTTTCAGTCTGTTTTCCTTTGTGATTATCTTAAATATATGCTTCAACTCCTGCACAAGGATTCCCGTCGTCCCAACGTACGAGGGACATTTAGACCGTACCACTAATGGACACAAGCACAGAATGCACAAAATGATGTAAACAGCCATTCTGTAGGGAGACTACTGTCTGGCGCGTGCACACGAACACACGCACCTGTCAGAATAGCTCCGTGAAAATCGGCCTTCAGAAGTTTCTGCTGTAGCATCTGTGGGTTGCTGTTGTTCAGAATAATCAGAACAGTTAGAGAAGAGCACAGATTAGGGATTACAGAACCAAAAGGGGAATTACAGCAGATTAGGAACTACATAATTTCAGTTCTCACCTTCCAGGTTTCAGTCCATTACACAGGTCTGTTATGTACTGCTTCCACAGATCATGTAAAGGTAAGAAGAGTTCGTACCTGCATATATACAGAGCTTCATCAGACCTGTAGATGAGGACTTAAAGCAGCGTGTTGAGATTCAAGATAATACACACTTCTGATGCTCAGGTTTCAGCTCAAACACCTTCAGCTGTCTCCTCTCTCTGGCATTCAGACCTCTGTGTGACACCTTCTTTCCTTTCATCTTCTTCTGTCTGGCAAACTGCATCACCACGGCCTTGTGTAGCAGGACGTCCTCGAGGTCCTGGGTGCCCAGTTTAGGCACGCTGGTCTTCAGGAAAGCACTGGTGAACTTTTCTGCAGCGTCACCATATTGGGGCTGAACACAGTGTGATGATTTAGTGTTTTTTTTCCCCCTCTCATCCCAGAACATGCACTCAGCTATGGGAAACGACAGACACCGTATACAACACCTGGCTTGATTAGCCTGCTACAGGAGTACATATATAAAAAAAAACGGGTTGTTCATAATTAAAATCCAGGTGCAATAAAACCTTATTTTCACAATGAAAACTTGACATATTTCCCTAAAGGAAGGACAGACTGCACAGTAGAGTGCACTTCCGAACAGGAGATGGCAAAGCTAAGGTCATTTTAAGGCAACTCTGACCTTTCAATTCCACTTTCTTTAAATTTTGAATCGATTAAATTAGCCAAGTCAAATCAGATTACCTCAACTCCGAGAAGTGCACTCTGATCTGGAGGAAGGCTGGAGAACACCATGCCTGAAAACATAAAACAGGTGACAAAGAAATCTAGCTCATTTGTGAAACGCAAACTGCGTGAGAGTTGGTGCACGTCCCACCTCTCCTGATCGTGAACATCTTGTGTTGTTATTCGGTAGAGTTAGGGTTAGGGTTAAGGGCACCGCTATAGTTCGCGCTGACTCCACGGCCAGGACTACTGTACCGGGTCCGCTAGCTGCTTTCACTTTAGCTGTCAAACCATTCCAGAAAAGCGAGTAACAGTCGCGTGTAGCACCAAAACTACATTTAAACACGCTTTGCCCTAAGATGACTTACTCTCCATTTTTGCTCTTTCCCAAAGCGAAAAAGCCACCGACTCCGGACACGTGGGAGCACTGCAGTTAGAATGTTACTGTTTAGGAATTACTTCCGGGATGAGCGACGATTCGTTCCTCGGACGCATGTAATCAATCGCTGCGTCATTTACGTACTCGCGGAGTTTTGAATGAACGAAGTAGTTACATCCATCCAATAACCAACATTCATACGCGTGTTTTCCTTTAAAAAGTCAATTAACTGTATCCCTCCCCACCCTGCCGAACACCGTCAGTTATTGGTGCGCTCCCTGCTCTCCTCTCTTATTGGTCCTCTCCTCTCCTCTCTTATTGGTCCTATCCTCTCTTCCTCCTCTCTTATTGGTCCTCTCCTCTCCCGGGGACGTTTTGAACATACCGGACGCTGTGCTAGGTGTCGTGCGCTAGCGGCTGACCCAGCACGGAGGTATTTTACATTTGGATGCTATTCTGTAACTTTAATTATAACTATAATTTTTAAATATCTTTACAGCGAAAGCCCTGCAATTTGAAACACAGCAGGAAATGGGAGACGTGGACGCTGGAGCCGCGGGGGAGCTCCGCGTGACAGCCGCCGAGCCCATCGCGGACTCGAACACAGCATCGAAAGGTCTGTCACGTGGACATTAAAGTAATTAAACCACCCGTTGTAAACGACCCACTTATTTAGATCTCCAAATCAAACATGTCAGTAGCGCTTGATGGCTAGCTAACGCTAACGAGCCATGCCTGCTCGCGCATAGCTTGTTACCGGACATGTCCGCGCCACTGTCATTAGCTGGCGGGAACTATACAACGTCATCTAGGTTGCCAAGGCAACGGCAACATTGGACTATGGACAGGATGTGTTTCGAGAGCTACAGTTAACCCTAACTCTGACCCTGACCCTAGCTTTAACCCCAGCATTAACCCTGACTCTAACTCTGACTCTAACCCTGAAAGTTAAGCTAACTACAGCCACATATGACCACGTTTGTTAATGTGTGTAAAGTGCGAGGTCTGAGTGTGCGGTGCATTATCAGTAAAGTCACCTGCTTTCTGTGTTTCTTAGAGCACGAGGATGATGTTGAGGACGATGTTAACGATGACAGCGGCACCGACGAGCTTTCAAACGACGACAAGCCGTGCACGCACTTACAGCGGGTCGCGCAGGGCGGGAGCGGAAGTCTCCCCGATGTGTTCCAAACAAGCCACCTGGTTTTCTACGAGAGATTCAAAGCCTACCAGGACTACATGCTTGGTAATGCGCACTGAACCGTGTTGGGTCATGCATATGCCCCCACCCATGCATGTAAACACCTGTCTAAGTGCATGATGCCACCCATTATTTGTCTGAATGTGAATACACTCCACTCAGAAATCACTTTCATTGTGTGGTACTACAGTTTCACAGGTTAATGTGTAAAACCACCCTGCAGTATCTGTGCAATATTTTTATTTGCCGTTTGTGTAAACTTTGTGATGCTACTCTCACTTTCCTTGCTGTGCTGTCAGTTGGTGGGTTTGACTGGGGACCAGTAAGGATTCCAAAGCGTATGTGCTGTAAATGGCAACCCAGGGCCCCGGCCTCAAGTCGGGGTGGGTGGGGGGTTAACTGTGATTTCTGTTTTTGCAGGTGATTGTAAAAGCTCAGAGGTAAAGGCCTTTACGGTGGACTACCTGGAGAAGGCTGTGGAGCCCTCAGACTGGCGGGCCCTGTGGCACTCGGACGTATTCGATGTGTTGGTCCAAGTGAGTGCAGCGTGACGCCGCAGAGTTTTAAAGTTTATACGATGCTAATCAAACCAAGCCTCTGACTGTATTGAACATGAAGGCTTATGGCTGCTTTAGTTACGAATCGGTTCGGTTGGTGATGCTAAAACGCATTTCTTCTGCTCAGGTGGTGGATGTGGACTACAAGGAGCTGCGGGCGAAGGTGGAGCTGGTGCTGCCGATGCAGTGTGAGGCACGAGGGTGTGAGCTCACAGAGGAGTCCACCACGGCGCTACTGGACGCCACTCTGAACAGAGTTCCCCTTCAGGACCTGCTCGTGGTCTACGACGAGTCTGGAGACTTTGACCAAACTGCCCTGGCTCTCGAACACCTGAGGTTCGGGTTCCCCTTTCACAGACGCGTTTTAGTTTCTTCTGCCTTAGACTATTATCCATGAAAACATGTAAAACATACAGGACGTGACTGTAGTGAGTCCCTTGGTTACAGGACGTGAGTGGATGTAATTGCAGTGGTTTCAGGGGTCTGCACACAGACACCTTTTGTGTTTTGGGTGTGACACCAGCAACTAAACCACACTGGGTTTCTATTAGCAGTTCAGCAGGTCTGGGACAGCGCGTCTTAAGATTGCTGTGTCCAGTGTGTGCTATTCAGGAAATGATGCAAGTTATTCTAAAAATGAGAAATGACTAAACAAACAAGTTGTTCTCCACACCAGCTCTCACCGATGCTCTCACCGGCTTCTCTGCAGGTTTTTCTACAAACACATATGGAGGAAGTGGGATGAGGAAGATGAGGAAGATGAGTTTGATTATTTCGTACGCTGTGTGGAGCCTCGTCTGAGACTGTAAGTGTGCGTGTGTGTCTTGTCCAGGCAGGACTGCAGGAGTTTTTAACCATCATCCAAATCATAGTACAGCGACACCAGCCTGTTTCATACCACCAGGTGGCAGCATACACCAGGTTATTCTGTTATCCATCCTGCTGCTCCTTCTGTGGCGCTTTCTTTGACTCTCATCTTGGAGATGGAGGTGGTTGATTTTTGTGTTTTGCTCAATATTGTTTTCAACTCTTTTAAAAGATTTTGCATTGCAGGCCTAACAGATGATATGAGGTAGAATTACATAATAAACTACTTTTTGGTTCTGTTATTTTTGTGTTTGTTTTTGATTTTATGGCACATTGTTGAAGCAGATTTATCAAAGCAAAGGGAAACGGCTTTATTTCCTGCTAAATAAGGGGTGTTTGTAGTGACGGTCCGACCTGGCTGGGTTTTATGAATTACTTTATGAATTACTGTGGCATCAGTGGAAAAATGTTTAGGCTGCACTCCTGAAATAGGAAATCAGGAGGGCATTTGTTAACTGTGCATCTCCTATCTTACCCCACCTTTGGGGATGGAGGGTATTCTAGCTCACACGCCTCCATCCCTGAGACACACCTGTCTGGGCTGTGCTGCAGGTACTATGATGTCCTGGAGGACCGGGTGCCAGCGGGGCTGGTGGCGGAGTACCACTCCCTGCTGGAACGCTGCTCGGACACCTTCTGTGAGTTTTCCAGCCTCAGGAATGGGCTGAGCAGCGACTCCGAGTCGGAGCTGGACAACGTGTCCATGGTGGAGGGGCTGCGGATGTATGAGCACATGGAGGGCTTAAAACGCAAGCTTCGCATCATTGAAAACCCACTACTCAGGTGTGTGTGTGTGTGTGTGTGTGTTGTGGAGGGGTGTGCTTGCTGTTCAGCAGATTGAGGGCAGAAGACCTGTGTAATATGTTTGAGTGTTCTATGAGTTTGAGTCTCTGTGCCTCTCTGAAAGGTGTGTGTGTGTGTGTGTGTGTGTGTGTCTCCTCAGGTATGTCCTGGGCTACAAGATGAACTGTGGGCAGCACATGTGCAGTACTAAGGGTGAACGCCCTAGTGGGCTCAGGGTGGTGCACATAGTCTCCGCCTCCACGAGTGTGCATGTGCTCCACAGCCTCATGACCGAGAAGCTCCTCCCACTCTATTCCAGTAAGGAGTTTGAGGTGCAGGTATGTAGCTGATCTTCTCTCTCTCTCTGTGACCAGTGTTACACACACGTCCCTGCAGTGGGTGGGTGTGTGTGTGTGTGTGCACACTCACGCAAACTTTTCTTTTGGTGTGAATTTTAACTTTTACTCCATGTATAATGTATAAACCTGAATCACACACTCAACTCTTCACCAACACATTCAACACATACACTGCAACATCTGTTACTGGTTTCCACTCTACCCAGGACTTTAGCCTGATGGTATTCATTACTCTGACCTGTTCACTGATGAAGTCTCACTTCAAGCTGCTCTGTGTCTGCGTGTGTGTGTGTCTGCATGTGTGTGGTCAGTTTCACTGTGATCCTGCAGTGGCGATCAGTGGCTGCTATGAAGGGGATGTTGTCATCCTGTGTCCAGGTCACTATACGGTCACCAGCTCCATCACTATGGCGGACTCCATCCTGGTGGAAGGTGAACACACACCAAACTTCACTTTTACTGAAGATACACATCATGACAGCAGTTATAAATGTTTATTCCAACAAGCATCACCTGTCATAAACACTGTTTGTCAGCATTTATATCTAGTTTATATCAACTATACCCAGAGAAAGGCTACTTATTTACAATTATGGCATTTATCTGACTCTTTTAACAAATGCAACTTATAATTATGACTCTGTACAACTTGAGCAATTGAGGTTTAAGGGTCTTGCTCAGGGCCCAACAGTGGCAATTGAGCAGTGGTCGGACTTGAACTGGCAACCTTACGATTACAAGTCTTATTTAACATTAGGGTGTGTACTGTGGGAATTGACACAGTGCATTATAATAACACCACATTATGACTCAGCTATTTTTTTTTGCTTTGCCAGGGTGACTGTTCATATGGCACCTTGTCTGTTGGTAAAGAGAACAAAGGTAAAGGCTGTGGTGTGTCAGTGGTGAAGGTACTGGACTAGACTAGTAATCAGAAGGTTGCCAGTTCAAGTAGCACCACCACCAAGTCCCCACTGTTGAGCAAGACCCTTAACCCTCAATTACTCACGCTGTGCTCATTCATAATTGTAAGTCACTTTGAATAAAAGTGTCAGGTAAATGTGAGTGAAGATTTCAAAACGATGAGCTATAGTGTCTCCTGTACTGTCGTAACAATGACATTTAACAATTGCTGTCAGGTCACCTTGTGCAGGGTCAACACGCATCCTGTCACCAAAAATGTCAGTTGACGTAATGTGATAGTCATGTCATCAAAGTTGAGGTGGGGGGTGTCTGTCTGAGACGAGGCTGTTTATCTGGGGGGGGGGGTGTTTGTCTGAGACGGGGCTGTTTATCGGGGGGGTGTCTGTCTGAGACGGGGCTGTTTATCGGAGGGGGTATTTGTCTGAGACGGGGCTGTTTATCGGAGGGGGTATTTGTCTGAGACGGGGCTGTTTATCGGGGGGGGGGTGTGTGTGTTTGTCTGAGACGGGGCTGTTTATCCGGGGGGGGTGTCTGTCTGAGACGAGGCTGTTTATCGGAGGGGGTATTTGTCTGAGACGGGGCTGTTTATCGGAGGGGGTATTTGTCTGAGACGGGGCTGTTTATCGGGGGGGGGGTGTGTGTGTTTGTCTGAGACGGGGCTGTTTATCCGGGGGGGTGTCTGTCTGAGACGAGGCTGTTTATCGGAGGGGGTATTTGTCTGAGACGGGGCTGTTTATCGGAGGGGGTATTTGTCTGAGACGGGGCTGTTTATCGGGGGGGGTGTGTGTGTTTGTCTGAGACGGGGCTGTTTATCCGGGGGGGTGTCTGTCTGAGATGAGGCTGTTTATCGGAGGGGGTATTTGTCTGAGACGGGGCTGTTTATCGGAGGGGGTATTTGTCTGAGACGGGGCTGTTTATCGGGGGGGGGGGTGTGTGTTTGTCTGAGACGGGGCTGTTTATCCGGGGGGGTGTCTGTCTGAGATGAGGCTGTTTATCGGGGGGGGGTGTCTGTCTGAGACGAGGCTGTTTATCAGGGGGGGGTGTCTGTCTGAGACGAGGCTGTTTATCGGGGGGGGGGGTGTTTGTCTGAGACGGGGCTGTTGCATAATTCAGGTGGGTTTGGGGTTTTTCCCCCATGCTGTGCAGTGATTTTGAGTCTAATTGGCTGAAAGCTGCTTTATTTTTCTTCTTTTCTCCTTCTCTTCTAAAGCCTCTCCAGTCTTTTTTTGCGCTATAAGACCGCACTCTGCATAACTGAATCCCTCTGTGTGGCCCTGGGAAAGTGTCGTTTGTCAGGACAGTGTGTGAGTGTGAGAGAGTCAGTCCGCGCGGGTAATTGGGCTTGATGGCGTAATAAGCGTCTCCTAACGATGAAGGCTCCGTCTTAAAGCTGAAAGCATGTGATTGGACGTGGGGGAAAGTGTCAGCGGTCAGAGACCAACCTCTTTATGCAAATATACAACCTGCGAAGGTGGATAGTGGAGAAATGAGAGAGGGTGGAGAGGTGTGTGTGTGCGCGCAGGGTGGGCTGTGTGTGTGTGCGTGTGGGATGACCCCTCCTGCACAGGCAGCCAGGGCCTGAAAGGCAAGATAAGGGCGAGGGAGGCAGAATGCTGTGTCTGGCTTCACACTTGGACAGGAGAAGAGCAACTCAATTAGAGCAGCGCTGGATTAGCATAACAGAGTTATGATGGATTAGCATAACAGGGTTCCTTTGGTATTCAGCAGGAGGGCTGCGCACTGCAGATATCGTAGAGATCATTTGAAAGAACTGTATGCTCTTACCGCAAATAATTCTCACTTCTTTGGGCAAAGGAAGTCATTGAGACATCTGTTTGTCGAGGGAGAGAGAGGGAGTACTCTGGCATTCTGTGTTTTCTTCTCTCGGTTTTAAGCAGTCACACTGCTGTCAATAACCCAGAAAGCTTCTGTTGACTCCGGTACTGCTCTCTCCAGTGGGAGTGTGTTGGGTGAGCTCTCGGGACTCGATATTGAGCCTCTGCCATTTTAAAACTAGCTGTGAAAATCCAGCCTTGGGATCCAGGAACGTTGTTCCAGAAATGACCTGTCCGAGGGAATGTGTGTTTGTAGGCTGGACGCTCTCCTGCTGACCGGCTGCGGGCACAGGTGTGGCGCCATCAGGCCGGCGTCGTGCAACGAGCGTCTGTAATCTGTCACACGCTGGATGGTGATAGTGAGGCATCAGTAGCCTCGCTGGTGTCGGTGTGTCTGCTGCCTTAAATATGAAGACTAATGAAACATTCATTTGAACGTTTCTCTAAGACGCACTTGTAATGGTGGCAGTGAAGAGGCTGCACTTCAGAAATAAAACCCACTTTCTCCTCAAAAGAAGCGACGCAACATTTCTGAAGTTTCCAGGTCCTCTTTTAAAATGTGACACTTCATTAACATTTTAGAAAAAAGTTTTGCTAATGCTAATTCTGTTCCTCTCTGTCTCGTGCTCTCTCCATCTCCTTTCATTAATTCCAACTTGTCTTTCCTGGTTGTTCTTTCTGCTGGTAGGCTACGGGCTGCCTGATGAGGTTGTTATAGAGAAGAGAAATAAAGGAGACACGTTTGTGGAGTCAACAGGTGACGTTGTCAAGATCTCCAACCTGAAGTTCATCCAGCATGACGCTATTGAAGGGATCCTGTGTGAGTGGACGCGCCTGTCTGTCTCCACTCACAACAGCTCACAACAGCTGCTACTGCTCAGAGCCTTTGACACTGGGGGGCGGGGCAGTGTGAGGGGGGTGTGATGGGAGTGTGAGGGGGCAGTGTGAGGGGGCAGGGGCAGTGTGAGGGTGAGACTGATACTGTGTTGCCTTGCTCCAGGCCTTCACAGTATGTTCTCTTTATCCATTAGTTGCCATAATGTGTTTTGTGTCTGAAGATGATACAACATGGGACCCCCGTGTTCACAGTGTCCCTGTACTGAAAGTGTGTGTGTGTGTGTGTGTCTCTCTCTCCGCAGGTGTGCGTCAGGGTAAGTTAGAAATGGAGAACTGTGTGTTCCAGTGTGAGACGACTGGTGTTATCGTGCGCACGGCGGCCCAACTGCTCATGAACATGTGTGACCTGTACGGTTCTAAGGTTCGTCTTCCTGCCCATGTGTCACAGCTCTTACACACATCTAATAGTGTAACACTTCTGTAACTCACTTTGGACAAGGTTGTGAAATGCTGTAAATGTAAGTTTCTCCTTATTAAGAGCATGTGCATTGCTTTTGAAACTTTTAAAAGTTAATTTTATCTACAATGTGAGTAGATGCTGGGCTGACTGCTTATCCCACTGGTCTAATTGTTGTGGTGTGCTGTCTCTGTAAACCTCATACCTACGGCCTCAGGCACACTTGTTAAGGCCGTGTGTGTGTGTGTGTGTGTGTGTGTGTGTGTGTGTGTGTGTGTGTGTGTGTGTGTGTGTGTGTGTGTGTGTGTGTGTGTGTGTGTGTGTGTGTGTGTGTGTGTGTGTGTGAGATTAGCAGGGGGTTTAATATGGCAGGATGCCAGCTGAGAAGACTCTATTCATAGCTGCAGCGTGCGTCTCGCTGAGCTACGTCACTGTCATTAACGCGTTGCTGGTTGTCTGTGTGTACGTGCAGGGGGCTGGCGTGGAGATCTACCCCGGGAGTGTGTGCAGTCTCACAGGCAACGGTATTCACCACTGTCAGGACGGAGTGCTGATTAAGGTGAGCGTGGATCTGCAGACTGGCCTGCCTGTCTCTCGTTACCCAGGCAACAGCACAAAAGAACCGACCCAGCAGAGGTTTGGTGGGTGGAGGGTTGGACTTGGCCTGTGTGCTGTCTCTGGGTCTGGGATCACACTGCTCGGGCGCTTCCGCTAATGATGGCCTGTAGTTCACTCGTCTCAGGCAGGGCACGCGTGTGCACGCACACACACACAGAAGCCTGCTGATCAAACTATGACAAGAAGGGTAAATTCAGTCTGGCTAAACTTCCTGTTCTGGCCCAGCTGGAGTTTTTCATATCAGCCACTCTGGAATTTTCAGTTTCTGTCGCTACTGAATTTAGAGGCTTTAATGTTTTTTCTCTCCAGTTTTTATGATTGTTAGAGGCAACATTCCAGGGCTCAGCCCAGCCGTCAGTCCACCACGCTCCGGTGCTGGATAACCAAACAACGACCTTTCCCTCTCAGCATTAATTGTGCTGCCGTTATTCACTCAGCTTCAGCTGACACTGGAGTAACAGTCATAAAACAATACTGAAGTTCTTCAGTATCACAACTGTGGCTGATGCCCAGATTAATGTCTGGGGTGTTTTTTATGTTTGTCTGTTTTAAAGCGAGTTCAAACTGATCTATATATGAAGTGTAGTGGGGGTAAGACAAGATAAACTCAAACTCAAAAAGTCGCAAATATTGTAAAAATGTTGTTCTTAACGTGAAAGAAAAAACAAAAAATTAAATTAAATCTGAGGTGAAAATGATTCCAAATGCACGCTGCACTTCACAAAAGAAAAGGAAACATCTCTGATTATTCTCACGTTCCTTATGACTGTAGTTCTGTAAAACAAGGCCTGAATAAAACATGGCTGAATCTGCTGGATGGATGAAAATTATCGTTGTACTTATTGGCTGAAATTATAATATTGATCCTATAATGATAAATACAAATGGTCCTTATCAGCAGTGAATATATCTGCTGCAAATATATTGTGCATCTCTAGTGCACTGAACATGAGACGATTAAACACGAAAACCCTGGGACGCTTAGTGCAAATTTTTTGGGGGGGGGGTGTTTAAATGTTTTCATTCTTACTCATTATCCCGTGGGCGTGTGTGTGTGTGAGACCGAGCTAGGCTGTCTGTGTGTTTACCTCCCCCCTGCATCCTTTGGCAGGACTTTGCTGATGAGATGGATGTCCTGCCTAAGATCACCATGGTGAATAACGTGATCCACAACAACTCGGGCTATGGTGTCATCCTGGTGAAGCCAGATGGTGGCGTCGTGGAGCAGCAGCCTACCGTGGCCGAGAGCCCAGGTGTCAAACACGTCCACAAGCTTCAAACAGGCCGCTCAACACCAGAGCTTGAGTACAGACGCTTCTCCTCCCTCTCTGGGGTGTCAGACATGGAAAACATTGCCTTCTGCTGGAGGGTTGGATGTCATTTGTTCTGGAATACTGTGTGTACTCCGACAGTTCCTACGGAATTGCATCTCAGAGCTGCTGGCTGTACCAAAACAAAGAATAACGCCATTCCTCAAACTTTAAAATGGTGTGTCTTGGTCTGCTCAATTCCAAAGACTTTGGTCAAAGTGAAAAATGTTATTCACCTTTAGTCCAGGACGGAGAATGCGTGAATTTAACATTTAAATTGGGCTCAGTGCAAAAAATTGGAGCTCTATCTAAGGTTCCATGTTATATTTTCTCTCTCCACACCCCCCCCCCCCCCCCACCCCCACACACACACAAAGACTCTCACACTGTGTTGACACATGGAAAGCTAATTCCAGTGATTTTGATTTGGCAAGTGTGGTGTGTTTAGTAAGCTAGCCTGGTGTGTGTGTTTTAGTATGGTGGCAAGAGCAGTGTTGCTCCGTGACCCCTAATTGGGTAACGGTGGTTGTTGTTAGTGGAGTTGCTTCAGGTGCATGTCGGCCTTGACTGCAGACAAACAAGGTGTCCACGCTTCTTCTTTACTCTTGTTCCCTGACTGTCCTGTTGTGCTGAGACTTGAAAATGATCTTTTAGATTTTAATAAATGCCTTATGTTCATAGCTGTAATATGGAGATTTTCCAGGACTGTTCCCATAAAGATGAAGATGCATTTTTCATTTCATTAACCTCCCTGATCTTCTGTTTTAGGAAATATTGTTTGCTGTCAGGATCTTTAATTGTCCTCATTAAATTGAGATGCCATAGTGGGTAATGAAATGTAACGGAACGCCATCCGTAGGAATGTGGTGGCCTATGTGCTGTTCAGAGCACTGTGCTGTGGCGTGTGGATTCTTGCTGCATCTCTGAGTGAGTGAGGACAGTGTTGGGTATCCCCTGCAGGTTTCATGCTCCTACCTGGAATCTGGTGCCAAAATACGTTTCCTCTTTTTTGATGGCTAGATGTGTTTCGGTTGATTTTAAGCCACCAGCAGAACTACTGCTGTCATCCTGGAGTGATGACATGAGTGCGTTGAACACCTCAAACACTCCACTGTGATCTCGATCCACTTCGATTGTTTATTTGTTTGTAGAGGAGTAAGCAGACACACATGCTCTGTTGCCGTGCCGTCTTCTCTCATCGTGCGCTCAGATCTGCGGCATGACTGGGTGTATTTACGGAGTCAGTCGATTTGTTTTTATTTTTAAAATGTTTTTTTTCCTTTCGTCTTTGCAGCTGATGCGGAAGGCCGGGCGGAGCAGGACCAAACCTGTGGCGGGTCTGTGAATGGAGAAGGCGGAGCTGTGAAGGAGGAGGTGGGGACTAAGAGTGACCTGCCCATCATAGTTGAGGAGGCGGGCCCAGTGGAGGGGGCTGTGTCATCAGAATTCACAGAAGGAAATGATGTCCTCAAGCGAGAGCTTGTGGCCACGTCTGTGAGGAAGCAGCATCTTCAGAGGAGGCGTGTGATGGAGCTGAGGGCCATGCAAGTCGATGAGGATCTGCTCTCCCAGGAGATGTTTGTCTCCATTCACGGAAACCAGTTCCGGCGTAATGGAAAGGGAAGTTTTGGCACCTTTCTTTACTAATGGCTCTGCCAGCCTTTTGGCAAGCAGGCACAGACACACTTTACCAACACATCTATTTATTCTTATCTCTTAAATCTGGCACTAATGACAAATTCTATAGCCAGTTTTTATACATGGTCTATATAAACACAATAATATTATAATGAGCTTTTGTTTTGTTTTTGGGTAAGGCTCATTCCACTACACTTGGGCATCACTGTAGTGTTGTTGGGTTTTCAGTTCTTCACCTTTAGTGAGACACGTACGTGTTTAATTGCTGTTGATTAAATTTCATTGGATTAAAGGTTTTGTAAAACCTCATTACACTGCAAGCAGTTTGATTAATTCTAACAGTATATTCAGTGTGTCCTACAAGAAAGAAGGAAAAAGCATGTTTTGTTTTTTCCTCTCTGCTCTCTTCTTTTTCTACCTGGTAAGAGACCAGACAGGTTCCCAGAGGCAATGGTCAAATTAGCTGTTATCTCTGCAGAGAAAAGCCACTGCTGGAGTTGAATGCACTGCCACAGGGTTTAAATGGTTTAGAGAGAAGGGTGGCTTGCTGGACCTGCAAATCCCCCTATAGAAAAGCTGTGTGTCCTCCCACTGAGCAAAGTGCTACAGTAGCTGAGAAGATGGAGGAGTGTGTGTGTGTGATAGAGGGAGAGCGCGCGGGTGGAGGTTAGGGGGTGGGGGTGTGAGAGCAGGTGGAAGTGCTGCCTATAACAGGCCCTGACAGGCCTTGTGTTGAGTGGCATTAGTGTAAGGTGAAAAAATTCAAAAGTAGCTGCATTTTGTTAAAATAAGGATGTGTTTAAGGTGGCTTATTGGAGTACCACGTACTGGACTCTCCCTGTGCGTCTGCTCTCTCCCCTCAGTGCGTTTACCCAAGCTTGTGTTTTAACATGTTGTATTTCATATTCAGACTTGTGTCTGTGTAAAAGGGAAATCATGATTTTCTGAGATGATTAATAAATGCAAAGGTTTTACAGACTGACCTCAAGTGTCTCTATTTGAATAGTGTCATTAACGCATGTTTAATAGGCAAATGGTGACGGTCACGTAGTTATTCTTCCCAAGTTATATTAGAATATAAGTGAAATAAGTAGTTGCTTTTAGGAACATATCAGTTTTGATTGACATTTAGGGTCGCAGGCAAGATAACACAAAAGTGTGAATGAACGTGTGAAGTGTCTTCACTAGTTTGTCCTCTGATCCCTCCCGTGGCCATGGTGGTGTGACGGATCACGTTGAGTTAGCTATGGAGAAAGGGGTTCAGTTATTGGATTATATGAACAATACTGCAAATAAATAAATTATACTGCTGACCAGTGGCAGGTGTGGTATATCTGATCCTCCTCAGAAGACGTCTGAGAACATTACCCTGCCTGCTTTCACATTTTGTCACGTTTTCATTCACTTTCACCATGTCAACATGTCAACATGTGTATAAATATGACACAACATGACAGCTCACTTGGAACGTTAATTAGAAGTCTGTTAAATGAAATCTGAGCCAGACTTCATTAGTTGGTTTTTATTCGAGTGATAAATTCATGAAGGTTATATAGATTTATATAATTTTCTCAGAAAATCAGTTTTTAGTGAGTGGTGGTACTGGTGGAAGTCCTTCTGTAGCATGTCTCTACTGGGCTTACGCCCCCCCCCCACACCCTGACCCTGCCAGGTCTCTAGGGTGTCGTGTTCTGTATGGCGTAATTTCTGCTCTCTACTGCCCTTCTTAAAAGTTCCCTCTCAGATTCATGTCTTCTGAGAGTGACTGTCCACTGCAATTTATAATATAACCAACTAATACCACACATGTTCACAATATAACCTCCACTGCTAATGCTAACTCTACCACATCTACCGTTGGGTGCTAATAAATGTTTCCTGTCTGATGGCCAGAGTGCCCCCAGCACCTTCAGTAGTCACCTCCATTCTCTCTCTTGAAAAACCACAGTAAAATGTATATATTAATATATATATCAACATTATACTCACCTGTTGGAAGTCTGTGGAGGCTTTTGGAGCATTGCAAACGTGCTGTAAGCTGAGACATGTTTGTTTCTAAGGTCAAAGAGGTTCATCTGGATCAATAATGGAAAAATATATACCTTTCTTTTTAAAGAGGGAAGGAGACGGGAATATTGATTTTCCGCTTTTCCCCTGTGCTGCCTCATCAGTGGAATATTTTAGATGTCAAACAGCGAGCGAGGAGGAAAAGTAATGATGAACCTCTTTTGTGACGATTGTTTCATCTTCAGAGGAAGTGTCAGACCACAGGGACTAACGCAAAGTCCTTTTAGCTGTGAAGGACACCGGACGGCATCCGTTCTGAAGTGGTGTCCTTCAGGTTCGGCCAGCAGCAATGTGGAAAGAGGTCTTCGCTGATCCTGCCAGAGGCAGCCTCTGTCTGGACTACTGCTGGGGACACGCCACCACCAGGTCCCCAGAAACCTGCAAACATCCAAACAAGTCGTCTTCCTCCCTGTTGCCTCCGTGTGCTACGGTGACCTTTATTGCCACAAATGTCCATGTGAGACTAATGACGGTGAACAGTTAACCTTTCAACAAGCAGCTTTGGTGCTAGTGATGTATGAACATGAGTTAATTTTGATATGCCTCACAGACTATCTGAAGAAGGGCTAGTGCAGAGAAACAGGTTTGTTAATTATCAGTGCTGTCTGGTAATAAAATGTGGGGAAGGAGCCGACTGTGTGGATATCTTCTGTGTTCAGGATTCACCTACAGCAAACGCATGCTCTGTCCCCAGGAGACAGGCTGGAGGTCTGGAGACGTTACGTCTAAGAACGCTGAGACATTTCCACCTTGAACGGAGCAGACACAACTCTCCGTACGTCGCACTGCTCGTATACAACGTGTGTATGTGTTGTATAAATAAATACCACTTTGAGACTTCCTGTATTGATAAGTGTAAGTAAGTTGCGTTCTCGGTACCGAAGTCGTCCCTTTATTGAATTTTGGGCATGTCATATATTTAAATATTCAGGATATTGCGAATATACAAAAAATGTATTTATATCTTGTTTTTGTGGTTATGATCAGGTTTGCTAGGCAAACTCCTTTGTGTTTAAGGAAGAGAGTGGCAATGAGTTATTATAAGGAGGCATTTTATTAATCAACCATCAATCAAGAAGATTAACACACTCAAGGATGTCTTATGCTTTTAAAATAACTGTGGGTGTTGTGTTATGATGGCACAGTGCTTTACGCTGTTACTGTGGGTGTTATGACGGAACAGTGCTTTGTATACCTGCCGCTTGCATGTAATCTGAGGTGTTTCCTCTGTCATCAAGGGTTTCCTGTCCCAAGGGTTAAAGGTTAAGGGTTAGGGTTGGAACAGCAGTGGGAGATCACTGGCAATAACTCACCTCCTACCCACCTGTGGCCCAAACAAAATCTCATCTAATTGAACCCCATGGTTGATCCAGGTGTTAACAACTAAAAGCCTCCCCACGGTGCTGTGTGAGCTGGGTGAGTCGGCCATGTGCTTGTCTGCACACTAAACCCCTCTCAGGAGCGCATCTGTAAGATGGCTGGCTGACATCACCATGATGAAGATTTTGCTGGTTTTACTGGAGGTTTGGAGGAAGATGGGGATGCTGACAGAGGCCTGCTGTTCCTGCAGACGTGTTTGGTTTGTGCAGTGTTGGCACTGCTGGTGGCTCCACTCCGCTCCCACACACATGTTAAGAAACACAGGAGCTTCGTACTGTAGGGGCTCTTATTAGAGGGACACATTTACTTTTGGTGTCAGTTCGAGAGAACTGGAAAGTAACTTAAATAATAAGGTGTGTGAAGCAAGAACAAAAGATTTGACTGGAAGAACACGAGGCTGTGATGGTGGTGGAGGTCTACGAGCCAGCAGGCCTGATCCACACACCCAGACCGTGACGTGTTTACCTTCCCACACCTGCCTGATGCACGGCCCTGGTCCATAATAGCAGCACGATCTAAATGTTTACATCTGTTTGTCCCATTTCATCAGGACAGTGTTTAAATTACTGCTCAAACTTGCTGTAAGGGTGACAAATCTGTGTTTACTGTCAAGAGTTTATATTTATCAAATAAAATGTTTTGCTCTGTTCTTATTCATTATTCAAGAACACAATTATTTTTCTGTGTTTCAGATGTGTGAGGAGTGTGCTAAATAAATAAACAAAGTTCCCTTGGGGGTTATACTGCTCAAATGCCATTTGCTGTTGTGTCTGGTAGATACTGGCCAGCACCTCACAGTGTGTGTGTACATATATATGCTCCTGACCAAGGATCGGTACTTTATGCTTTATTCTCGCTGTATTCTTCATCTGTTTATTATGAATGCTGGTGGGCACAAGAAACGCAGACCTGCATCAGGGTTGTGAGGGCAGCATTTGAAAGACAAAATTCAGAGGTTTGTTATCTACCATATGAACCAGTTTTAGATGAAGTCATGTCATTTTCTAAACTAACCTCGACACCACTGCGAGAAGTCTTTCATACATCACCATCTGCACAACACAGACTCACAATCGTGCTTCTTTTTGGCATTAAATAAATACTGGCCAAATAAGGCCAATGTCTTTGAGAGGAGAGAAGTAAAGGGAATTATCTTGGCTGTTTGTAGGCTGGTGACAGACTTATGGCAGAACGCGTCTGCTTCTCGATGAGAAAAATATGTGCTCAGAGCTCGCGAAGACCAGCTTTGTTTGCACAGAGAGCCCATCACAGATGGTCCCCAGTATCCCCAGGCAAATACGGATATGAAGGCTTGGAGCCCTTTAAGAAATCTCTCACAGGATCTTTGGTTGCAGTTCTTCTTGGCAGTATGTGTGGTCAGAGGGCCGTGGTATCATTTCTGTGAGAGAGTGCTTCTAGGCATTATTCTAAAACTATTCTGATGACACCACAGGCCTCATTATCGCCATCATAATTGCAGGACTGCCACGGCGTGGACTTGTAACTGATGGAGTCCAGGCTCACTCAGTGACTGTAAGCCCCGCCCCCAGGCTTTCACCGCCATCAGACAAAATGGCCCTGTCAACTTGCAGTTGAGTGTTAAATATTGAGTTGGTTAGCAGTGGAGGGCAGAGAGCAGCAGTGAATCAATGCTTTAAGTGGGCACACACGACGCTGCTCACTCCCAGGCTTCTGAGCTCATCTCCTCTCCAAGCGCTATCACTTGCTTGTCAGATGTGAGCTGATTGTGTGTGTGTGTGTGTGTGTGTGTATGTAAGAGAGAGAGAGAGAGAGTCCGTGTGTGTGAGAGCAGCAGACCCTGACCCTGCTGTGTGTCTGGATCAATCTACATTTTTCATCACTTTCTCTCTAACACCTTAGGCGCCTGCAGCGGGACCCAGGTCTGGCAGACGGCACGGTGTCCAGCAGGGGGCGCCGCTTGGCTGTGCCCGATTGAGACCCGTGATCGTCACCTCTCTGGCACTGCTTGGTGCTGTTTGCTCCTTCTCTGCTCGCTGCCGATGAGCTGTGCAGGGTTTTACGAGTCCATGTTTCATTTCTTTTATCGTGCCTGTCAGCGACACATGAATATTATTCCTGAGGCAGAAGAAACAGCAGAAATAGAAGCTGCTTTGTCGTGCTGGACTGGAAGTGTTGTTTGTGTGATCTCTGTCTTCTGTGTGATCAGACGTGTGTGATTGAGGAGCTTTGATCCAGTTTTACCTTCATGAAGCCAAAATCGTCATCTATCCGTTTGTTGTATGACTCCGCCAGGTCTGTGTAGCAGAGGTGTTCACTAGTACTCAGGAGTCGTTCACTAGTATTCAGAAATCGTTTCCTAGTACTCAAGAGTCGTTCACTAGTATTCAGGAATCGTTCCCTAGTACTCAGGAGTCATTAACTAGTACTCAGGAGTCGTTCACTAGTATTCAGAAGTTCACATTTTCAGCATCTTTCCACACCGGTTTTTCTTTGCACATACCTAATTTTTGAAAACAAATGCAATTAACTATGTGTCATGATGTAACTAACTAATGGAAAATACTACCCCAACTCTGTATCTAAGGGCAACACATCCAGAATAAATAAACAAGGCTTAATTCATAAATGTATGCATGAAATAATAATGTATGCATGGAATAATAATGAATGGGTGGAATAATAATGCCAGTGTTCCACAATGCTGAGCATATTTAAGCAGGAGAACTGCAGAGAAGTCCCTCATACATCAATAACAACAACACAAGTGCATAAGTCTGCTGACAAGCACAGAGATCTTCTCCAGAGAGACACCAGAATACCCCACAAAGCCCACATGTACACTCTAAAATAGCTCACACAGCTCAGCAAATTCACACAGTTCACAAACATCTTTACTTGGATTTGTTTGGTATTTGGCTCTCTACACTTTCTCTTGGCTTTCTCTCTCTCTCTCTCTCTCTCTCTCTCTCTCTCTCTCTCTCTCTCTCTCTCTCTCTCTCTCTCTCTCTCTCTCTTACCCCACATCTTTTTCTCTGACTGTTGCAGATTGTTGCTCTGTGTGATTCTGTGGACCCACTGATGTTTTCTTCTATTTGTCTCTGTTATGGTGGCGGAAGCTGGGCTGCTCCATCTGCTCCAGACAGAGGCTTGGACCAGAGTGGTGAGCTGGTGTCCTGTGTCCCTGTGGCAGGTTGGTCCAGTGCCCTGTGCCCTCGGGGTTCTGGACAGCATAAGCTTCTGCTTATGACTGGTTCACGACTGGTTCACGACTAGTTAATGACTGGTTAATGCCACCATAATACAGCCATTCCAAAGACTGCTGAAATATCTAGGAATATCTGAAATATCTAGGAATATCTTTCATTTCATATATAAAACCAAAGCATGTCACACTTGAGTATCACAGTCGTGTAAGTTTCACACTTGTGTATCACACTTGTGTAAGTTTCACACTCGTGTAAGTTTCAAACTCATGTAAGCATCACGCTTGTGTATCACACTCGTGTAAGCATCACACTCGTGTAACCATGTTTTGTGAAAGGTGTGCACCAGACAGATGAAGGCTGTGAAGGATCCTGGGACATGTTCAGCATGTGTGTAATTGTGTGATTGACTGATGATTCAGATTGTGTGTAATTGTGTGTGTGATTGATTGATGTCGTCTGCAGAGCTGCCGCAGTGATTTAGCTTAAGAGAGTGTGTGAATACTTCCCCAGTGTAGATGTACTGGATCATGCAAGAATTGCATTTCACATGCACACACACACACACACACACACACACACACACACACACACACACACACACACACACACACACAGAGCAACCTCACACTCAGCAGTGACCTCACACACATGGCTACCTCACACTTAGCAGAGTGACCTCACACACACAGAGTGACCTCACACTCAGCAGAGTGACCTCACACTTCTCAATGATCATGTCAGGTCCACTGTCCTGGCTAAACAAGGAACCCCTGGGAGGAGGAATGCCACAGCATGGCAGCATAAATGAGAAGATGAATCAGAGTTTATCAGCCCTTTACAGTGCCTCCACCCCCAGTCCACCTACTACAGAGAGAGAGAGAGTGTGTGTGTGTGTGTGTGTGTGTGTGCGTGCGTGCGTGCGTGTGTGTGTGCGTGTGTGTGTATGCGTGTGTGAAACAGAAGAGTAGGAGATAGAGGACATTTTATGTCTCGAGTACTGGACTGCTGCATCTCTATTCAACTTCCTGTCAACTTCCTGTTAAGTGTGCCGTTAGAATGCTATTTTCTCAGCTGTTCACTTGTAGGTATATGAAGGGTATGTGAATATAAAAGCAGGCGTGTGAAGACATTGGCCAGTAGTGGGAGGAGGGTAGCTCAGCAGTGTGAAGCCCATTCTCAAATCACAGCAAAACACTATTACCCATAATGCACTATTACCAACAATACATGTCTACCCACAATACACTTCTAGCCACAATACACTTATAACCACAATACACTAATACCCACAATACAGGTTTACCCATAATACACTTCTACCCACAATACACTATTACCCACAATACACTAATACCTACAATACACTATTACCCACAATACTCTAATACTTCTGAACTGACTTATTATTCCATCTTTATATCTTATGCATCATAACAGTCTGTCAGCAGCAGATCCAGTCCCATAATGAACTGATACACTCCTGACACGGAGACCTGGCATGAGCTTTTGAAGTCAAGTCTACTTGTTTTTTGCACCAAGCTGATGCAAGATCATCCAGAGCCAGAGGAGAAGCCTCTCCCTCTCTCTCTCCCTCTCACCCTCTCTCTCTCCCTCTCTCTCTCTTTCTCTCTTTCTCTCTCTCCTTCTCACCCTCTCTCTTACCCTTTCTCTCTCTCTCTTGCATGTGTGTGTGTGTGTGTGTGTTCGAGGGCGAGAGAAACGGTGCATGTATGTGTGTAAGCGTGTGCATGTGTAAGAGTGTGCAAGAGTGTGTGTGTGTATGTGTGTGTGTTTGAGAGAGAGAAAGAGAGTACATGTATGTGTGTAAGGGTGTGTGTGTTAGAGGGAGTATGTAAGGGTGTGTATGTGTAAAAGTCTATGTATATGTGTGTGTGTATGTGTGTGTGTGTGTGTATGTGTGTGTGAGATGGCACATTTCCGAGGGGCTGTTTGATTCCTCGTCAGTGCTGGAGATAACACATCACTCTGTGTCCGTGATTATTATAACGAGTCCTGCACGAGTGTGGAGGGATACAGATGTGTAATCCTGTAATATAACGAGTCCTGCACGAGTGTGGAGGGATACAGATATGTAATCCTGTAATATCAGACTGGGTGGTAAGAGACACTGGGGAGCATTTTAAAACATTGTTCAGGTTTAACACAATGCTTAGTTTTAACACAGTATTCAGTCTTTAATACAGTGTTCATGTTTTAACACAATTTTCAGGTTTTAACAATGTTCAGGTTTTAACACAATGTTCAGGTTTAACAAGGTGTTCACATTTAACACAGTGTTCAGGTTGAACAGTATTTAGGTTTAACCCTTTCTGCAGGCTTTTTCTACACATTTTTCAGACTGCCGGTAAATGTTCAATCTAGATTGAGTTTCTTACCACCTTACCAGACCTGCCTTATTCATGGAGTCCTGAACTGCAGCTGTCAGCTGGGGGACTTCAATCAAATAAGCACAGCCATTAAATGGAGAGCATTCAGAACCTTCAGCTGGAAAAGGACCAGGAGAAATAAGCAGAGCTGGAGGAGCTCTGTGGGATGACAGCTTTACTACGTCTGTTCACCACAGGAGTCCTGGACCACTGCAGGTACCAAACTCAAACCAAACCTAAACCAAACTCAAAACTGAACTCAAACCAAACCCAAATCAAACTTAAACCTGAACTCAAACCAAACCCTAACCTGAATTCAAACCAAACCTGAACTCAAACCAAATTCAAACCAAACCCTAACCTGAACTCAAACCAAACCCAAACCTGAACTCAAACCAAACCTAAACCTGAACTCAATCCAAACCAACCCAAACCTAAACCAAACTCAAAACTGAATTCAAACCAAGCCCAAACCTGAACACAAACCAAACCCAAACCTGAACTCAAACCAAACCTAAACCAGAACTTAACCCTAACCTAAACTAAACTCAAGCTTGAATTCAAACCAAACCCAAACCTGAACTCAGACCAAACCCAAACCAAACCTAAACCAAACTCAAAACTGAATTCAAACCACACCTAAACTCACATCAAATCCAAACCTCAACTCAAACCAAACCTAAACTTGAACTCAAACCAATCCCAAACTGAACACAAACCAAACCCAAACTTGAACTTAAACCAAACCTAAACCAAATTCAAACCAAACCCAAACCTGAACTCAAACCAAACTGAAACCTGAATTCAAACCAAATCCAAACCTGAGCTCAAACCAAACCTAAATCTGAACTCAAACCAAACTCAAACCAAACCCAAATCTGAACCCAAACCAAACCTAAACCAAACTCAAATCTGAATTCAAACCAAACCTAAACCTGAACTCAAACCAAACTCAAACCTGAACTCAAACCAAACCTAATCCTGAACTCAAACCAAACTCAAATCAAACCCAAACCTGAACTCAAACCTAAACCCACAGGGTACCTGAAGGTCACATTCATTTTTTTTTAACTATAAATAATTTAACATCAACTTAATTTGAAGTTGAATCAAATTAAATATACTAGTACAAACCTCAAGGATGTTTGTATGGGTCTGGACAATTCAGGTGAAATTGATTTGTTGTCATAGCAACAGGCCCCCTTGCACGTATCTGTGTGGTGAGATTGGCTCTAGTGGGGTGGAAGGATTGCCTTGGACATGTGGATGAGGACCTTGGCAGAGGCTGTATAACAGAGCAGAGTTTTAAATGCCCAGACAGACAGACATGAGCAAATCTCAAGAGCCTTTCTTACTAAAAATCTCATTAAAACCCAGTTTTTAAAGAAATGCTGCTCTATAGTAGCAGTGTTGTACGTATCCTGGATGCCCACCATATTTGAGGTTTTTATTCAATGTTCTGTCATCATGGCAGTGAACCGTAGAAATTGGCATTCTGTTCCTTGCCAGCATGCCATAACTGATGAGGAATACAGCACCCCCTGCTGCCTTGGAGGGCTGGGCTGAGAGGGTGGGTGGTGTCTGCACTGCAGGGCTGAATGCATGGAGAGATGTAGCATCTGTCGTCTTTGTGCGCTGTCTTCCTCGGGGAGGCCTGTTCAGCCCACTGGTGTGTCTCAGTGAGGGGAGGCACGGCGCTCTGCAGTCTTGCCGCCGGCCGTGCTGGGACAGGGGAGGGGCGTGTCTTCCCAACCTGTTGGTCAGGTTGTGTGTGTGATGAGTCCCGCTGGGACACCGTGTATGCGCATGCAGCACAGCTGGTTAAGCAGTCCATCATGCCTTCAGCACATGCACCTCAGCGCCTCTCCGGCCTGCTCACGGGACGGAGATTAATCTGTCATGTCATGAAGAATATTGAGTTTGTTTTTCTCACAAGCTCTTTGTTTTCTTCTTAGTTTTCTGTCCATTCACGACAATTACAAATCTGTTTCTGTTACTCTCCGTTAATGGGTGTTCAGACTTTTCAGATGGAAGGTTAGCATAGTGTAAAATAAATAAAGAGAAAATAAGCAAAAAACACAACAGCAGCAACACACACACACTCACACACACTCACACACACACACACACACACACACACACTCAGATGAGCACACACACACATTCACACACACTCACACACACACACACACACACACACACTCAGATGAACACACACTCACACACATTCACACACACACACGCACACACACACTCACACACACACACACACACACACACACTCACACACATTCACACACACACACACACGCACACACACACTCACACACACACACTCAGATGAGCCCACACACACTCACACACACACACTCACACACACACACACACTCAGATGAGCACACACACAGACACACACACACTCACACTCACACACATTCACACACACACACACACACACACTCACACACACTCACACGCACACACACACTCACACACACACTCACACACACACACACTCACACATACACACACACATGCACTCACACACACGCACTCACACACACACACAGTCTCACACTCTCACACACACACACACACACTCACATTCACACACACAGACACACACACACACAAAACAAACAAACCCAGGGCCTCACTAAACAGCCTCCCACAGGAGTCTCACCCAGCAGATAAGACCAGCTGGGTAAACCTTCACTGTGGTGAAGCAGGGGTCAACAACACAAGCGCTCAGATGTTTTCCTGGACATGAGAGAACATCTTGCTTTGAAGATTCTGTGGAAAATAGGTGATACAAAAATGAATAATAATAAAAAACTACTCAAGGCTAATTTTGCTGAACTGCTATCAGCTGTGTGCAGAAAGTTTCACGCGTGTGTTAGCATCACAGCGAACAGTTAGCTCATCTCTCTCACCGATATCAAAGCTTGCCTCCCAGGCATACGTGCATTTTAACGTTCTACACAGATGAACATACACACTGCACTTTAACTCAGCACGACCACACGACGATACTGGAGAACCTCCTGACTAGCAAAAAAGCTGGTTCAAGAATAAATACTGAACTAAATGTCTGAGAAAATGTCCATGGCTGACTAGCAAGTGCCTAGCAACCCCCAGAACATACAGTACAGGTGTAACACCTCAAACACGAATCCTTACTAGGGCCAGAGTACTGGAGTACACAACCAAGACTTTTTTGCTGTCTTGGACTGGTCTTAGTATTTGTCTTTGTATTTATACTCAGACCTGTTTGAGTCTCGGTCATTAGTCTTGACAGCACTTTTCTTTTGTCGCGATTAAAAAAAGTTTTGTTGGTTTGTTTTCTTTTTCACGTTGTCAATGACACTGATGAACTGAAGTAACTTCTAAAAAAGTCTCTGGATGTTTGTGATTTAGCCAACTGAATGAAAAGTGTTCATAGGTTACTTTACTTTAAAACAGCCACCATTGATGGTTACACAAACTAAGAAATGCACTTTTACTTTGGAAACTCTGTATTGGAGGCAAGTTTGGGATTTTCTTTTTGGCCACAGAGGCCATGTGGGCTGTAATTCAGGCAGTTAGCATTATCAAGTTAAGCTAGCAATGTTGGTCTGTTTCTAATGTAATAGAGAAGAAAATAAAATATGAATTAATTTTATTCACACAAACTATATTATTAAACTACATTATTATGGTCAATGTCCATTTAAACACAATGGAAAACTAAACAGAGCATTTATCATTTTTCTTTCTCATAGCAGGAACCAGTCTACAGCTTCTGAACATCCTGTAGGGCAGTGTGCATGTCTGAAAAGTGTGAATGTTCAAAAAGTGTGCATGACAAGCCTCATAGTCACTCTCTCACTCACACATGCGTGCGCACACGTGACTGTAAACTTCCTCTGCTGTCAGTCTCCTCCATATTTTTGTACAAATGCTACTATCAGATTCTCACTTATATTATACATAATCCATACTGTGGTCATCCATGCGTGCAAGGCTGAGGTCATCATGTGTCATCACATGTGCAGAGCCTGCTGGTCTCACTGAGCAGATCCTTCACCATGAAGGTTGAGTTTCTCACTGACAGCTCAACGTATCTGCTGCCCCACACTCCCACAACCCCACACTTCCCCAAGGGCTGCAGAGACTGGGGCTTCTGTGCGCCCCCATTAGAAAGCTCTCTACTGGAAGCCCAAAATGGCCCTTAGCTGTGGAAAATAAGAGGATGAAAAATATCTTTAAAGAGAGGTGAGGGTGAAAAGAGGCAGATGTTTCTTTTGAAGAGTGAGTTGGGAGAGCTTGTGCTTGAGTGTGTGCTTTCTCCGAGAATGTGTGCTGCATATGTCTTAACAACAACATTTCCATTCGAGGAAAGAGGAAATCAGCTTGTTTTTGTGAAGGCGACTGTGCAGTGGGAGACATTTCATTATGGAGTTTTCACATGGTGCCCACTATGGGGGTCTGTCTGTTACTGTGGGCCTCTGTCTGTTACTGTGGGGGTCTGTCTGTTACTGTGGGCCTCTGTCTGTTACTGTGGGCCTCTGTCTGTTACTGTGGGGGTCTGTCTGTTACTGTGGGCCCCTGTCTGTTACTGTGGGGGTCTGTCTGTTACTGTGGGCCTCTGTCTGTTACTGTGGGGGTCTGTCTGTTACTGTCCAAGCCCCTTTGCTGCTTTGTACAAGGTGGCCAGACCCCACTGCTGGATTTCTCATCATGGCAGCAGAAACCCAGAGGACTGAGGAAACTGCGTTAAGCACAAAAGCTGATAAGAGAAGAGACAGAATCCTTCATTAAAACAGGGAGCTGTCTCCTCTGACTTCTACACTTCAGAGCCAAGGCAGGTGGAGCTGAGGCAGGTGGGGTTTAGGTAGGTGGAGCGCGCTTGTGGTTTTTTTTTGAGAGCTATGCTCTTCTGTGCCTTTTTTCATCTGTTGTCTTCATTTAGCTGCTGTTTCGGTGGAGCGTCAGGGAGTGGGGGAGGGGAGACAGTGAATGGACAGCCACAGACACACAGGAAACGTGGAACGGAGGCGTCTGGTGCGGCTGTGTGGGGAGACGTCATGTTACTGGCACTCAGATCAGATTCCACATTTGTACTGGTGCATTAGTGTGAAAAACTGGAAGTTAGATTGCACTTTGTGCTCAGCTTTTGAGGGCCAGTGGCTGCCATCTGTCCTCAGCATGACATGCAGGGTTGTATAGTCTGTACTCCAAAGAGAGGTGATTGTGTATCTCCCTAGGCTCAGCTGTCTGGACAACACAGTGGCTAAACATATGTATGGAATATTGAACATCTGTAATGGAAATGCACATGGAAGACACACAGCTCCTAGTTACAGATGCTTCAGCTAAAATATATTTTGGCAGGATTTCAATTGTCTAATTTATACACAAACACACATATGTGTGTAGAACTGCTGTGAGATTGGATGTGATTCATTTTCAAGGTTATCAGCAAATAAACTTGGCGTTGTTTGGCAGTGCATCCATGATTTGTCCTCACAGTCAAAACATAGCCTCACAGTCAAACAGCTTCACAGTCAAACACAGCCTTGTTCTACCGTGATTCAAACCAAATACTTCTGGGAGTAGCTGTAATCTTGGCTGGCTGCAGTAAACCAGCTAGTCTGTGACTGCGCTGTGTTAGACTCACAAAGCGTAAGGTCAAGTTTGTTCCAGTGGCAAAACAGAAGAAATCTTCAGGGATGCTTGAAGTTTCATTCCAAAGATCTGTAGAAGAGCAGCATGCCCCCCCACCATGAATAAGGGCCCCCTCACACTCCTCACTGATATCTGTTTCTGTTTCAACTTTGTGCTGGAGCACAAAAGAAAGTCTAATGAGATATTTTAGCAGTGACATTCCCTGAAGGGTGTGGCCCAAATTCTGGTCATTAGTGAACTTTAGTTGGCTCGGTTCATCTGCCAAGCAGACAGAAGCTGCTCTAGATTAATGAAATTATTTAAGAAGCACATTGTGTAATGTGTTCTGTTATCTACAGTTTGTTTGAAAGCCTCCACTCCAACTTTCACATCTTTGCTTTGATTCAGTGTGGAGTTTCGCTCTGTGTTTCTGTCTTATCTAAGCCTTCTTTTTAGTCCTTCTATGATGTGCATGGATCATATCGGTCTTGGAAGAGTTGTAAGCCACTTTGCAATATGCAGTAGCTAGTGTAAGGGCCATCAGAACACACAACTCACACACCCCTCATAAAACTCTGCAAACATTTATGTAGAACACACAATTCAAATGGAGAAACCCAAACATTCAGTATCCTAAAAATAATTCTTATATATACATATATATGCAAAATTGTGGTGAAGTACACAAGGTTTCCACAGACGCAGGGCATTTTGGTCAGGTCCTTCATCAGCTGTGCAAACAGTGAAATATATAGAAATATAGATCATCAAAATTGCAGTGAAGTGTACAAGGTTCCACATATTTTACTACAGTACACTGCAATTACTTACCTGGAATCGTATATGTACAATATCCATATCCTTAAAGCAGCAACTGTTTTAAAATTCTGTGAACTGGTCTCAATCTCCAGAAACTGTTCTGTTGTCATTCTTTAGTTCCTGTTTCCCAGGGGTACAAATATTAGGCTGCACACCTGTACAATCCTTTTATCATCCATGGCCATGAGTCAAACTAGCAAGCTTTCAGATGAAATGACAGAGGGTTGTTGTCCTCAAAAGTCAAGGTAAGAAAGAAACACTTCAGAGTGGAATCTTGGGGTAGATTTCAAGTCATCTTGAAGGGTTAATTGCACGTAAGTATGTTTGGTGATGAAACAGGGCAGCATTAAAGTAAAAACATCTAATATCAACTTTAAAGTTTCATGGAAGATTACTGAAGATTTCGGCAACTGTTTAGTGTGAAATATCATATAACTACCAGGATGTTGTGGTTCATTAAGTACCAGGATGTTGTGGTTAATTAAGAACAGGGATGTTGTGGTTCTTTAAGTACCAGGATGGTGTGGTTCATTAAGTACCAAGATGTTACGGTTCATTAAGTACCAGGATGTTCTGCTTCTTTAAGTGCCAGGATGGTGTGGTTCATTAAGTGCCAGGATGGTGTGGTTCATTAAGTGCCAGGATGGTGTGGTTCATATTCTGGTTGTGTCTGCCCAGAACTCATCTCTAAACTGTGGGCACAGTAATTTGCAGTCTTACCTAAGTTACCTCAAGTTATCTCAGTTACCTCAAGTTATGACTTCTACTCAAAACCTGAGTTGAAGAGGAATAATCCTGAAACACAAGGCTAGCACTGATCAGGAGGTTGTGATGTCCTGCACAGAGTTGTCCCTGATCCCTCTGTACTAGCGCTCCAGACCAGGATACTTTAAAAACACAGGTTACTAAACCACAAGTTACTCTTAAAAAAATCCAGCTTAGCTACATTAAAGCCGTCCATTAGAGAAATGTAGCTAGTTATGCTACAAGCTAAAGTAGCTTGACTACATTGATCTCTTCTACTAACTGAAAATAGAAGTTAGAGGAGGTTTACAAATAAAATAAGTTTCTCATACATTGTTTGATTGTGATAGAAGTCAGTGTGAGTTATTGCTCCATCTTTTCAGCCCACCAGCAAGAAGGAGTTAAATCACATGATGGATCAGAACTGTACCGACCTGTCAGGTGATCAGACACCTAGTTATCAGTCACCTCCTGAGCAGTGGGAATCACCTGGATTCTACCCGATACCAGGGGCATCATGGGGGAGTGTTGTACCATGTGGAAATGGCTGCCCTGTGCAGTTGCTGTAGTCTTGCTATGAACAGCCCTCTCTATCTCACCCAAAAGGTGCGTGTTTGGATATCCAGGAACCCTGCACGCGACTGAGGCTCTATGTGAGAAGATTCTGAAACCATCTGCAGTTTAGCTGTCAGAGAAAGATGCTGGTCTCTGCCTGTTAGGGATCAAAGCCCAAAAGGCACCTGGGCCTGATGGACTCTGTGACTGGGTTTTAAAGTTTGTGCCCGTCTGTTTTTATTATTAGCTGTACATTTTCTAGATTGTGGAAGTGGCCGAATATAATTGCGTTAGCAAAGAAACCTGCGTCTTGGACAAGGTATCGTCCACATGTATGGTCATTATTTAACTACATCTACAGTATAGTTGAGCAGCTAGATTCCCTATAGTCTGTAGGCCCACCAGGGAGGAGGATGCGCCCGTCACCATGGTTACTGTGAGAGCATGTGCCTGTCACCATGGCGACTGTGAGGAGGCGCCTGTCACCATAGTGAATGTAACAGGATGGGCCCGTCACCATGGTGAATTCAGGTGCCAACCATCTACAAGGGACTAAAGCTTATTTTATGTGATTACTGAATTTATTTGATTACTGAATTTTTGTGATTATTGATTTGGTATAGTGGACATGTGGGTATAGTGGGCATGTGGGTATAGTGGGTATAGTGGGCATGTGGGTATAGTGGGCATGTGGGTATAGTGGGTATAGTGGGTATAGTGGGCATGTGGGTATAGTGACATCTACCACAGAAAAAGCATGGTAAGGACACACAGAGTGCTGTAGGCCATCCTGCATCCTGTACATTAACGTTTAATCTTTAAAACTGTTATTTTTTGCTTGTTTGTTTATTCTAGTTGTGCTTTTATGTGAATTAGAATATTCAGAATTTGTAATATTCTAATAGAATATTAAAATAGAGGTTCTTTAGCGTCTTTGATTTATGTTTGTCTTCGTTACTGTCCCTCTTTTCCATTTATTTGCAGTAATCCCACTTGGCCTGTGTCTGCTGCGGATGTGTATTTTGTGAGCTGAAATATCTTTCGTCTTTTCCTCTGTACCAACGCTACAACATTTTCCAAAAAGTCTATTTCAGTCTGGTAGAGTTTTCTTCTTTTTAAAGGCACTGCAGAACCAGTGAGCTAGAAATGGTTAACGTCGCTGGAGAATGGTGGTGAGCAGGAATGGTTGAACAACTGTGTTCAGGAAGACTCCAGATATACTGAAGCTCTTCACTCTGGCCGATGGGTCAGAGCACCAGTGGTTCAGAAGAACATTTATATGAATGCCTAGAAAATACTCCCTTATTGTTACGTGTAGCTGTAGGGAGAGAGAGGCAGAGACAGAGCCCAGGAGAGATTTCTCCAAACAAACTCCTCAGTCCACCAGCTCTGCTCCTAACCCCCCCCCCCCCCGCCACACACACACATTGGTCTTCAGTCCTCTCTTGACCAGTGTGGTTTACCACCACTGACCAAAGTAACCACATACTGGTATCACCACCCCATAGGACTTCAGATACAGGATCTCAAAACTGATGGATGGTCACCGATTTAGTACCGATTTAGACCATTTGTGGTGGAGCAGGGCCAAATTTACCATTGTGATTTTATCTCTGTTAGCTCGCTAATATGCACAGAAGTGGAGAAGATGAGAACAAGACTTCATAGACCAGAGTTTGTTCTCCAGTGTTCCACACCATCCCACTGCCCCAGTTTAACAGTTTTGTTAAACTTCTATAATTAACTAATCTTGCTAAACTACATTATTAACTACTCTTGTTAAACTACTATTTTAAATTACTCTTGTTAAGATACTATTATTAACTACTGTTGTTAAACCACTATTATTAACTACTCTTGATAAACTACTACTGCTAAACTACTATTGTTAAACTACTCTTCTTAAATTACTATTATTAAATTAGTCTTGTTAAACTTCTATAATTAACTAATCTTGCTAAACTACTATTAACTACTATTATTAAACTACTCTTGTTAGTAGAGTAGTTGTTAGCAGTGACGCATTAGGTGATGAGGGGGATGGTGACGCGTGAGCACTTTACCAGATTGCTCTCACTTCATTGATGCAGAATATCAGTGGTGAGTCCTGGTGGTTTACTGAGTGCTAATGTGTGTTAACAGTGGAGTTCAGAAAGACCCTTACATGCAGATGAACGCCTGAACTGTGTGGGATTAGTGTGAACTGTGTGGGATTAGTGTGAACTGTGTGGGATTCATGTGAGCTGTGTGGGATTAGTGTGAACTGTGTGGGATTAGTGTGAACTGTGTGGGATTAGTGTGAACTGTGTGGGATTAATGTGCACTGTGTGGGATTAGTGTGAACTGTGTGGGATTAGTGTGAACTGTGTGGGATTAATGTGAACTGTGTGGGATTAGTGTCCATAACTGCCTTTCACATTCATGTAGGTGAAGGTATTACAGGCTCACAGCAGGGTGACAGGAGTGGGTGGGGAGGAGGTGACGGAGGAGTGTGAGGAAGTGAGGGAGGAGCGTGAGGTTAAGGAGGTGAGCAAGGAGTGTGGAAGCTCAGTGAAAATAAAGCAGCATGTCTCTGAGACATGTTTGGTTCTGTCTAACACTGGAACGTATGTCTTCTCTGTGTGACATGGCTAGGCATAAATGAGCGTGTGCGTGTGTGTGTGTGTGTGTGTGTGTGTGTGTGTGTGTGTGTGTGTGTGTGTGTGTGTGAGTGTTTTGGGAACTTGTGTTGTAGGGTGTGTGTGTGTGCGTGTATGCGTTTTGGGAGCTTGTGTAGTAGGATGTGTGTGTGTGTGAGTGTTTTGGAAGCTTGTGTTGTAGGGTGTGTGTGTGCACATGTCTGCGTTTTGGGAGCTTGTGTAGTAGGTTGTGTGTGTGTGTGTGTGTGTATGTGTGTGTTTTGCAAACTTGTGTAGTAGGTTGTGTGTTTGTGTGTATGTGCATGTGTGTGCGTGTTTGTGTGTGTGTGTGTGTGTGTGTTTTGGAAGCTTGTGTTGTAGGGTGTGTGTGTGTGTTTTTTTTTGGGGGGAGCTTATGTAGTAGGTTGTGTGTGTGTGTGTGTGTGTGTGTGTGAGTGTTTTGTAAGCTTGTGTTGTAGGGTGTGTGTGTGTGTGTATGTGTGTGTGTTTTTTGGGAGCTTATGTAGTAGGTTGTGTATGTGTGTGTGTGTGTGTGTGTGTGTGTGTGTGTGTGTGTGTGTGTGTGTGTATGTGTGTGTTTTGCAAGCTTGTGTAGTAGGTTGTGTGTGTGTGTGTGGGGGGGGGGGTATGTGTTATTGCTGCAGGGCCTCTGTGAGTCCATCTGGTCAGTATGTTTTTAAAATGGAGACTCAGGAATAATGACTTTATAGAGTCTAGACGAACTATGAGGGCATGAGGGTTTGAGGGGAAGTGGAGAGAGAATGAGAGATGGATGGATGGGCTGCTGGTGATCTGTTTCCTCTACATCTCCCTGCAGACGTCATCTTAGTCCCCTTTACTTCACTTCTCTCTGTGTAGCGTGTTAATGTACAAGTAAGAGAGGAATGCGGTGTGTGTTTGTTGAGTGTGTGAGTGTGTGTCTGCAGACACTTCGCATTAGTGTGTATGATGGAAGAGCTCATGGTTCCACACAAACATTCTCTTTGGTTTGTGTCTGAGGGCAGAACCTGCATACCTGTTCACTCCAGAACACAGCATTCACTCCAAGACAGAGTGAAGTTCACTACAGAACACAATATTCACTCCTGCACAGAGTGAAACTCACTCCATAACACAGTGTTTACTCCTGCTCAGAGTGAAGTTTACTCCAGAACACAGCGTTCACTCTAGCACAGAGTGAAGTTCACTCCAGAACAGTGTTCACTCCTGCACAGAGTGAAACTCAATCCAGAACACAGCGCTCACTCCAGCACAGAGTGAAGTTCACTGCAGAACACAGTGGAGAGTCCAGGAATATGCAATAAACAAAAAGAAACAAAACACATGATGGCAAAAAGGGGATGCAGAGGTTATAACAAAAATTCAAACATAGGAAAGAACAAAAAGTATCATTAGCTAGAAGGAGGGCTGGATAACATGAACAGGCCAAGAATAACACGAGCTAAGAATTACAAACGGAGGTTAGGAATAACAATAACACAAACAGAGAGACTACAACAGAGGCACGGAAGCACAAAGACCAGCAAACTAACACGAGGTAAGAATCAGGGATAACAAATGACCAGTGAACACTAGAAAACAGACTGATGAGCGCCAATAATGAACCAAAACAAAGACTAGCAGGAATGGAGAAAGCGAGATGATGCGATGAGACAGGGTAACCCTGGAGACAGGGACGCTAGGAAGGGCCAAACGTGACAATTAACATGTCTGTATATATGGCAGAAATAGACTGCATTTTTTCATCCTCTGTGCCAGCAGCTCATAAAAGAGAGAAAAGAAAAACAGGTTGTTTTATGTATAACGTTCAGAAACACAGACAGTTCAGACGGAGACTCTGAGATGTTCTGCCTCTACTGGGCCTGTACGTACATCCTCTCTGATACCACAGCCTTTACCATCTAATGCTACTGAGTATTTACTATTCTTTATGCCATAAATACAAAGAGCTTCCCCTGAGGGAAAAACCCCATGCTGGCTGACCCACGCTGCACTGTACTGGCCCCGTCTCTGTAATACCCGGCAGTGTTAATCCTGAGCTACACTGCAGGAGTGATCCTATACACAACAGGAGTGACCCTATAATCCCAGGCATTGTTAATTCCAAGATACACTGCAGGAGTGACCCTATAAATCCAGGCAGTGTTAATTCTGATTTACACTGCAGGAGTGACCCTACAATCCGAGGCATTGTTAATTCTGAGCTATACTGCACGAGTGACCCTATAATCCCAGTCAGTTTTAATCCTGAGCAACACTGCAGGAGTGACCCTATAATCCCAGGCAGTGTTAATCCTGAGATACACTGCCCTATAATCCCAGGCACTGTTAATCCTGAGCCACACTGCAGGAGTGATCCTATACACTGCAGGAGCGACCCTATAATCCCAGGCAGTGTTAATCCTGCAATACACTGCAGGATTGACCCTAAAATCCCAAAAAGTGTTAATCCTGAGCTACACTGCAGGAGTGACCCCTCTGTTCTGCCTCCTCCTCACATACTCAATGAGTTCTTCTACCCTTCTGTCCGCTGGGGATCTTTCTGGTACCTTTTAACCCTCTGCCTCTTCCACTGAGACAGCAGCCAAATTGAATTAGCGGGTTTGGATTGGCCAGAGAGCCTCTCAGGAGGGAGGAACATCACAGCTCAAGGACAACAACTGCGGTCAAAGCACAGCTATTCCGCAACACACCACTAGGGGCAGTACAGTTCCTCTATTGGCCTCCATGGCCATTAAACTCTGATTGGTGACACTGGTGATTCTGATGTTACTGTGGGAATGTGGCCACTGACCACAGCAGATTCCTCTCAAAATCACAAGTCCTTCTGCTCCATGCATGCATGACATTTGCATTAATGTGTCTGAAATATTACACTCTTGATATTCATAATGCTTTCACACAATGTGCAATATTGTGAGAAAATAGACATCAGCTGTGTGTGTGTGTGTGTGTGTGTGTGTGTGTGTGTGCCCACGCGCTGTTCTTATGTCTTATTTTCTGTCATAGTGATGCTGGTTAGCTGTGTGTGTATGTGTGTGTGTGTGTGTGTGTGTGTGCGTGCGTGCGTGTGTGCGTGCGTGCGTGTGTGCGTGCGTGTGTGTTTGGAGCTCCAACCCCACCCTGCCACTCCTCCATGTTTATTACTCAGCACCACAGGGTCCCTCACACCGATCATCTCCATCTGCGACAGGGTCGTGGTCCTAGTCCTTGATCCTGGGTCCTGGCCCTGGGTAGTGGTGTAAGGCCTCAGGGCCTCAGGGTGATGAAGCCTTGCTGGGCTCTTCAGTGGCTCCCAGGGGCCTGTTAATAAGCTCATATAACCACTACTCAGCTTTAATTGTCATATGCTGTCACGCTGAGTCTGGGGCTTGTGATGGGCTGTCACACTGGGATAAACGCAGAGCTGGTCTCACCACCAGGGACTCAAGGAAAACAGACCTCAGGGCACTGCAGGAAGCATCGCTCAGTTCCCTAGTCAATTACTCCCAGAGCCCGGATGGCAACATGCTACCACACTGATGGATTCATAATTCTAGATGCCCGTCTGATACAGTAGGTGAAGTGTTTTCATAAGTGTGGCTCATGAATAACAGCTGCTGAGTGTTTCTATTAGCAGATAACAGGTATTCTTGCTGTTTCAAATGGCCTTTACAATGACTGTAATTTCAAAGGCAGTACGTCAGCCTGTGTCACTCTGTGCTATGTGTGGCAGTACATTCACTCAGGGCAGTGTGTAGAGGAGTGTGATAGAGGAGTGTTATAGAGGAGTGAGATAAATGAGTGAGATATTGTTCACTCAGCACTGTGTGTTGAGGAGTGAGATATTGTTCATTCAGGTTAGTGTGTAGAGGAGTGAGATAGAGGAGTGAGATATTGTTCACTCAGGGGTGTGACTTGATGTTTCTCTCCTATTTGATCCCATAAACATTCTGAAAGCATCCAAGGTCATGTGAGTCATTACTGAATGAGTCCCTGATGGATTTTCTTGTTCTGTATTAGGAACAGGACTGTGATTTGTCAGGACATTGTAGTATTACAGGACATTCTGAAATTACTGTATTATAAATAGGACTGAGATTTGTCAGGACATTGTAGCATTGCAGGACAATCTCAATCTCAATCTCAAACAATCTCAAACTGTAATGTGTGTTAATATTCAATAAGTAATTTTAATTAGATAATAAAACAGTTGTATAAAGTCTTTGTGTGTGTGTGTATGTGGACACTGAGCAGATGCACTATGCTGAGACATGATGTATTGGAGGTTCACTGAGTTTGTGGTGACAGAAGGTGAGTTGGGGGGGTGAGCTCTGCGAACATCTTATCATGCCAGATGATAAAAGGTCACTGATCTCTCCCTCTCTCTCTCTCTCCCTCTCTCTCTCTCTCTCTCTCTCCCCCCCTCTCTCTCTCTCTCTCTCTCTCTCTCTCTCTCTCTCTCTCTCTCTCTCTCTCTCTCTCTCTCTCTCTCTCTCTCTCTCTCCCTCTCTCTCTCTCTCTCGCTCTCTCTCTCTCTCTGCCCCCCCCCCCCCCCCCCTCTCACTGTGATCATTTTTCTGAGAATCCAGACCAGGGCTGGATATTAAACACTAAATGGAGGTCTGAATGAACAGAACCCCACAACCCTGCAGTGTCCTGCTTTGGTTTCACGTTTAACGTCACTTTTCTCTCACTTTTCTCCTCCTCTCCACATCTATATATGAACTGGATTAAACAGAGGAAGCCGGAACTTGGTTCAAAAGTCAAACTTCAGCCTGTCCACCCTTGTGTGTACTGAATTGGTTTCATTTTCCTCTTCTTTCCTCATGTGGAAAGTCTCAGTCATGCCCAGATTTCGTTCTATTGTTCTATTATCTGTCTTCTGCTGTATGGTTAAATGCTTTAAAGCAGATATTTCCTGTTCCTGTGGAGTCAGTGATACAGGGTTTTCTGGAGCTGACGGTATCACCCTCTGTTACTTAATAAGGTGTATCTGCATTCCTTCCTCTCCTCTCTCATCCCTCTCTTCTCTCCTCCATCCCAGCAGGCTGGCAGTAGACAAGGTTAATCGGAGGTGACGTGTGTATGGGACGCCTGCATCGTCGCTGCGACACGCTGGTCTGCTTAATATCTCAGTTTACATTGATGCCGCACTAAAGAAGTTCATCTCAGATGTACATGCCATCGCAGTCGTGATGGATTAACAAAACTCTTCTCTGCTGGACCTCTGGAGGAAAGGCACATGGCTTCTACCAAGCTGAGTTTGGAACAGTTTGATGAATCTTGTTGAGAAACTTGCAGCACATCATGTTACATTTTCTGTTTACTTTTTGACGAAAGCAGCAGGCGCCTGAGGGACTCGACGAGACTGAGGCATTACAGAAAATCCAGCAAGGCTCCCGACAGGAGGCAGCCACAGGGTTACGATCTGCACGCTGATGCGGACTACAGCCACTAGGCGGCAGTGTTGGAACTGAAACAGAATTTGTGTTTTGTTTACATGCTAAAAACAAAACAGATTGTGTGTGGATGAGGGTGTGTGTGTTGTCTGCGGGCTGTTGTTGGGTTCCTGATAAGGCGTCTTTGGCTTGATTGGAATGTTGCCTTACACACAAGCTGCACTCGGAGCCTCTTGATATCAACCACAACCCTCTGAGCTTCCATCTGAAATAGATCAAATAATGAAAACGCAAAGCTGGTGTGGAGTGTTTCACAGGATATGTATAATTGCTGCAGCTGAGGACAGTTGTAAAGCTGATAATGTGTAAGGATTTCACAACAGTCCCTTATAGTCCTAAAGTTTAAGTAGTAAATCTGGACTATGTCTGAATTAACCTGGATTGTTTTGGGGAGCCCAGACTGTGTCTCTGTAATTAGGAAGAACCTTTCAGTGAACCTGGACTGTGTCTCGGAAAGTCTGAAGTATTTCTCAGTAAGCCTGGACTGTGTCTCAGTAAATCTGAAGTATTTCTCAGTAAATCTCAGTTTCTCAGTGACACTGCAGAGCTCCAGTGTAGCTTGGCGATGACCACACCACTTTAAAATATGACACATCTGTGCAGAACAGCCTAGAGACGTTTCCAGGAGTGAGCCGAGTGTGTCACACCTCCGTGTCCCCACACGTCTGTTGTGTCTCTCTTTAGACTCCCTAATATCCTCTCATAATGACAGCCTCAATCACGCCCTCCTCTGGTGTCTGAGTTGTAGTGGCACAAAGACACTGCAGTTGATTCCCTAATGGAAGCCAGTGGCTGTATGGTGGTGGGGTCCCTCTGGTTTATTGCGCGGTTTGTAATGTGAGTGATGTGCAGGTTATGGAGGGTTTAATGAAATGCGTGGTCCTCCGTCACTGTGGCTGTGTGCTGGCAAGCCCAAATGATAGGGCACAGGTATTAAGTTTGAGGTTAAAGACAAAGCAAATAAACTGGGAATGTTCTCACTTTTCATCCACTGTCCAGCTCTGTCATTCTGCAGTGGGAAATGACATTTGAGCCTGGCTATAATTCTCCTGTAGCCATCGTTGTACGGTAGTGGAATGGACATTTACTTTAGGTGTCACACACAGCACAGCTGTCACAGGTACAGTGTAGAGTTCTGTGTAGCTGAACACATGAAGAGAACTTCAGTCAGAACAGCAGAGCTGATCTCCTGATGGAGGAGGTCACTGTCAGTCCCCAGTCCATGATGAACGATTACACCATGGTCTCGCCCATCTCTCCTCTGACTCCTGTCCTGATGTACTTCAGCAGAGTATTTTACACACACTCACACACACACACACACACACAAACACACAAACTCACACACAATTACAGAGCTGTCAGAGGCCTCATCCAATGTTCTAATGTGCTCATGTCCACAACACAAACTCACTTCTAATTCTGATATCCGTGTGCAGAGGACATAATAGTTCTTACTGATTAAAGTCAGTTGACTTAACAAATAAAATCAGGTCTTGCTTTAGTATTTGTGCCAAGATTAATAATTGTCCATTCAGAGCTCAGGAGATCTTTGGGGATTTTCGAGTTGTTTTAATGTGAACTACATTAGTGCTTGGACAACTCAGCTCCACCTTGGGGAATGATGTCAGTAACGGGCATTAAAACATTTCCTGATTGTTCTTTTTGCTTGTGTCTAGCATTGTTACTAAACAGGGACAGTCCCCAAGGAATGGAAAAGTGATTTTTTGGTTATCGGTGCTTTCAAATCCAACCAAGATAAACAAAATCATAGTATTATTCACAACAGGACATTTCTTATGTCACTTAAAAATACAAAAAAAATTGAATGCACAAAAATATGAGTGGAAGTGGACAAGCACTTTACAAAGAAATACCTCTACAAAGCAGTTCTGTTCACTCTTCCACTGGCTGTTGCCTGATCAGCATGTCAGTCTTCTGTCTGATCAATCTGCTGTCTGAACAGCATGTTAGTCTGTTGTCTGACTAGCGTGACAGTCTGTTGTCTGATCAGTGTGACAATCTGTTGTCTGATCAGCGTTAGTCTTCTGTCTGATTAGCATGTCAGTCTGCTGTCTGATCAGTCTGATGTCTGATCAGCGTGTGACCAAAAGAATTTCCCACAGTGATGGAAATGTCCAGCCTCTTTTCTCACACATGCTGAGCTCGTGTGTGCTCATGTGTGCTCGTGCACTGATCTGTGTGCTGGGCCATGAGTGCTCGTACACTGGTCTGTGTGTGCTCGTGCACTGGTCCGATGCTCACTGGTGGTCTCCACACCAGTGACCATCCTGAAAGACTGTGATGTCATCCTGAAAGACTGTGATGTCAAAGCTGTGCGGCTCAGACAGAGTGACCTAGTAACTTATGCTCCATGACCCATGTGACATGTTACCCTCATGACCATGCCTGACCTGGGGCGTTGGTAAGTCAGTGTGCAAAGCTCCAGGCTATTGGCTGTGCAGCTGGGTCCTCCTCCCTCACTCTGCTCTACTGGTGCCTGTGAATCACATTAGGGGGATAATGAACCATTTAATGACCTGTGTGTTGATTTATCAGACACTCTGGAGAGGCCAATTTAAAAATATAATGCCATAAGTCACAGAGTGTGTGGGCAGTGTGTCACCCAGCCTGGTGCAGTCTAGCATGGCCCTCTGGGCCGGCAGCGCGAGTGATAATCAGACGTCGTTAAGGCACTGAGAGTGAATGAGAGGGCTACTTCCACTGTGGTTTACTGGGCTGCTCCAGGACAGCGGGGTAGTGGGATAGTTTTAGCTGAACACAGACATGTCCTCAGTGGTCTGATCAACACAGACCTGTCCACAGTGGTCTGATCAACACAGACATGTCCTCAGTGGTCTGATCAACACAGACCCGTCCTCAGTGGTCTGATCAACACAGACCTGTCCACAGTGGTCTGCTTGTCCCTGTCTCCCACAGGCACTGGTGAAGAAGTAAGTCACTCATTTGCATGGTTTACATACATACTAATTACAGTGGTCAGATCAGTGCAATTCCGCTGTGCAAGACGTCAAACAGTGGTGTTGGAGATCCCTAAAATATCTGCCTAGCTGGTTATGCACATGTAAGATGTACTGATGAAATGACTGCAGTCTCCCTATTTACATTAAGTGTCTGTTGTATATCTAGTGTCTAGTTGTCACTCTTAGTGTCAGGTCGAGGTGTGTCTATTGTCTGTTCAGGTTGAGGTGTGTCTATTGTCTGTGTTCAGGTCGAGGTGTGTCTATTGTCTGTGTTCAGGTCGAGGTGTGTCTATTGTCTGTGTTCAGGGGGCATGTCTGTTGTCTGTGTTCAGGTCGAGGTGTGTCTATTGTCTGTGTTCAGGTCGAGGTGTGTCTATTGTCTGTTCAGGTTGAGGTGTGTCTATTGTCTGTGTTCAGGTCGAGGTGTGTCTATTGTCTGTGTTTAGGTCGAGGTGTGTCTATTGTCTGTGTTCAGGTTGGGGCATGTCTGTTGTCTGTGTTCAGGTCGAGGTGTGTCTATTGTCTGTGTTTAGGTTGAGGTGTGTCTATTGTCTGTGTTCAGGTCGAGGTGTGTCTATTGTCTGTTCAGGTCGAGGTGTGTCTATTGTCTGTGTTTAGGTTGAGGTGTGTCTATTGTCTGTGTTCAGGTTGAGGTGTGTCTATTGTCTGTGTTCAGGTTGGGGCATGTCTGTTGTCTGTGTTCAGGTCGAGGTGTGTCTATTGTCTGTGTTCAGGTCGAGGTGTGTCTGTTGTCTGTGTTCAGGTCGAGGTGTGTCTATTGTCTGTTCAGGTTGAGGTGTGTCTATTGTCTGTGTTCAGGTCGAGGTGTGTCTATTGTCTGTGTTCAGGTCGAGGTGTGTCTTGTCTGTGTTCAGATTGGGGCATGTCTGTTGTCTGTGTTCAGGTCGAGGTGTGTCTATTGTCTGTGTTCAGGTCGAGGTGTGTCTATTGTCTGTTCAGGTTGAGGTGTGTCTATTGTCTGTGTTCAGGTCGAGGTGTGTCTATTGTCTGTGTTTAGGTCGAGGTGTGTCTATTGTCTGTGTTCAGGTTGGGGCATGTCTGTTGTCTGTGTTCAGGTCGAGGTGTGTCTATTGTCTGTGTTTAGGTTGAGGTGTGTCTATTGTCTGTGTTCAGGTCGAGGTGTGTCTATTGTCTGTTCAGGTCGAGGTGTGTCTATTGTCTGTGTTTAGGTTGAGGTGTGTCTATTGTCTGTGTTCAGGTTGAGGTGTGTCTATTGTCTGTGTTCAGGTTGGGGCATGTCTGTTGTCTGTGTTCAGGTCGAGGTGTGTCTATTGTCTGTGTTCAGGTCGAGGTGTGTCTGTTGTCTGTGTTCAGGTCGAGGTGTGTCTATTGTCTGTTCAGGTTGAGGTGTGTCTATTGTCTGTGTTCAGGTCGAGGTGTGTCTATTGTCTGTGTTCAGGTCGAGGTGTGTCTTGTCTGTGTTCAGATTGGGGCATGTCTGTTGTCTGTGTTCAGGTCGAGGTGTGTCTGTTGTCTGTGTTCAGGTCGAGGTGTGTCTATTGTCTGTTCAGGTTGAGGTGTGTCTATTGTCTGTGTTCAGGTCGAGGTGTGTCTATTGTCTGTGTTCAGGTCGAGGTGTGTCTTGTCTGTGTTCAGATTGGGGCATGTCTGTTGTCTGTGTTCAGGTCGAGGTGTGTCTATTGTCTGTGTTCAGGTCGAGGTGTGTCTATTGTCTGTTCAGGTTGAGGTGTGTCTATTGTCTGTGTTCAGGTCGAGGTGTGTCTATTGTCTGTGTTTAGGTCGAGGTGTGTCTATTGTCTGTGTTCAGGTTGGGGCATGTCTGTTGTCTGTGTTCAGGTCGAGGTGTGTCTATTGTCTGTGTTTAGGTTGAGGTGTGTCTATTGTCTGTGTTCAGGTCGAGGTGTGTCTATTGTCTGTTCAGGTCGAGGTGTGTCTATTGTCTGTGTTTAGGTTGAGGTGTGTCTATTGTCTGTGTTCAGGTTGAGGTGTGTCTATTGTCTGTGTTCAGGTTGGGGCATGTCTGTTGTCTGTGTTCAGGTCGAGGTGTGTCTATTGTCTGTGTTCAGGTCGAGGTGTGTCTGTTGTCTGTGTTCAGGTCGAGGTGTGTCTATTGTCTGTTCAGGTTGAGGTGTGTCTATTGTCTGTGTTCAGGTCGAGGTGTGTCTATTGTCTGTGTTCAGGTCGAGGTGTGTCTTGTCTGTGTTCAGATTGGGGCATGTCTGTTGTCTGTGTTCAGGTCGAGGTGTGTCTATTGTCTGTTCAGGTTGAGGTGTGTCTATTGTCTGTGTTCAGGTCGAGGTGTGTCTATTGTCTGTGTTCAGGTCGAGGTGTGTCTTGTCTGTGTTCAGATTGGGGCATGTCTGTTGTCTGTGTTCAGGTCGAGGTGTGAACACAGACAATAGACACACCTCGACCTGAACAGACAATAGACACACCTCGACCTGAACACAGACAATAGACACACCTCGACCTGAACACAGACAATAGACACACCTCAACCTGAACAGACAATAGACACACCTCGACCTGACACTAAGAGTGACAACTAGACACTAGATATACAACAGACACTTAATGTAAATAGGGAGACTGCAGTTATTTCATCAGTACATCTTACATGTGCATAACCAGCTAGGCAGATATTTTAGGGATCTCCAACACCACTGTTTGACGTCTTGCACAGCGGAATTGCACTGATCTGACCACTGTAATTAGTATGTATGTAAACCATGCAAATGAGTGACTTACTTCTTCACCAGTGCCTGTGGGAGACAGGGACAAGCAGACCACTGTGGACGGGTCTGTGTTGATCAGACCACTGAGGACGGGTCTGTGTTGATCAGACCACTGAGGACATGTCTGTGTTGATCAGACCACTGTGGACAGGTCTGTGTTGATCAGACCACTGAGAACATGTCTGTGTTCAGCTAAAACTATCCCACTACCCCGCTGTCCTGGAGCAGCCCAGTAAACCACAGTGGAAGTAGCCCTCTCATTCACCTCGACCTAAACACAGACAATAGACACACCTTGACCTAAACACAGAAAATAGACACACCTCAACCTGAACAGACAATAGACACACCTCGACCTGAACACAGACAATAGACACACCTCGACCTGAACAGACAATAGACACACCTGTTCAGGTCGAGGTGTGTCTATTGTCTGTGTTCAGGTCGAGGTGTGTCTATTGTCTGTTCAGGTTGAGGTGTGTCTATTGTCTGTGTTCAGGTTGGGGCATGTCTGTTGTCTGTGTTAAGGGGGGGGGGGTCTATTATGGCTCTGTATTGTTCTATTTCTATAAAATAAAATAATCCCCAAAAAAGCTGCTTTCTGAAAGACAAATCAGCACAGTAGCAGCTCTCCTCACAATATATATGACACAGCCGTAACACAGCCAAACACAGCTGGGTGAAACTAAACATCCAAATATTAACATCAGAACATGTCGTTAGTTATAATAGTCCTCACCCAGACGTGGTCATTAGGTGACAGGTGTACAGTTTTCACCCGGATGGTGGTCACTCAGGTTTGCGGACTGAGGTCGCTCTGCCCATCCTGCTCCCTCAACACAGATCAATGTCCTGAAACCTCACCTGGAAATCAATAAGGATTCCATGGCTGTTTCTGTCTCTGAGATGACTTCAGGTCACCGCCTGGGTAGGTGACACTGAGGTGTCTTGTTCTGACGTCAAGGTCTGTGGAAAAGTCCACTTAAAGACCTCTAAAGAGTTCTTACAGTACACCGTGTCCTAGATATAGTGCAAGTGTTTCTTCCTAGAAATTAAATCTGGGAATTCAACTTTGTGTGTCTTACAAGAGCAAATGAATACAAACAATACTGCAGCAGCTATAGCAATTACACTGTGCTTCATTTCTGGTACTTCTGTTGTAATGAAAACTGTAATGGTAGAGGCCATGGTGGTGCTATATGTTTGTGTGTGTGTGTGTGAGTGTCTGTGTGTGTGTGTGTGAGTGTCTGTGTGTGTGTGTGAGCGTCTGTGTGTGTCTGTGAGCATCTGTGTGTGTGTGTGAGTGTGTGTGAGCGTCTGTGTGTGTGAGTGTGTGTGAGCGTCTGTGTGTGTCTGTGAGTGTGAGTCTGTGTGTGTGTGTCTGTTTGTGTATGTGTGTGTGTGTGTAGGATGAGGAGGGTAGGGGGTTAGGGGTGAGCCTTTGTGAAGGCTGACAGTCATTACTCTGTCATTCCAGACCTCCTCTGGGATGAATTGTGGCTGTCCAGGCCTGCAGACCCACAGAAGGCCGAAATCATCACCGAGTGTCATCAAATGCTGGTGAGAAATTCTGTGCAGTTGTCAGATAGAAGCACACCACCTTTCTCCACCTCTCCCTATCCTTCTCCATCCTTCCATGCCCCTCTCCACCCCTCTCCACCCCTCTCCACCCCTCTCCACCCCTCCCCATCCCTCTCCACCCCCTCCATCCTCTCCATGTGACTTGGATGTTACAGCCCACCAGCAACCATTCAAATCCACTGTGATGTATGAGATTAGCGAGAACACCAATACCGGGATGTGGTGAAGAAGTGTGTGCGTGTGTGTGCGTGTGTGTGTGTTCTAAGGCAATTCTTCTCAAATTGTCATTTAGTCTAACCCTCAGTCCTGTCCTATGTCTGTTTTGAAATGACACGTGAACAGGACAAGTGAAACAACCACACGCACAAATCGTATTACAGAGTATGTTTATCACGGGTTGTATTTAAATACAAAGGCTTTGCTTCTCTACCACTATTTTCTTTTATCTTATATAGTAGAAATGCACTTGGCAAATCCTCCCAAAAGGGCTTTTAATTTGGAGGCGTGCCAGCCCTTTTGGAACATGCACAATACCTGGCATTGTGTCATCACGTAACAGCTGTTTGCTTCGCATTCTTCCAGCTGAAGATAATTCACAGCTCTGTCTAAAGAGAGCGGAGCAAGAAAGAGGACACTGCTTTATAGGTGTGTGTGTGTGTGTGTGTGTGTGTGTGTGTGTATTTGGAGGACTGCTGACAAAGAAACCAGTGCTCTAGATGCAGGATAAAACATGTTAAATTTAGTACGACCCCTGGGGCTGGTACCTGGTACCTGGAGTCTCCATTAGTCTCTTTAACTGAAGCCCAGGCTGGATGTGGGTGGAGGAAAATCACTAACTGTCATCAGAAAAAGAATCTTTTAAGATCCATACGTAACCAGAAACAGAAACAGACCTTTCCCGATCTCAAGTGTAACATGCAGAGTCTGATCCTTTATTTCAGTTGTATGCTGGTCTCCTGGCATGGCCCTTTGGATTCTAATCCTTTATTGAACATGATGTGCAGAGTCAGGGATCTGGCTGAGGCAGTCCGCGTGCGCTGCATGCCCAGGTGATGTTAGCATGCGGCTGGCTGCGTGAGCTGGGGTATCAGCCACCTGCCAAGCGCAGGGAAGAGGGGAAAGGGTGGGGGTACATATCATGCTCCACCCAGTCCTGAGGCTCCGCCCAGTCCTGCATGGTCCTGCCACCCACATGTATTCAGGGTCAGGGAGTGTGATTAGTCTGTGTGATTACTCTGTGTAATTACTCTGTGTAATTACACTGTGTGATTACTCTGTAATAAAGAACAATCTTTTATTTCTAGCTTTGTTTCCCTGCACAAATTTGGCTTTGCTTCTTGTTCACCAGCCCACACAGGGATCTACTGTGGCTACTGGCCTTTATATTCCAGAATCCTCCAGAAAGGAGCTTGTGTGAAACCTGTTCCATCACCCAGAAACAAACATCACACAACAACCAGTGAAGCTCTAATAATGCCACAGATGATACGGGTTCAAAACCATGCCAGTACGCTAACATATTCTGCTTTATACTCTGCCATTCTCTCTCTAAGTGCACCCACCTCGCAGGGTTACCATAGTAACTCAGGGTTGAGGTTGTCCAGATGGCCAGGTAGGCTTTAGGTTTGCAAACAAATAGAAGCTTTTCTTCTCATTTCTGTCCTTGAACTTCAGAAATGTGCACCTCTACATTAGCATCCATTTCAGAAACCTTTTTCCTCTGATTTATTACGCTACACACACACACACACACACACACACACACACACACACACACACACACACACACACACACACACACACACACACACAAAACAGACACTTCTGGGCCGTTTTGTAGTGGGCTTGGAATAGTGGCTGTATGAACAGTGGTGTGTGTGGAGAATGTCTGGATGTGCTGCTGTGGGAATCAACACACGGAGCTGTGTCAGTGTGAGAACACCAGTCCTCTCTGCTGTCCACTATCACACACAAGGGGATGAACATCATACACAAACACCAAAAACATGTACGTGTAAGTTCACTTTCACTGCTGTGTGTCTGTGAAACTCAGTGTTGGCTGTTACACATCTCACAGCAATGGCTGGGCAATGAGAGGTGTGTGTGGAGGTTGCAGTGGAGGAATATTTTAGTGTGTCCTGTAGTCCTGTTTGATCCCTCTCTCCCTCTTCCTCCAAGTCTCTCTCTCTTTCCCTCTACCTCTGAGTCTCTCTCACTCTCCTTCTACTTTTGAGTCTCTCTCATTCTCCCTCTACCTCAGAGTCTTCTCACTCTCCCCCTCTACCTCTGAGTCTCTCTCTCTCTCCCGCTACCTCTGAGTATCTCTCCCCTCTACCTCAGAGTCTCTCTCTTCCCCTCTACCTTTGAGTCTCTCTCGCTTTCCCCCTCTACCTCTGAGTCTCTCTCTCTCCCCCTCTACCTCTGAGTCTCTCTCTCTCTCCCTCTACCTTTGAGTCTCTCTCTCCCCCTTTACCTCTGAGTCTCTCTCTCTCTCTCTCTCTCTCTCTCTCTCTCTCTCTCTCTCTCTCTCTCTCTCTCTCTCTCCCTCTACCTCTGAGTCTCTCTCTCTTTTGTTCTACCTCTGAGTCCCTCTCGTTGAGTTTCTCTCTCTCTCTCTCTCTCTCTCTCTCTCTCTCGGTAGGAGCAGTGCCTTCCACAGCTCAGCTTCCACAAAGAACCTAATGAGGCAGACCAGAGAAATGCCCTGAGCAGCTGTGCTGTGGGTGATTGGGTGAGGAGGGTGAGTAGGATGAAGTCCGTGGGCATCTCTATACTCTACCAGCTCCCTGCTGTCCATGGCTCAAACTCAAAGTTGCTGAGGCAACCTTCTCCATCTTTTATTGCTGAGGCAACCTTCTCCATCTTCTGTTGCTGAGGCAACCTTCTCCATCTCCTGTTTCCTACTCTTTGGTGTCAAATTGTGCATCCTTAGCAACAGAAACTCTTTGAGGACTCATGTGTAACTGTGAAGTCTCAAGATAACCTGACTACTCACCCAAGAATGGCTCTGAAATGACAGGTTCTTAGGAAAGAGAGAGAAAGTGTATGCATTACACAGTTTCCAGAGAAACATTCTGCTCCCATCAGTCTCCTGCTGCCAGTGTGCTCCGTAACTGTGGGGACGCTGGCGTGCGCTTTGTGGTGGAGGTCACATGAATCTCTGTGAGGAAGCTGCCTGACGTAGCAGAGTGATACTTTATTCATCTGTGATGTTTTAATCATTCAGTGGCACCTTCATCTCTCTCCAAGCCTCACCTCACATTTCCAACGGATCAACGCCCTTGTCTAAGTGCAGTCACACAAAAGAGCCAATCGATGGCTGCAATGATGAAACGCACAGTGTGCTGTTCTTTGCTATTTGAAACGGCCTTGTAACATTTTCTCCCTTCCTGAGGGTTAACGGAGTGCTAACGTATGCTGTGATCAGCAGATTTATCAGCAGAGTTCCTGTAGTACTGAAGCGTGCCATGTTCTTGGGACATGTTAAGAGGTAAACACTGAGAGGTATTGAAGGTCTCTGCATAGAGGAGAACTGAAATAACCTCTCCTCTCCCTCTGCCCTTGCGTTTCAGTTGCCTTCATGAAGATGTTCTCTAGTCTGACTGACCTTCACTGCGAGTGGAGTTAATTACTATCAATTAATTACTATACAAAATCTTCAGAAATGTTGAAAGTATTTGTTTTCCATGTGCAGTTTGCGGTTGGTTTACTGGGATCACTTGATACGATTGTCTATTTGTAGTAATGTAGACAGACCAACTTTATATACCCTAACATAAACAGGGACATTCATTTTAGCGTTCAATGCTTTAAAATGTCTTCTTTCATAGAAAATCTGATTTAAATTGAATAAAAAATATAATTGCTTTCCATCAAAACTTCCGTCTGTATAAAACTTTTCTCATTAAAAATATCTTAGAGACTGAACATGATAACTTTGTTGGCCAGCAATATGGTAGAAATTTCGCAGTGTTTAGTTCAAGGTTAGCGCTTCTACGTTTGTACAGGAGAAAATTGTAAAAAGACCATTAAATGACATCAAATCAACACTGAATATGTGCAAGTGGTATTATTATATGATAGGCACATGGTTTACTGGGGAAGAACGAAGCCTGACTGGTCATGGACAGCCATCATTCATCTGGAGATCTGAAGCTTTGAATATTTGCAAGCACAGATACGTCAACCCAATCAGGGCCCCTAATGGCAGTCGTTCCTAAAGACTCTCTGCTAAGCCATTAAAAGAGTGTGAGTGGGTGTGAGTGTGAGTGTGTGTGTGTGAGTGTGAGTGTGTGTGCGTGAGTTTATGTGTGTGAGTGTCAGTGTGTGTGTTGATCCTTATCTCCTCTTAGAATCAAGTGTTAAAGTCACAGTAATTAATTTATGGACAGTGATAATGGTCTCGTAGCGTTAATGTGAGCTATCTCTCCCACCATCATGTGTCTCTATCCATTTCAGTCTTAATCTGTCACTGCTAGATGGATGTTAATTGATGCCAAATTGTCTAAAACTATAAATTTAATCCTTTTTCTCATTTATGTCAGTAATTCATAGTCCACTTCTCATTGTAGAAAATCACTTCTAACATATTTTATAAGAAGTGATCCTACTGACCCACCTACCTGATTTCTTTCAATTAAAAGCCACAAGGAACAGCCCTGGTAACTGATTATATGGAGTTTAGTATAATCTCTAAAGCTGAGGCACTTTCATTTAAAGTGAAATAACATTGGACTGAAAACAAAATAATTTAATGATATTTAATTTATTATTATAATATTTTGTGTGTGTATGTGGGTGGGTGGGTTGGAGTGTGTGTGTGTGTGTGTGTGTGTGTGTGTGTGTGTGTGTGCTCACCTCTCTCTTTCTCTCAGTGTGTCATTCTAATGCAACCCAGTCTGCTCATGTGTGCAGTTTTGTCCCTTATGGAATATAGTCATGGTTAATGTGAAAAGCTTTAAACCGAAAGTCCTCTACTATGATTAATGCACGAACATGGTATAACTGTTCAAACCTCTCATCACACTCCTCTCATCACACTCTTCTCATCGCACTCCTGTCATCACACTCCTGTCATCACACATCTTCTCATCACACACTACTCATCACACTCCTGTCATCACACACTTCTCATCACAATCCTGTCATCATACTCTACTCATCACACACCTTCTCATCACACTTCTCTTAACCTCTGAACCTACCCTTTCCACAGGTGCGTGTAGAGACAGGACAAAGACACTCATAACATTACATTTCATTACCACATAATCAAACAAATATTCCAACAGCCTAAATGTGCATTATGTAATTGAATCACAAATGGGTGAGTGCTTTTTAAACTCTGGGTCAGTCACCGCATGTTGAAGGACTGCAGCTAAAAGGTTTGATGTGACTGGACAGCGTGGGGTGCAAAGAGGCAAAATTCTGCTGCTCATACAAACTAGATATGGACATTTAAATACACCAGAGCACAGAACAAGTGTCTGATATCTTCAGGATAATATGCACATTTGACTACTTGTCATTAATAATCATTTAAAATGGCTCTATGAGACACTCAACTGTAGCGTAAGATTGAGAAGCTGATAAAGTAGACAGAATCACACACCTAGGTACGCACGCACGTGCACACACACACACACACACACACACACACACACACACACACACACACACACACACACACACACACACACACACACACACACACACACACACCCATCACCTACTGTAGAATGACACTCTAACTACTTTAATTCTGGTGAGTCTTTACTGTTCTGAGTAACAGAAACAATAAATTCCAGTGGTGTCTCTCTACCTCCTAAATAAAGTGCTTTGTGTTTCTTGTTTAGAGCTTGATAGATTCCAGCAAGTTCATCCAAATGGACAGAAGTACTTTTGTTCTTAATGTTCATTTCTACATGGTCTGATTTTCCACTTTAGCCTCTTACATTCCAGTTTTTCCTGATTGCTTCCACATCACTGCTGAACTCTGGAACCTGAGTCTCAGTCACTGATGCTCAGGTTTCTTCTACCTGCATCAGGAGCACAAAACTAGCAACATGTTTTACTGTTCAGCTACAATCTCCTTAGATGCCAAACATCTCGACATCAAACATCTTTGCAAAACACACTATACGCACCTTTCAGGACAGACGCAGCCTTTCAGGACAGATGCAGCCTTTCAGGACAGACTCTCTTGCCTGCTTTTGGTTAAATAGGTATTCAGTATTTACATTTACATTTACATTTACGACATTTAGCAGACGCTCTTATCCAGAGTGACTTACAAAAGTGCTTTGTCATTTACTCATAGGATATATCCAAGTACAGTATAGTAGGTTAGAATTAAACATACCAATGAACTAGAAAACTGTAGAATACAGGGATGAATACTGATACCTAGAAGTGCAAAATACATAAGGTCTATCTTAAACAATGATAAGCGCTATAAACAATAAGTGCTAGAGTTTGTTAAAAACCATAAATAATGCCCTGCAATAAGTACTAAATTAGTCAGCCAATAAGAGAGCAGTGTCAGTTGTCCTATAAATATTCTGCAAATAGATGGGTCTTCAGTCTGCGTTTAAAGACTGCAAGGGACTCTGCTGTCTGGACAGCAAGCGGGAGTTCATTCCACTATCTTGGAGCCAGGACAGAAATCGATGTTTGACATCCATGAGACCTGAAGCAAGGTATTTCAAGCCGAGCCGTACTTGAGGTTCGAAGTACTCCAGGTACGCATCGGGCTTTGACCAATGACCTCATGTATGAAGGGGCTGGTCCATTTTTAGCTTTGTAGGCAAACATCAAGGTTTTAAATCTGATGTGTGCAGCTACAGGGAGCCAATGAAGGGAGCGCAGCAGTGGAGTAACATGTGAACTTCGGAAGATTGAAGACCAGTCGTGCTGCTGCATTCTGGACAAGTTGTAGAGGTTTGATGGCTCTTAGAGGAAGACCAGCAAGTAGTGAGTTGCAGTAGTCTAGCTTTGAGATCACAAGAGACTGCACAAGCACCTGGGTAGCTTCCTGCGAAAGAAAGGGTCGAATCCTTTGTAACATACAAGTATACAAAGAGAACGAGTATACAAAGAGAAGAGAAGGGGGCCCAATACTGAGCCTTGTGGAACACCAATGGAGAGTCTGCACGGTTTGGACGTGAATCCTCTCCATTTCACCTGATAGGACCATCCATCCAGATAGGACTGAAACCATCTCCAAGCAGAGCCAGTCACACCAAGCCTGGAAAGAACAGAGGGAAGAATGTTGTGGTTCACTGTGTCAAAGGCTGCTGAAAGGTCTAGAAGAATCAAAACAGATGACAGTTTTAGTGGCATGAAGTTTCTCAGTCACCGCTACGAGGCCGTATCTGTAGAATGTGCCAATTTGTAGCCAGACTGATTGGGATCATGCAGCTGGTTCTGGGTGAGAAAAGAGACAATTGATTATAAACTGCTCGTTCAAGGGCTTTTGAGAGGAAAGAGAGTAGTGATACCAGTCTGTAGTTGGTAACGTTGGAGCTGTCAAGTGTGGTCTTCTTGAGGATTGGCACCACCCTGGCAGTTTTGAATGCAGTAGGCATGTATCCAGAAGATAAGGAGTTGTTGATGATGACAGAGATGAAAGGAAACAGATCTCTGGAACAGAGCAGAAGGAATCGGATTCAGCGGACATGTAGTCGGATTGCTGGAAGTCAGGAGTTGAAGAATTTCATCTGTGGAGAGAGGAGAAAAAGAAGTCAGAGGGAATGCACATTAGTTGGAGGAGTGGGAACAGAGGAAAAGGACTGGCGGATTGCTGCAACCTTCTCCTCAAAGAAGGTGATAAAATCTTTCGGAGTAAGAGATGAGGAAGGAGGGGGAGGATTAAGGAGAGAAGAAAAAATAGTGAAGAGCTTGCGTGGATCAGATGCTGATGATTCGAATTTCTCCCTGTAGTAGGATGACTTTGCAGATGTTACTTCCAGTGAGAACTTGGAAAGGAGAGACATGAGCTAAGATCTGAATTTATGCGAGATTTCCTCCACCTCCTCTCTCCTGTGGCAGCAAATTTTTTCTGTTAGCGAGGGGGCAGGTGGGGAGGACTTAGCAGGTCTAGAGGAGAGAGGGCACAGAAGATTCATTGATGAGGAGAGTGTAGAAATGAAAGTATTTGTAACTGTATCCAAAGAGAGAGAGGATAGAGAGTCAGGGTAAGGAAGGGTGGACAAAATAGTAGAAGTAAGGGACGAGGGAGTTATGGAGTGCAGATTGCAACGGAGGAAGGAGGAACATGTTGGAGAAGACTGGATGGAAAGAGAAGGAAGGGAGAGAGAGAAGGATAGAAAGTGATGGTCCGAGAGGTGGAGGGGGGTGACTGCGATGTCCGATGTTGTGGTGGCATGGGTGAAGATCAGGTCCAGAACATTGCCCGCTTTGTGAGTCGGAGGAGAGTGGTTGAGGGTGAGGTCAAATGCTGTCAACAGCAGAAGGATGCAGGAGGAATGCAACTTGTCTGATGGAAGGTTGAAGTCACCAAGGAGAATGAATGGATTTCCTGCAATGGGGAAATGACTCAGAAGGATGTCGAGCTCATCAATGAAGTGATCTAGGGAATCTGGAGGGTGGTAAATGACAATGATAAGAAGTTTGGTGGGGAAACACACTAATGGCATGAAATTCAAAAGAGGAGATGGAAAATGTAGAGAAGGAAAGTGGAGTGAAACGGCACTCTCGAGACATTAGTAAACCTGTGCCATCTCCCCTGCCAAGACGCCTTGGAGAATGCGTAAATGAAAAGGCAGAGGACAGGGCAGCCAGAGCCGCCGAGTTCTCAGGAGTGATCCATTTTTTCTGTCAGAGCCAGGAAGTGTAGGAAGTGGAGGGATGCTAATGCTGAGATGAAGTCAGTCTTCTGGACAGCAGATTGGCAGTTCCAGAGCCCTCCTGCCACCACGATATGTGATGGTGTGAAGCGTTGTGAGTCAGTGAGGTTGCTGAGATTGTGACGTCTATGATTATGTCGAGGAGATCTGTGGGATATGTGGACAGGAATTGTGAAGCACATTTCAAATGCTTGATTTGTGGATGTATGAGATAAAGGATTGAGATAATATGAGAAGATATTTAGCTGAGTTTGTGAAGTCCTGTAGGTGAGATGTAGATGAACTGATTGAGAACACAACCAAACCTCCTCTAGATGTTGATTACCGCTACAGTATGAACTCTGACCGCAGCAGGACAAACTCTAAAGTACATTTCCTTATATGTCTGATCAGACTCATGAAGTCAAAATGTAATTTCTCATGAAGAACTGATGTGTCTAACAAACATTAGATGAAAATGTAATCATCCATGATTTGAATGTCATCATCCCTGGTTTGAATGAGATGCAGGTGAATGTGTGCAGCCCTGTTTGTTCTGTTTTAAAGTGACCCATCATATCTCAGTCTCATTGAACTAGAGCCTCTGTTCTGTTGTTTTGTGGTGTCTGGTGGGTTGTGGAGATCTTCTCCATTTGTTTCTGATGAATCAGCATCAGCCATCTCAACTTGTTGGGTCCCATTTTTCTCATTTCCGTTACAACTGTAACACATGTCAGGTCAACCTACAGGAGGTTAGAAAATGGATTATATCCTCATATGCTGCTGCTGATCTCTCCACTGGCCAACTGTACTGGAGTGAACACTGTGAATGCTGGGGATGTCAGTTTTGGTCCAGAGAAGATCAGTGGAAAGATACACAGTCCTGGATGACAATGTGTCTCATCTGCTCTGCATACATTTGGTCTTCTGCTGTGATGATGGTGTGGCGTCTAACGTGAGTGGACTGTGATGATGGTCCAGCATCATCTATGAAGATAAATTCTTTAGATTTAATCAATATTCATTTACAAAATTCTCTGAAAAAAGACATTGTAGACCTACTAGACCTACTAGAAACTTACAGGTAAAAAGGTTGAGTGCAGGACGCAATACTGAAGTGTACATCACACACCTCTGTATATTTATGCTGTGTATCTTTTACTTGAAGGCAGGGAAACTCACCTGTACAGTCAGGGAAACTCACCTGTACAGACCTTTGGCATTTATATAGTTCTTCCACCTGACAGGTGATTTTGATCAAGTTTCTGTACATTTGCCAGCTGTGTTTGATTAGTTGGTTCACAGGTGGGATTTTTAGAGGCAGAGCCTGGAACAAAGAAGTGACGTCATGTTAGATTTCTGTGTCTAATGTAGGGAAGTGTGTTTAGTAGTTTGTAAAACACTGTGTGTAGTGTTTTGCTAAAAGTGTGAGGTTGAGAATGTGATTATAGTTGTGCAGTTCTGGGCAGAGGTTTTGCTTCTTGAGTGGTACGTTTCACTAACTGAATTATTTTTAATTTTAGTAAGTAAGCAATCGAAAAAAAATTGAAGTCAAAATGATTTTGAAGTTAAAGTTTAATTTTATCATAAATATAAAAGAATTTCTAATACGTGTGTAAAGTATTAAGTAAAATATTTTAGAATATAGATACTGAACCTGAAAATGTGTACAAGGAAAACTGTAATTGGCACAATCGTTATGAGCAGGGAGTCAGAGGTCAAAAATACATGTAAAAAAATTATGCAACTTTGACAGTGAGGTATGAAGGATTTTGCTGTTTAATGTTGGAACTGATCAAGCAGCATGCAGATGTGAATCTCTTAACGAACCTCCAATTATGTGTCATCTGACCAGAACCTGAACCCAGCAAAAATTTAAATTAAAACAGAAGAACAAATATATACAATTTTGCTAACACACCAAGATCATTAGTTTATTTGAAATGAATGCTTTTTTATTTCTTATTAACACATTTTTCTACTCAGAGAAAGTCAAAAACAATTTGTGGATGATGAGAGTGATGAACACTCTTCATCTGAACACATCACTACTCACAGTGAGAATATCACACCGATGAAATGTATCAGGACATAATCTCACTCAAAAAATAGGGATTGGGGTTAACTGTGAGGTGCAGGCGATTGCCTCTGGAGATGCTCCTGACTATAACATGACGTGACCATGGAGAGCCAAAATACAACAGAGCCAGAAGCTGCTCAGTGTATCACAGGCTACCAGAACCAGAGGAGGTGGAGAATCAGACATGCCTCACTGCCAGATGAGCCCAACGATTTCTCTGCTTGCTTTGAAGTCCCCAACACTGAGTCAGACAGGAGTGCCGTAGCTATGAGGAGCACACAGAGAGCATCTTTCACAGTCTCTTCAGCAGAAGTGACCAGGACCATGAGGAGAATAAACACATCCCTGGGTAGACACTTGCTCACTGAAGCTGGCTGATGTCTTTGTGGATCTGTTCAACAAGCCACAGTACCCACCTGGTTCAAGACAACCACCATCCTGCTCCTCCCCCAGAGGAACCCAGTCACCTGTTTCAGTGACTACCAGCCAGTTGCACTGAAACCAGAACGTCCATACTCGACCCGCTCCAGTTTGACTACAGTCAGAACAGAGGATGCTGTAATACTTCCATCCACACACACTCCCACAGACCAGCACAGTTAGGTAAGAATGGTTCATCGTGTTTATCAACTACAGCGCGGCAGTCAGCGCCATCTACACTGACTAAGAAGCTCCATATACTCAGACTGTCCATTACCTTCTGCAACTGGGTCCTGAATTTTCTAACCTGAAGACCTGTCTGTCAGAATTGGCTGCTGTTAATCCAGCACACAAACCGTAAACAGTCTTGTGCCTTACACTCTGTTCAAGTATGACTGAGCTGCCACCCACACCAACACCAGTGTAGTGAAGATAGACTGCAACATGTCCCTCTGATGACACTTTGACCTGGTCAGGGTGGGTTTTCATCCCTGGGCCCCAGACAGTAACCAGGACCTGTCTGGTGCCTTGATGCTGAGTAACTAAACCATAACCGGCCTTGCTGATAATGTAGCACGCTGGGCTGGCTCTCTGACCCTTCAACTCTTCTTAGGTGTCATAAAACCCACAGACTGGACTGCAGGAAACTCTGTATAAGTAGCCTGGTTATACTTCAAGAAAGTGTGACCATAAATTCCATCTCAAATTCAAACCCTTAAAAGGAACAACCAATGTTTCTCATCCCACAAAAATATGTTCACAGATATATATGTTTCTTTTCCCCACAGATTCAGAAAGTAACAATTTGCCATTTAATCTATTATAATGTCAAATTATAATCAGACAGTAATGTGTGGTTATTTTAATATAATCTCCAAATTGCAATGTCTGCTCCTGTTATTTGATAAACATCTATCGTTTAATTATTCTGTTAATTACCTGTTTCTTATTCATTTGCATTATTCATGCAGATCACTTAATTTGTATCTTGCTTACCTCATATTTAAACAAATTGTTAATCACTCCTAGTTGTGTTTACAAAAATCATAGAGGAATCAATTAGACAATATATTAAAGTCAGTCGTTTATAACATCTAGAAAACAGGTAAGTAAATAAATGTAATTATCCAATGACATCACCCATCCACGGGTTTATTTTACAAACTTCAGTCTGAGACCAGGAGGTAGAACTCGGTAGTAAAGGTGTGATTTTCCTTTTCATATGTGAATCTCCTAATGAACTTCCAATTATGTCATCTGACCAGAACCTGAACACAGCAAAAATTCAGAGAATTAAAACAGAAGAACAAAGATATACAATTTTGCCAACACACCAAGATCATTAGTTTATTTGAAATGAATAGATTTTATTTCTGATTAACACACTTTCTACTCAGAGAAAGATGAAAAAAGTTATGGATAATGAAAGCAATGAACACTCTTCAACTGCACTGTTGGTCATAATGTGCATTTGTGCACTGAACACTGCACATGACACTTTATTGCAGACCTTTACACCAGAACATTTTAAAGTCTTACTGCTCTTACATTTTATAAAACACTGTCACCGTCTTTTTATTGCTCATGCATGATACAACCTACAACCTTAAATGTGCATAATATACTCTTTAATTTTCTTAGAGCTTTTATTTTATTTCCTGCTTCTATTTTGCATTTATATATTTTAGATTTATTCTTTTCTTAGGTGGAACAGAAGGAATGCAGAATAAGAATGTCTTTGTTCGATATGACTGATTGTTTATTCTGCATACGACAGTAGATGTCTTGAATGTTGACTGTGTGTCCAAACGCCCCTGTTTCTGCCGTAGCTCTGACCGAGTCCCGGGGGTCACGCCATTCCAGCCAGGAAACATTATATTCAGCATTTGTGAGTGTTTGTGTGTGTGTGTGTGTGTGTGTGTGTGTGTGTGTGTGTGCACGTGTTTACATATGTGTGCACGTTTGTGTGTGTGTGTTTACGTATGTGTGCACGTTTGTGTGTGTGTGTGTGTGTGTGTGTGTATGCACATGTGTGTGCACGTGTGTTTACGTATGTGTGCACGTTTGTGTGTGTGTGTGTGTGTGAGTATGTGTGCATGTGCGTTTGTGTGTGTGTGTGCACGTGTGTTTACATATGTGTGCATGTTTGTATGTGTGTGTGTGTGTGTGTGTGCGTGTGAGTGTGTGTGTGCATGTGTGTTTGTGTATGTGTGTGTGTGTGCACGTGTGTTTACGTATTTGTGCATGTTTGTGTGTGTGTGCATTTGTGTTTACGTATGTGTGCACCTTTGTGTGTGTGTGCACTGTAAGACCTACTTCACACTGATATGTGGGCACAGTGAGGTGCTGATTTGAGGGGTTCTGGGACAGTTGGTCTGAAGGTGACAGTGCTTCACCTTTTCCACAATCTCTCCACCTCATCCCTTTATCTTCTTCTGTCCTGTCTGTGGTTGACAAGGGTCACAGAACACTTACTGATCCCAATCAGTCTGGCTACAAACCAGCACATTCTACAGAAACGGCCCTCATAGCAGTGACTGAGAAACAGTCATCTGTTTTGATTCTTCTAGACCTTTCAGCAGCCTTTGACACAGTGAACACAACATTCTTCTCTCTGTTCTTTCTAGGCTTGGTGTGACTGGCTCTGCTTGGAGATGGTTTCAGTCCTGCTTGGATGGATAGTCCTATCAGGTGACATGGAGAGGATCCACATCCAAACCGTGTAGACTCTCCACTGGTGTTCCACAAGGCTCAGTATTGGGCCCCTATATGCTATACCGATGACACTCAATTATTTTTTTATTTTCCACCCTCTGACATGCAGGTCTCCAGACGTCGCGTCATGGATGACAGCCCACCACTTCAAGTTTCAAATTTCAAGTTTGGTTTATTTGTCACGTACATAGTCATACACGGTATAACTCACAGTGAAATGGTTTTGTGAGTGCTCTGTCCAAACTGAGGAAAGAAACAGGTTTGCATAAGGAAATATATATATATATATATATATATATATACAAAAAAAATATAACAATGTATGTACAATATATGTATATGTATATATACACAACGTACAATGTATATATGTACGATGTATGTACGATGTATGTGTATGTACACAATGTACAATTCCAGTTTACAAATTTGCAGATTTATAGTCACATGGTGGTGGTAGTCCCTACAGTTTATCAGTTGCCCTAATTCAGGGCCCGAATGGCCTGTGGGAGGAAGCTCCTCTTCAGTCTCTCTGTATTGGTCTTCAGGGAGCGAAAGTGCTTCCCTGACCTCAACAGAGAGAAGAGCCTATTGTTGGGATGGGTGGGGTCCTTCACAATCCTCCTGGCCTTGGTCTGGCATCGCTTGTAGTAGATGGTCTGCAGGTCAGGAAGTTCCATGTGAGTGATGCGCTCTGCTGAATGCACTACCCTTTGGAGTGCTTGTCTGTCATGCTTGGTGCTATTCCCAAACCAGACTGTGATGTTCCCTGTGAGGATGCTCTCGATAGTGCATGTGTAGAAGTTCCACAGTACCTTGGAGGGCAGTCTGAAGTCTCTTAGGCGTCTGAGGTGGTAAAGACACTGACGAGCCTTCTTTGCCAGGGAGTTGGTACGACAGGACCAGGACAGGTCCTGGGAGATGTAAACTCCAAGGTACTTGAAACTGTTTACTCTCTCCACCGTGGTTCCACTGATCCTCACAGATTGGTAGTGCCGCTCCTGCTTCTTGCTGCAGTCCACAATCAGTTCCTTTGTCTTGCTGACATTTAGGAGGAGATTATTTCCCTGGCACCAGTTTTCCAGGTGTTTAATCTCCTCCAGGTAGGCCCTCTCATCGTTGTCCGAGATCAGGCCCATGACAACGGTGTCGTCAGCAAACTTGACAATGATGGTGGCGCTGGAAGTGGCTGCGCAGTCATAGGTGTACAGTGAGTAGAGCAGGGGGCTTAGGACACAACCCTGAGGAGCCATACGGATTGTGGTCTGTCTGTTAGGAAGTTGGAGATCCAGTCGCACAGGGATGTATGCAGTCCTAGATCCTCCAACTTAGTAGTGAGTAGGGAGGGGATGATAGTGTTAAATGCTGAACTGTAGTCGACAAACAGCATTTTAACATAATTACCCCTCCCTTTGTCCAGGTGGGTCAGTGTGGTGTGGAGCAGATATGCAATTGCATCATCAGTGGAACGGTTGTGGCGGTATGCAAACTGCAGTGGGTCCATGGAGGCTGGCAGTGAAGAGGTGATGAAGTCTCTGACTAGCTTTTCAAAGCACTTCATCACAACTGATGTGAGGGCAACAGGGTGGTAGTCATTGAGGTCGGAGGGTCGAGGTTTCTTTGGGATGGGGACGATGGTGGATCGCTTGAAGCTGGATGGGACAATACCGAGCGTCAGGGAGAGATTGAAGATGTCGGTGAATACCGGGGCTAGCTGGTCTGCGCAGGCTTTGAGGACTCTCCCGCAGATACCGTTGGGTCCCGCCACCTTCCTGGTATTCACTCCTTTAAACACTCTCCACACATCACTCTCTGTGATGATGAGAGGGCGCTGGCCTCTGCTGGGCTCTGTGCGTGCGCTGTTGGCTGCGCCGATAGCACCATTAGTGTTGTTAGCGCAAACACTGTTAGCATTAGCACTGCTAGATGTAGCCTCAAAGTAAGCGAAGAACGTGTTTAGCTCATTTGCCAGAGACTCATTCACACTCATCAGTCCTGAGGATGGGCTCCTGTAGTCCGTGATTGTCCGTAGTCTCTGCCACAGGGATCTAGAGCCACTCTGCTGGAACTGTGACTCTAGTTTCCCCCCGTAGCGCCGCTTCACCTCCCTCACCACCCTGCCACTCCGTATGCCACAGACTTGTACTCGTCCATGTTCCCGTTGATGATCCCCATGTTGTAGGCAGCAGTGCAAGAGTTCAGAGCCTCGCAGATGGTTTTGTCCACCCAGGGCTTCTGGTTTGGAAACTTCTTGATGGTGGTTCTTGGAATTGTGTTGTCCACCAGTTTCCCAATAAACCCCACTACTGCCTCCGTAAACTCGCTGACATCATCGGTGCTGCCCCTGTCCGTGTCATCCAGAGCATCTTGCAGAGCGGCCATCGATTGGTCTGTCCAGTGCGTGACCTCCCTCTGAACCGGAGCTTCCCATTTCAGCGTTTGTTTATATTTTGGTATGAGGAAGATGGCGGCATGGTCCGACTTCCCAAACGGTGGATGAACTAGTGCCTTATAGCTGTCCTTGTATGGGGTGTAGCAGCGGTTGAGTGTCCAATTTCCCCTGGTGGGGAAGGTTACATGTTGGTAAAGGTTGGGCACCGCACGCTTGAGGTTAGTGCTGTTGAAATCCCCAACCGCGATAAGTGCAGTGTGCCGGTGTTGTGCCTGAAACTGTGCCTCATAAAGTTTACACAGTGCAGTGTCCATGTTGTATTGGGGTGGGATGTACAGTGCTGACGATGACCAAAGTGAACTCCCGAGGAAGGTAGAAAGGACAAAACTTGAGGGCGAGCAGCTCCAGGCTGGGTGAGCAGGAGCGGGCGAGAGTAAAAACATTGGCATTGTTGCACCAGCTGTTGTTTACCATCACACACATCTCCATCGCCTCTCGACCTTCCCAAATCTGCTGTCCTGTCCATGCGGTGAACTGACAAGAACTCAGCCGGCTGGATAGCGTGGCTCAGTACCTCTGGGTTCAGCCACAACTCGTTGAAACAGAGGAGGTTGCAGTCCCGAATGTCCCTCTGGAATTTTATCCTGGCCTGGAGGTCGTCGAGCTTGTTGTCCAGAGACTGGACATTGGCTAGCAGGATGCTAGGTAAGGGAGCTCAGTGTGCCCGAGCCCTCAGCCTGTTCCTCACACTGGCTCACTTTCCTCGAGGCCTTTTCCTGGAGTTGCGTCCTTTGGTCTCCCTCAGGATCTCCATCGGCCATCTTGGGTCCGGGGTTAGAGATGGCTTGAGGTGAGTGCTATGTAGAGAAAATAAGAGAAATAAGAGCATCTCTGCTGTATGAAATGCACAACGTGGTGTAGAGAGAAGGGCTGTGGAGATATCAGGTATAGCGAGAAGAGCGAAAAGAGCGAAGAAGATAGCAAAAAGAGCGAAAAAAGTGCCAGGTGTGGACAGAGCAGTCGTGATGGCAGCCGACCTCACCGGCGCCATCTTTTGTGCTTGAAGCTCAACCCCAGTAAAACCGAACTTCTGTTCATCCCAGATACTCCCAACCCTTACCATGACCTCACTGTTTCCTTTGAGAACTCCCTGGTATCACCATCTGAAGCTGCCTGTAGCCTGGGTGTAACTTTGGACAACCAGTTGTCATTCTCAAATCATGTTTCTAATCTAACTCGGTCTTGCAGATTCCTCCTTTGTAACATACAAAGGATTCGACCCTTTCTTTCACAGGAAGCTACCCAGGTGCTTGTGCAGTCTCTTGTGATCTCAAAGCTAGACTACTGCAACTCACTACTTGCTGGTCCCTCTCTAAGAGCCATCAAACCTCTACAACTTGTCCAGAATGCAGCAGTACGACTGGTCTTCAATCTTCCGAAGTTCACACGTTACTCCACTGCTGTGCTCCCTTCATTGGCTCCCAGTAGCTGCACACATCAGATTTAAAACCTTGATGCTTGCCTACAAAGCCAAAAATGGACCAGCCCCTTCTTACATGAGGTCAAAGCCCGATGCGTACCTGGAGTACTTCAAACCTCAAGTACAGCTCGGCTTGAAATACCTTGCTTCAGGTCTCATGGACGACAAGCATTGAGACTATTTTCTGTCCTGGCTCTAAGATGGTGGAATAAACTCCCACTTGCTGTCTGGATGGCAGAGTCACTTGCAGTCTTGAAACGTAGACTGAAGACCCATCTATTTACAGAATATTTAAAGGACAAATGACACTGCTCCCATATTGACTGAATAATTTAATACTTATTGTAGGGCATTGTTTATGTTGTTTAACAAACTCTAGCATTTATTGTTTATAGCATTTATCATTGTTTAAGATAGACCTTTTGTATTTTGCACTTCTAGGTATCAGCATTCATCCCTGTATTCTACAGTATTCTAGTTCATTGGTATGTTTAATTCTAACCTACTGTACTGTACTTATTCTATCTCATATTCTATGAGTAAATGACAAAGCACTTTTGTAAGTCGCTCCGGATAAGAGCGTCTGCTAGCTGCCGTAAATATAAATGTAAATGTACTGGAGTTTCTGTTTAGGTGTTGGCATTAGTGTTGCACTCATTAATATGAAATACCCAGGCTACCTCACAGACAATAAAAATATCTTGTCATTTAAGTAAATACTGTGCTCATCTGCATTATATAATGTTGCTCTATCATCACAGTCCCATTATATCAGTCAGTATGTTGGTCAATAATGAAAACCACAGGTTTATGTGGAAATATAAATGTGTCTCATAAAATCAAGTTTTTTTCCATGAACTGACAAGATGCAGAAAAGCTATGTGTGTTTGTAGCCTTCAGTAAGTATGTGGTGTTCTTATCTCCAGGCTGTTTAACAGCTGTGCCCTCAGACATGAGCCCCAGTGAGGCAGCGAGGGGTGTGGGTCCCCACTGTGTTCCTGATGAGATAAGCGCTGTGAGGCTTTAATGGAGCTGATAATCCAGGCTCTTTCACACCCAGCGTGTGCCGTGTGAGCCTTCAGCCTGAGCTCCTCCGCCTGGACACCCACCCACTGTACTACACCTCTCTACATCTCCCTACTCTATGCTCAGGCTGAATATTGGAGAAGGGTGGGTCTACTACCTTGCCTGAACCCCCCACTTTAAAATGGTCACCTTCAACATCTCCTTGTCACACACCTGTGTCTCTTCTCCCCAGTCAGCTCCACCTCCTGTTCACCCTCTCACACTCAGGTCTACTCACCCTCTCACCCTCATGTTGGCTCATTCATTGGTTTCAAAACTAGATAAAACTAAACCTTTCAGAGCAGTGTATGGGCAAATAAATTACAGCAAAATAAATTTCCACACCTTGTAGGTCTTTTCTTTCTTTCTCTCTTTCTTTCTTTCATTTTTTCTTTCCTCCCCATCTCCCACTCTATCTATTCTTCACATTCTTCTTCTTCTAATCTCATCCTACAGATCCTGGCCATTTAACAGGACAAATTGAGAGTTCTCATGGATGCACTTTAACAGCTGTGTTTCTCCTGGATTTGCGGGAACACAAAAGCCCAGTTTACTGTCCAGTCATGATTTCTGCAGTGAGTGGATGTGGGTAGATAACCCAGCAGTAGGGCCAATCTTAGGCTTCCTTTTTTTTTTGCTATCTGTTTCCAGAAGAGATTTAGAGAGAAAAAGTGTCTTACACAAACGGATTAAAGTGAGTCTACCCTGCCGTGTGAACAGCTGAACTCTAGCTGAACTCAAAGCTGTTTCCACCTGCTACCCAGCATAATAAACTCACCTCCTACAGGACAAATGGACCTTTCTCAGTCAGCTGCATATCAGTATTCACCAAAGGTTCATCATTATTATTTGAGCATGAAAGCTCATGTCTTAAAAAGAAAATAGCTACATGGTTCTGTGGACTGGGTCTCCACCATGGACATTGCTTCTGGGCATGAGTTTATATGCACCTGGCCTGCCAATCCAATCATCTCTGGATCTACTTACCCCGCCCCCACCCGATCGGCCTCGTGCCATGTGTGTGGATGTGTGTAAGTGTTTGTTTTTGGACCTACATTCCTCTGTTTTGGCACAGACACTCATTTGCTTGCAGCTGGTATCTTGCAGTAAGGCTGAAGTTTATGACCCAGCATTTATCCCTGAATACCCCATAAAGGGAGGAGTCACAAGAGGGAGGAGTCACAAGAGTGCTGCTCTGTCCAGTAACAATGGAAGAACCCAGATTGAGAGGGGCACAAACATTTACCTGAAGCTTTTATCTAAAGCAACTTACAATTATGACTGAACACAATGTGAGTAATTGAGGGTTATGGGTTTTGTTCAGGGGCCCAACAGTGGCAACCTAGCAGTGGTGGGATTTGAACTGGCAACCTTCTGATTACTAGTCCAGTACCTTAACAAGCACAGGCCAGTGGTATCCTTGTGGTTAAAGAAACATTCCTTCCTCATTTACTCTTTTTATCTTTCTTCTTTCCTCTGCCTCTTCACTCCTTTTTCTCTTCCTCTCTCTCCTTCTCTCCTTTCTCCTTTCTCCTCTGGGAAGTCTGACGTAGATCAGGTGTTGATTTGGAGCTGTGTCAGGACAGTCTGCTGCAGTGATCCTGTTCATAGTGGCTCATTACAAACTGGCAGCCTCATAAACGTGGGTGATGTAGGGGGACACTGGGAGGCAGGAATGATGAATTATGGGAAGTCATGAATTATGGGAAACGAAATCTCCAGACCATGTGTCCCGACCCTCCCATTTCAGAGCTGAAATCAATCCACACTGCAATGCTCCCTCCTCTGCACTGCAGTCATTGGGTGGTAAAAATGGCAAATTTCTTTTCTGGACTCCAACATAGTCATCATTGGATGGTGTTGTGGGTCCTTGTGCCTTTTCCATTAACAGCCCTTATAAGAATTTACATTTACCTGACACTTTTATCCCAAGCAATTATGACTGAGTACAACTTGAGTAATGGAGAGTTAAAGGTTTTGCTCAGGGGCCCAATAGTGACATTTTTACAGTGGTGGGAATTGAACTGGCAACCATCTGATTACTAGTCCAGCACCTTAACCACTGAGACACCACTGCCCTTGTCATAGAGTCTGTCTATGGAACCAATGCTGAGATTATCACTAATCATAAAGTCTAAATAACTATGTGTGGATGAGAGTTTTCACACAGCAAAACTTTAACAAAAAGGGTTGCATAGATTTGCTCAGCTGGTTATATGTTTTTGTTAAAGATTCTTCCAGCATCTATGGGCGTTTGTTTACTGTCTAATAGTCTTAAGATCTGAAGCAGCCAGGAGGGTTTCATATTTATAATGGTTATATAAAATATCAGACAATAAACTAATATTCCATGCAATTAATTAAACATGCAGCTAAATTGTGCTTTTCTCCTATTTAATATTTATTATAAGAAATATGTAGTGGTATTATTTAACATGTGTACTGTTATTATTAGACATGTTTATTGTTATTATAAGACATATGTAGTATTATATAAGACATGTATAGTGTTATATAAGACATTTGTAGTGTTATAAGACATGTGTAGTGTTATTATTAGACATGTGTTAATATTGTAATGACAGAATTAGTCTCCACTCATTTTCATGCCAAGATAAGAAAAGAAATCAACTTTAGAAGGGATTAACTGTAGGTTATTGTCCAGTAAGACCTCACACACTCCAGGGCTCTGACATTATCACATCCTGTCCAGATCTTTCAGGACTGAACACACTGAGCAGACAAATGAAGACATTATTATAGCTAAATAGGTTCCTCTATCTATCAGTAACTACACAGAATTTATAGGTAAGACTGAAGTCAAGCTTCATGGAACAGCCCCCCACCCAATCTACACCACTAACCAGGAAATGGGCTTTAGATGTGTGATTGCTGAAGCAACAAATTCAGGTCTGTCACCTGCCATAATCTCTGCTGTACTTACTTGGCATAATATGTGCTGTCCTTTCTTTGCCTAATCTGTGGTGTCCTTTCTTGGTATAATCTCAGATATACGTTCTTGGCATAATCTCTGATTTACATATTTTCCTGCTTGTCCTGTTTATGTGTTTTTTTGATAAAGGGGGTGGTGCTTATGTCAGCAGCAGCCTCTGAGTTCCGGCCTCTTGTGTGCTGCAGCGGGTTTTCCATTAGTTCGTGCAGGGCCATGGAACTCTGAGGGGAGGTGCCACCTGCTGAGGGAGAAAAGACGTTTGTTAGTTGGTCCAGGTTCAGGGCTTTCATTAGCTGGTCCAGGTAACATTATGTTTTTGATCACTTATTTGGTTCCTCATTTTCAGTGTCCAGTGCAGTGGTCTCTGTACATCTGGACACTGAAACAAGGAACCAAACAAGTGATCAAAAAGATGTAGAGAGGTTGGGCTTTACTGTTCTTGTGTTAATTTTCCTGCAATCCATGAGGACCGTGGTGAGGGCGGTAAGGTGGAGTCGGCGAGGTCTCTGGCTAGCGTGGAGAGGACCCGAGTTCTTCCGCTTCCTTGGACTAACCAAGAGGACTGGAAGGGTCCGCCCAAAGCCCCAGAAGGGGAGTTCCTCTGGGGCGCTCCTAGAGCAGCCGGTGAAAGGAGGACCGTTAGGGGAGGTGGCATGTTTGGAAATGGGGCGGAGGTGCACCCCCACGTGTCCATTAGGGCCAAGGACATGCAGGGTTAGCAGGTGCTGCAGCACAGCGCCTTATATGTGTGTCTACCAGCGCAATTGTTTGTGTGTACTCGTGTCTTTTGTATGTTTACAGGCGCAACGCGTCACGTGGAGCTTACTGGAATGCCCTGAGAGAGGCACGAACTCTGCCTTTCTTCCTCCTACTAAGAGGTCTCCCTGGCTGGTGGTTCCTGACCTGCCTTGTGTTGGGTGGGCACCGGGCATTGCTGTGCGGTGTCTGTATGTGTGCACGGTGGCCTGCGATTTGCTGTCCTGGAATGGGACGCTTCGGTAGTCACGCCCCTTGGGAAAGTGTACTGTCATAGAAGGCTCCTCCCCCCAAGAGTCACATGGTACAGCCTGCTGCATGCAGGGGGACTCACATGTGTATTATTCATAACTATGCACCCCTTAGATAGCACCCACCTGCACGTGGTTTAGTGTTAAGCATTTGTCTGTATTTAAACCCCTGTCAGTGTGTGCTCCCTTGTTGGTCATTGTCCCTGTGTGTGCATTAATTCCAAGCTCTGTAGCCGTAACGTTAGTTTGTGTAGTCATGTGTTAATGTGTATGTGTTCATCATTTAATGTTAAGTGGAGAGTCATGTTTACTGTAAGTGTTATGTGTGAGTGCCACCTGTGTCGTATGTGTTAATAAACGTCTTGCACCATCGAGGAAGTCTGTGCGTCCTGCCCCATGCCCTGCGGCACTCGGGCCAGCTATGTTACATATAGAGTGCATATAACCACTGCATTTAAAAAACACCAGAATAACAGAACAGAAAATGACATCAAGTTCTAAAATGTGACCCAACATGTCTGACTTAGTTTAGCTTAGCTTGGCTTAGCTACCTTTCTGACATTGTCAGGTAACTGAGTGATGTCCTTTAGTGAGACTCTCATGTCAAACTGGAAGACTCCTGTGAAGGAGGGAGGTGCTAGCCAGGAAGAAGAGAAGATATTCAGAAGTGATTCTTTCCTGGTAGAGAATGCAGGAGGAGGCCATTAGGCATTTCAAAATATGGCAGATAAAAACATGGAGAAGAAAAGTAGGAAGACTTGCAGAAATCTCTCACAAGTCAAAACTGGAATTTCAGTGATGGAGAATTATTCAGTTGTACTGGTTCTCAGAAATCTTGCCCTCATCAAATTGCATCTGGGTTTGCTGAGCTCCAAACAGAAATTGGTTTCTGCGTACAGGAAGATAGTGTCAGTGTGGAGGCTGATCTCTCAGGGTCATGTGATCCACCTGGTGCACAAGGCATCTGAGGAGAGCCAGGTTTGGTCAACAAACTTCAATAAACAGCTTTTGCTCCATAACTGTAAATGTATGTATGTATTTATTTATTTATTTATCTATTTATTTATTTATTTATTCTTAATCACATTTGTGCAAATGCATACATTTCAGGTCAAACATCTGAGAAACAATGCTAATGATGACAGTAATATTGCTTATTAATTACATTTTTATTTGCTTGAATTCTACATTTATCATTCCTTACCACGACATGTTTGTGTGCATTCTGAGCTCGTATAAGTGTGTGTAGATGATGTTTTGACTGGTGGGATGTTTGACATGTAGACCATTCTCTGATGTTCAAGTTCATCCCACAGCCACTGAACTGATGGGAGATTTGGGAACTGAAGTGGCAGACCTGTGATAGTTTTGGATAAACTGCTGCATAGTATAGTTCTGTTCAATTCTTATTTTGGTCTTAGTTCAGAGAATCACTTGCATATACTGTGCATGACGTTTTGATGGATTTATTTTTGTTAGTTTGCAGGGATAACCTTATACAGTGAGGTTAAGTTAAAGACTAAAATAAGAATTCCTAAAACAGGTTCACAAACAACCCAGAATTCTCTTGACTAACAGAGAACATGTGGAGGAGGAGTTATGGCTCCACCCCAACCAGCAGTGGGAGGAGTTATGGTTAACTAAATTGAATCCTGAAGTTCATGCAGTAGAAAAAGGGCTGAAATGTCCACTAATGAGTTGAAATTTTTGTCGGTCTTACATCTTCCTTCATTCAAGTGAGAATAATTAGATGGAATGATATGATGACATAATCCTCACTGAATGTGCAAGCATTTATTTTGAAAAGATTCTGTAAGCAGGGCAGTTCATCTAAACCAGTTCCTCTAAGAGGTGTAGTCAGTTATGCCCTCAAAGTGCCGACATGCAGGTTGACATGGCACTTAGTTTAAGCTCTTGTGTTCAGGTTAGTGTCATACTCAATACATTTTACCACATCTTCAAATATTTCCCTTCCGTCTCTGTCTTTTTTAATGCATCCTTCTCTGAGTTTGGGTCTGGAAACTCTTCACCCATTTGGCACAAAGTGACAATGTGCTGCAACTGAAATGCACAGATGACATTTCATGCAGGTTTATGCCTCTTTTAAGGTTTTATTTCAGGCTACAAATCAGTATGAATGTTTCTCGGACTTTCATGTGGACTACATCACCTAGACCCCAAGGTTAATTGTTATTGCTGTCCATTGTTTATGTTTTTTTCCTCTATGAGTATTTGAGGCTGATATTTCAATCTCTTAGCTATCAGACTGTAACACATTTGATGTCTGCTATCTCTGCTCTCCAGTACGGTTTAAAAGTGAAAGAAATGCAGGATCCCTCATGTCTAGTGAGAAGTAGGATTACTCTCTGTGTTCTAACCACATTATTTCACTGATGTCATAGAATGCATTATCTCACCAATGTCATAGAGCACATTAACTCACTGATGTCATAGAGGACATTATCTCACTGATGTCATAGAGCACATTATCTCACTGATGTCATAGAGCACATGGCCCACATGTCCCCCACTCTGGGATCAGCTGGCCCTCCTGTTCCACGTTCCCCACTCTGGGATTGGCTGGCCCTCCTGTTCCACATGTTCCCCACTCTGGGTTCAGATGGCCCTCCTGTTCCCAATTCCTGGTGTCCAAGCTGCTGTCACTTGTTGGCCTTTTTTTCCAACCTTTCCTAACGTTGGCCAGAAGGTGAAGGCAGTGAGGCTTTAGCTGATTCTTCAATGTGGTCAGCAGCTCAGGAGACCACAGTTTCAACTAGGACAGGGTTCATGGCCTTTGGCTGACTGCGGTTAAATTGGGTCACATGACAAGCAGCAGTTTTCCAAAGCAGTGCTGTAGGCAGGTTCGTCTAAGATATGGGGGTGAACACACCCTATTGGTCACTCTGTGAGATCCAGATGGCTGTGTCATACAGAGCATGGGCAGACCCCTCACAAGCACTGTAGCTCCTTAAACAAGAACACTAGACTCTGTGTGATTGTTTTTAACCTGTAACCAGCTTGCTGAACACTATGTGTGGTGGAGGGTGGAGAATGAGTGCGGGTGTATGCCTTATTTATCTTATTATTTTAGCCTGAATGAAAAACATGTTGCTTTTGTAAAGTGTGTGAGTGGCTTGGGAATTAATTTTAGTAGAGGGGTGATTAGGAGTGTCAGGCAGACACAACACCTGCAAAGTTCCTTTGTAATATATGGATACAGATAGACAGTGTGGATGTCCAGTGCTGGTGTAGTCTGTGAGATTAGCAGAGTGTAACCATCATTCTCACTGCAGTAAAAGTCATAGCATTGTTTTTGTGTTAGTTTTGTCTGTCACACGTTACGTGTCAAGTTTGTGTAAGTCAGCTTTAAATTGTTTGCATATTTATTTGTAGGTACAAAGACCTACATGCACCTCAATGAGATTTTAGCACAGATTCTAATCTAAACCCTGCAGCATCAAGCCTGGTTGGTCTCGTTTATCTGCATTGATTTCCAGAACAGGGAATCAATAGTTCATGTGCTGTAAAAGAATCCAAGCAGCTGAGAAGATCAGCAGGTCACAGACGTCTTTTACTGTCTGAAAGGTTATGTCAGGACATAACGAACAGAGGGTGAAACTGAGCTCGGCGACACAGTAACACGTCCCACTGGGTGTGTGTGTGTGTGTTTGGTTGGAAATCCTCCCTGATGCGTTTGTGTCACTGACTTTATAGATCATCATGGCTGATGTCCAGTAGAATTTTGTGAAGGAGAGATCAATGCAATACAAAGCTCAACCTTCCACGTTTTGAACCACACCCCTCCTCTATCTAAGCCCCACCCCTACTAATTCCCACCCCAACCCCTTCTGAGCCCCATGCCTTCAGTGAACATTTTCTGTCACTGTTGGCCATGGTTGGTCACTGTTATCAGTGACAGTGTGGCTTGTTTCTCCATCACCAGCTCTAAGAATAGTTACACATTTACTGGGTCCATTGCGATATCCTGTTGTTCCACTCCACCTAGCAGGAGTTATGGCTCCACCCCACCAAACAGTGGGTGGGGTTATGGTTCCACCCCACCCAGCAGTGGGCAGGGTTATGGCTCTGCGTAATTGCTGCATAACACACACGCCTGCAGAACGCATACATGCATGCAGAACAAACACATGCTTGCAGAACACACACACACATGCCTGCAGGACACACACACACCTGCAGAACACACACCTGCAGGATGCACACACACATGCAGTAGCTGAGGAGAGTGCTACAATTTTTGGTTAAAAGTTTAATGAGCTCCCAGTTTGACTGTGATTTCTCTTGTGTAATCCAGGCTGCAGCTCAGAGCCAGAAGGCATATGTATCAGAGCGGGACTCGGCCGGGGTGGTGGTGGTGGGGGGTCTGAATTCACACCTCTCCTCTAATACAAAGACAAAGGGATGGGAGGAGACAGGAGAGAAGCAGGCCAAGAAGGACAAAAGGTCTGAAAGAGTCTTGCTGTCAGAGGCTGTCTGGCTCGCGACCTGCCTGTCACCTATTGGTCTGCACATGGGGGGTCGAGCCAAAGGTCCGATGTAATTTGGAAAGGTGTGATGGTATCGTGATTAATTTGCTAGGTACACATGCTGGTGTTGCTGGTGTCGCTGATATTGCACACCTGGGCCACTATGGAAATAACCATCACCAGGACACACATAGAGAGCCTTCAGAGGCGTGAGATACAAGGTTGTTTGGACTGTTTTGGGATGAATGGATGACATTACCATTCTAAATGTTTTTGAGGAGATGTTTGGTTTAATATTGGAGCATGTTTGGTCTGAAACGCAGATATCCTTTTTGAGATATAGTTCTCAATAATGGCTCCTCATATTGTCGGAGTGCCTGTGGCAAATAAAGAATGTTTGTGCTGTAATTTTCCTCTCCTCACTGCAAGGAGATAATTCTCCCATGACTGTACTTAGGACCTGACAGAGGGCAGATCCACTCCGCGATCGCCATTTAGGAGGGAAACCGTTGCTATAGGTTGCCGCACACACCAGTGATATCCTGCAGATTTATCAGAGGGGCTGTCATTGCATTGCTCTCACACAGTGTATGTGCCATGAATTATACATAACTATACATAACATGTAGGAATGCCAGGCACCACGGAGTGCTGTCAGCGCACGTGAACGAGCTCCATCTACGTGGTTTGTAGCCCAGCTAATGAATTTGTAGTTATTTGAAATATGCAGCTTGATTTTTGTTTGCTTAATAAGCAGCGTGAGGAGCTGACTGAGGTCTAAATGTATGGAAGTGAAGAGAGACCTTGATATGAGAATCAAATGAGAAAATGAGACCAAGAGAAAAGATCCGGGCCAAACGACAGCAAATACAAACACCAACCTGCTTAACTAATGGGGTGGAGCAGGAGGGAATGAAAATAACAGAACCTGAAATATTTCCCACCAGGTCACAGAGTCTGTAGAATTTTGGAATCTCTCTCTCTCTTCCTTTCTTTCTCTCTCTCTCTCTCTCTCTCTCTCTCTCTCTCTCTCTCTCTCTCTCTCTCTCAAGACTCTACAGTTCTGTTCACTGGGACCTAATACTCTCCTTATACAGTTTTGTATAAAAAAAAAATAAAAATAAAATAAATATATATATATATATATATATATATATATATATATATATATATATATATATTTGTCTTATAATTTGTCATGAGACCTTTAGCTGTGCTGACCCTCCTCTCCTCCGTCTCTGTGTCTCAGCCTGCACCATGTGCTTCTGTTCTGCCAGATCACATCACTTCCCTCTTACTGATATGCCTGCCTGCCTGCCTGCCTGTCTGTCTGTCTGTCTCACTGCTTCACTGATAGGCTTCAGCAACTAGGATCTGATTAATTTTAACTGGACTAATTTGCAATCCATATTTAATGATTTCTTAAGTTGGGGACATGGATCATAGTTTTAAAGATTACCTTTCCCCTGCATAAGGAACCAGCTCATCAGGAGTGACACGCTCGGTAAGAAGGTGAAAAACTACCAATGTGTAATAATAAAAGGTTAGATAGTAAGTTATAAGCACTTTACAGAGATAGACACTTAGGACAACTCAGAGACCTTCAATTCAAAGTAGTGTTGGAATCAAATCAAAGGGTTTTTTTGTCACAGAATTTTTTTTGTCACAGAATGAAACAAGTTTTGGTATCACAATCTTACTTCAGTGTTGTTTAATATAAATTGTTATGCCGACCTGATGTGGAGGAGCGTGAATGTATCTTTGTTTTCGGCTGGCTGAACCAGGGTGGTACATGTACTGCATGTGAAAACACAACCCAATGACCCATCTGAGAAATACATTTACATACGGCCCACTAAACACTAGTGCTCTGCTGTCAGAACCTGCTGGTCTGCTGGAAAATTTTACAATAATATTGTCAAAGATTCTAGCCTGTATCTCTTGGAAGGAGAGACTAATGTTGTAACTAATGAGTTACTCTGTAATAAATAAGTATTATCACACAGGCCCACAAGTTCTCTTTATACATTTTCTTTTACTGAAAGATTTTTCCCTAAAACTAATTACATAGTGTTGGACCTCTGGCATAAAAAACACTCCAACAAACAAAATAATAGCATGTAAGGGTGTAGTATTCTGGTAATTAATGCGTGTGAAGGAGAGAATTAATGAAGGACCAGACTCGCGTCTTATCGAGCCCCACGGCACACCCATTAGCATGCATCCTCCCTGGATAATAACGCAGGCAGCAGAGAAACTTCTGAAACCATCTCATATCTCTTTGAGAACTCCTTTATTGACTCTTCATTAATTCACCTCCTGCTTTTCCTCTTTCACCATGTGCAGTAGGAGTTGGAATGCCCCCCTTCACCAGTACAGCATATGCAGCTAAAACGCTCATGGTGACACACAGACTCATTCTGTTCTCCGTGTTGTCCAGACAGTCAGAGGAGACATGCAACTTTAGCAAGAAGGACAAAGTGTCGACTTTAACACATTTACATTCAGAGACAATTCTCAAAGATCTCAAGCCATTACTCATTAAAATCTGCCGTCTAATTGCAATTAGAGGCTTAATCCAGCTGTAAGCGGTGGGCCAGGATTGTGCTACAACCTTTTGTCTTTGTGTGTTGCATTTAGGAGTTTTTAAAGGTTTCAATTTTTTTCTGGAGATGACATGGCACACGCAGGGGATTGCTTGTGTAATGCAGTGGATATTAAATTCAACATGCCCTAATTGGCTAAATTAATAAAGGCCCTGCTCTCTTTCTCACCAGCAGAGGAACAAATGAATTTGAATCACCCTCTGAAGGACTGAATCAGTGACTGGCCATCTTGGAGAGCATTTATTATTTTGCATTCATTTTTTAATTACAGAGTGACAAGGTCACCTCTGTATACTAAGAAATGGGTGTAGTCCACTCTGCCTCCTCTGTCCACAACACGACTGTCTAATTAATCTCTTCAGTTTGTCAAGCCTTGTGCGCACACTGTGGTTCCTGCTACTCACTGTAGGACAGGAGCTTCAAAAGAGTCTTGGTGCTGGAGTTTGTGTGGCAGTCAAATCTCTCACTGAAGATGCAGATAATCAAATCAGTCCTCATCAGAATGTCTGCCACAGACAAGCTTTTGTTTGTTTGTGTATCAGCCATAAAATAGTTTATATATCGAACAGCTGTTTTCTCTAATGCACCAATTTACATCTACAGACCCACTTAGACATCACTCATTTACAAAACAGAGCTAGAAGATCCGATCAGTTTGACAAGCGAGGAGAAACATTTTTGGCAGTAGTTACTGGCAGCGTTAAAATGTAAGGTGGAAGATTTGTTTATTTGTTTGTTTATTTATCCATGCAGTTTTCAGCAATGATGTTTATGAAAGACTGAGTAGGGCTGGGTGCAAAGTGAATGGAATTTGACACATTTGGGAGTTTGTGTTGTCGGTAGGAGGATGTTGAAGTGTTTGGAGGTGGGGTTATCTTTGGAGATTTGTTTGTAGGTGGGGTTAGATATGTGGGGGTGTATTGTATACTTGGTGGGATGATAGGGTATGTTTGGAGGTGTGCGTGTGTGTGCGCGCGTGTGTGTGTGTGTGCGTGTGTGTGTGTGTGTGCACGTGTGTGTGTGTGTGTGCGCGTGCGTGTGTGTGTGTGTGTATGTGTGTGTGTGCGTGTGTATGTGTGTGCGTGTGTATGTGTGTGTGAGTGTGTGTGTGTGTGTGTGTGTGTGTGTGTGTGTGTGTATGTGTGTGTGTGCGTGCCTGCATGTGTGTGTGTGTGTGTGAAGGCGGTAATATAATGAGTAAACAGCACTGCCCTGCTGCTATAAACTTGTGTGACTAAGTCTTTGCTTTATTTACTACAGTGCAGTTTTCATAATGAGAGCCCATTATGTTTCTCACCTGGCGATAACACGTATAACCTCAGAGCTGTACCACCCTGCCTCTGTTCTACAACCCCACAACCCCTCTGTCCTCTGGCTGAGGGGTCAGAGTTCTACCACCCTGCCCCTGTTCTATAACCCCTCTGTCTGGTTGAGGGGTGGGGGGTCATGATAACCACTCATGCTCCGCAGCTCCCTGCGCCTGCTGTTTGTTTGGCATGCGGGTGACATGATGCCAGTTGCTGTTTGCTTAATTAGAGATAAATATTCATTACCTTATTCATCTTGACTTTTGAATTTATTACACTGATGCTTTTTTCCATCTAGCCAACACAGCTCTCAGATGGTGCTCCGTTTAAAAGGGTTGAGTTTTTAAATGAGTCCATGTTTACTTCAGTACGCATGACTATTATCTCAGTCTGATCCCTCACAATTAGAATGATAAATTTCAGTCTAACTGGGAGTGACCAGCCAAGAAGTAAAATGCTGTCTGAAAGATTTATGAACTTATTAGGATAGTTGGTTGGTAGCTTTTTACAGAGTTGGAGACCAGTGAACTATGTTTATTGACTTTGTAATATTTGCCATAAAACATGGCCCACTTTATGATCAATTTTGACCTGTCCATTTAGATAATGAAACAGAGAAGTGGGTGTTTAGAGGTTGTGGATCAGTATTTGGTGTTGCTGTGTATTTAGAGGTTATGGATCAGTATTTAGTATTGCTGTGTATTTAGAGGTTATGGATCAGTATTTGGTGTTGCACTGTATTTAGAGGTTGGGGATCCGTATTTGGTGTTGCTCTGTATTTAGAGGTTGTGAATCTTCTTTTCCTGTGGGGGGAACCTGTAGCATATTTAAAATGGTTTTCCTTTAAAGATGTATGTGGGGATATCAGTGTGTTGGGATATCAGTTTGAAGGGGATATCATAAAACCCCCAAACACTTAAAAAAAACCCCATTTTTGTCCATCATTGCCAATGTTAAAGTATTATATTGTAACTGGAAAACACAGAGTGAGGGATGTGAGTGACTTGAATGGAATCCAAAACCCAAGCCAGGGTTAATATTAGGGTTAGGGTTAGAGTTACAGTTGGGGTTAATATTAGGGTTAGGGTTACAGTTGGAGTTAACATTAGGGTTAGGGTTAGAGTTACAGTTGGGGTTAATATTAGGGTTAGGGTTAGAGTTACAGTTGGGGTTAATATTAGGGTTAGGGTTAGAGTTACAGTTGGGGTTAATATTAGGGTTAGGGTTAGGGTTACAGTTGGGGTTAATATTAGGGTTAGGGTTAGGGTTACAGTTGGGGTTAATATTAGGGTTAGGGTTAGGGTTACAGTTGGAGTTAATATTAGGGTTAGGGTTAGAGTTACAGTTGGGGTTGATATTAGGGTTAGAGTTACAGTTGGAGTTAATATTAGGGTTAGGGTTAGAGTTACAGTTGGGGTTGATATTAGGGTTAGGGTTAGAGTTACAGTAGGGGTTGATATTAGGGTTAGGGTTAACATTAGACTTACAGTTAGGGTTAAGGTTAGGCTTATGGTTGGGGTTAATATTAGGGTTAGGGTTATTTTAGGATTAGTGTTAGGGTTATATTAGGGTTAAGGTTATATTAGTGTTAGGGTTGGGTTTAGGGTTAATAGTAGGGTTAGAGAGAGAAAAGGTTTTCCAGGCATTGTGGCATTTTACTGAGTGGACTGACAGAAGCCCCAAACATGCCATTGGTGATGGAAGAAAAATGTATTTTGTTTTAACTGTTTCCTATGTTCTGTATATTTCCCAAGGTTAAGATTTGCTTTACTTAACAGGGACAGTACACATTAATCAGCATACTATGTCAGGAAGCAAATGTGCCAGATAGAGACAAATGGCTAAGTTTCTTCTGCAGTCCCTGGACAGGTTGATGTTAAAAATGCAAACGCACCCTTCTCACTCCAGCTAGGATGTATGCTTTCAGAACTCAGTTCTATTCCTAACCTCATGTTAAGAGTGATCTCATTAGAATGGACAACACTAGCACTCTGCCAAAAAGTGATCTCAGTAGAAAGGACAACAATACCAGCACTATGCTAAAAAGTGATCTCAGTAGAAAGGACAACACTACCAGTACTCTGCTAAAAAGTGATCTCAGTAGTAAGGACAACATCAGCACTCTGCTAAAAAGTGATCTCAGTAGTAAGGACAACATCAGCACTCTTGCAACCCCCTCGATTGGATTCCTCTCCCAGTATAAGGGCGGAGACATTTGCTGAAGTTGAAGGCTATGTTAGTCATGGCTGTTTCACACAGGACGACCAAGCTGTGTCCCCACTCTGGACACTCCTGTCAATCAGTAATTGTGAACCTCTCAGCTTGTGTTGTGGCTTGACTGTGTGTTCCCTGCTAGAGTGAAACATAAAAAGAAACTAGATTTTGGGCTTCTGGTCTCTTCTCTGTCATTGAAGACGTGCTTGTGTTCTGGTTTCCAACAGCATGGCTAAATGTGGCCTTCTGTGAGTTGGAGAAAATCCATGATGCCCTGTTTGATCCCATCAGTCCCTGGACAATTATGCCACATTTCTGGGCGACAGTCCCTTCCCTCTGCCCATATGCCCTTTCTCATCAATGATAACTTGCTCAAAATGCACGGGAATGTTTTAGAAAATTAGCTCAATTATCTTTGACAGCTCATTACCATATATATCCCATACACCAGCCCTCTGCTCTGTCATTCTCAGCTGAGGTGAAGCACAGCTAACATAATTATACAGCACACTTTAGAGGGAGGGATTACCAGAGGGTTTAGTTCATCTGCTGGATTTAAACCCTCAGTGTTCCCTTGGTAATGTAAATTCCTCATTTAGATTATGTATCAGAGAGAGCTACACAATGCTCTATTAAATTATTAACTCAATTAAAAAGATATGTTTTTTAATCCTCTTTTTAAATGACCCTCTGTTATATTTATTATGGATTATGAAGAGAATGTAGGTCTAAAATTCTACCTGTAATTCAGGAATGTTGAAACTTGGCATTTGACGTTTGATAGTATTTAGATTAGATGGATGTATGGATGTACGGATGTCTCATTTTTTGCATGCAGAATCTTGAGGCATTAATTGCTTCTAAATGTAATTTCAATAGACATGAACTGATTGAATTGCCTGTCATGGCAGGCTGTTACTTACAGAAGCATTGTGTCCTCAGACAGAAGACAAAGCAGAGGTCCAGAACATTCTGCCTTGGCTGATACAGTTCATCTCTTTACATGGCATGCTGTCCAAGCTTTCCACGCAGACGTCTCTTAAGAACAAACACAGACTGTGGCCCAGGCCATCTCTGTGCTGCATGCCATAGGAAACAGCTTATTGAGCTGGAAACCTCCATGCCATGAGGGAGGTATTCCCTGAGAGAGGTATTCCCTGATGGAGGTATTCCCTGGTATGTTCATTCAATGACAGCAGAATGTTTTTGTTGTTTGACTGATTGTGGATTCTAAACACATGATGTAAAATGTTGAACTTCCTCTTCACTGTGGATCATCATGACTGACATGTGATGTCTGGTCCAGTTTTAATGTGACAATTCTGTTCTTTGTGTTGTCATGGAGCCCAAATGAAGAGCTGAGAGGATCCAACAGGAAACACAACCTGAGCTGCCATGTTCTGAGTTTCCTCTTATCCATCAAAACACAAAGTCCACTGGGTCTGCCTGGGTGTTGTTCCTGAGCACAGGGAGGACAGGTTCAGGAGACAAGACCATAGCGACCATAGCAAGAGTGAGGTATGTGATGTCTGTAATCTAGAAAAAAATGTGCTGTGTGAAACTTGGCCTTGAAAGACCTCCAGAGTTCTGAGGGTTTAAGAGATGAGACAGACCCTCCAAGAGACAGACCTTCCATGAGACAGACCCTCCACAAAACAGACCCTCCATGAGACAGACCCTCCACAAAACCCACCTGTTCTTTTCAATTGAACTCCTCTAGTTATTGGAAATCATAACAATAACAACAACAACAATAATAATGCTAACATTATTATTATTATTATTAATAATTTTAATATTATATATTTTTTATTATGGTGGAAAAATTTGGGAAGCGTGCTGTGGACCTGCCATGCCACGTTTACAGGGCTGAGTGAACCCAGCAGCAGTGATGAAGCATCTGCTGTTCTTTAGACAGTAATGTAGTGGGTGCAGCTGGCCCTGCTGACGTCAGCAGTCAGGTGACACACAGTCACTCTCCTGTGGAAAAAAGAACATGAGAGGAGAAGATCAAATTGTAGCTCCAGGAGAAGTGCTTAACTTTACAACTTTAAAACGTTTGGGGAAACAACAACAACAACAACAACAACAACAACAACAACAACAACATCAAGCCTTTAGTGTTCCTTTGCTCCATACTGAAGGATTTAGGAATCATGTACAGTGAAGAAAAGGTTTTCATGTAGTTAAAAGTGCTTTGAATCACATACTTGTTTATAGTAAAGAACTATAAACTATAAACTATAGTAAAGAACTATTGTCCTAAACAGACTATTGTCTGTGCTGTCTGTGCTCAAATCTCAGAGATTCATGTTGCCCAAATGAATCAGTGAATGTGCAATAATGCACAATACAGGTTACTTTACTAAGAAACCCCTGAGCTCAGTCTCACAGTGTCGCATGGTGCTGCGGCTAAACAACGCCATTTATGAGGTCCTGATAAGGTGTTTATAAGGTAAAGTGTATTGATAAGGTGTTTATGAGGTCACGTGTCCTGATAATGTGTTTATGAGGTCACGTGTCCTGATAATGGGTTTATGAGGTAACATGTCCTTTTTTACTCTGCAGGTTTGGACTCAGGTCCATTATGAGACTTGCTGGACAGGGAAATAAGCTTGTACATTTAGTTTAATGCAAATGACCACTCCTAATGACCATATTAGGGACTTTCCAACTCTGTTTAGGAAATTATTAGAATAAATAGATGGGCCTGTTTTTGAATGTTAATGAGCTGCATTGTCTCTTGGTGGCTGAAGAGATCTGGTAGACTCACTATTGAGCTTTATCTTCCTATCCAAATTGATGTTGTCATCCCTTGCTCCTCCTCTCTCTGATGCCACCATTTGCTCCGACTCTCTCTGATGTCATTAATGACTCCTCCTCTCTCTGATATCATCACTTGCGCCTCCTCTCTCTGATGTCATTACTTTTGCTCTTCCTTTCTGTGTTCACACCCAGTCTACTGCTATTTGTTAAAGGTAAGATGGCAATAGAAACCACAAATCTGTGACCAATTCGAGAGCGTCCTCCTCTCATAAAGCGCGACATATAATCACTGTTCATTTTCCACTCTCATTAGGACGGTGCTGGTTTGGAAAGGGCCGACTGTGCGTGGGGTTTGCTTTGGTCACTGGTTCTCTTTAAAAGTTGAAGAGTGGCTGGTTTTGGAGGAGGTGAAGAGTAAAATCTCAGAGTGAGTTGTGCCTCACTCTCCTCTGTGCACCCCGATAAAGAGGCTTTGATCAAGCTGAAAAGAAGACATTAAGCTGCCAGTCTCCATCAGAGGCATTTATGCTCCAGATGTTAGGAATTAGTACATAAGGGGAAAATGGATCATATTAAGACAGAGACAAATAAGGGAGGAAGAATATAAACAAAACAGCTGTTCATGAAATTGCCAAAAAGTACTGCTGGTTGCCAGTGTATTTCACTCACTGCCCCCCACATCTCTCTCTCTCTCTCTCTCTCTCTCTCTGTCTGTCTTTTTCCTGTGCCAGGGTGTGTAATTCCAGCCAGCTGGCCTACAGAGTTGATTTATATATGAATCAATTTGGCTTCTGTATTTTTTTTTTTTCCAGAAACCATTTAATCTGCCGGTACACCTGTATGCTGCATACACCAAGTAGAAATCAAAACACTGATGCAATGTTTTTAGGGTGGATTAATTTTTAGAGTTGGTGAGATTACAAAGTATGACATCCACTCATATTACCTTTTCAAGAATGACTTTGTCAAGATGTTTGTTAGTAGGAACATATTCAAGAGGAAGAAACCAAACAGCTTCTTTCTCATCATTCCAGATTCTATTGAAGCTGCTTTTTGCTATCCAGACGCTTCCCTTTGGATGCTGGGTACATGTGTAAACAAACCTGTCTCAGGAGGCTTTGGAGAGCCTGAGTCCCTTCTGTAAATAACATTCCTGCACTGCAACACCTTCTGACAATTTCATACACACTGTCAAACAGTGACGGGTTTTCAATTCTCTTCAGTTTGAAGATATCTTGTACCACAATAGGTTCTCTCTGCCCTACTCTCTCTCTCTCTCTCTCTCTCTCTCTCTCTCTCTCTCTCTCTCTCTCTCTCTCTCTCTTTCTCTTTCTTTCTTTCCTTCTTTCCTTTTTCTTTTTCTTTTTCCCGTTCTTCTAATTGTTTCTGTCTGTGTTTCTGTTTCTGTGCATCTGAATAAATCATGTCACTATTGTAACGCGAGTGACAACAATCTCACATAATTATTTGTCTTCAGGTGAAACGACTGATCATAACAAACAGAAAGGAAAGAAAACAGTTTATAATAAAACACCCCAATCAAACTGGAATGGGAGAAATATTTGCTGCTAATCCACTTAGTTTGTGGTTATAGAACTGTGTCTCCCTAATACACGTCCTCATACACACACATACACGTCCTCATACACACACATACACGTCCTCATACACACACATACACGTCCTCATACACACACATACATGTCCACATACACGTCCTCATACATGTCCACATACACGTCCTCATACACACACATACATGTCCACATACACGTCCTCATACATGTCCTCATAGACATCCTCATACACGTCCACATACACACACATACATGTCCACATACACGTCCTCATACATGTCCACATACACGTCCTCATACACGTCCTCATACACACACATACATGTCCACATACACGTCCTCATACACGTCCTCATACACACACATACATGTCCACATACACGTCCTCATACATGTCCACATACACGTCCTCATACATGTCCACATACACGTCCTCATACACACACATACATGTCCACATACACGTCCTCATACATGTCCTCATAGACATCCTCATACACGTCCACATACACACACATACATGTCCACATACACGTCCTCGTACACACCCACATACACGTCCATATACACATCCTCATACATGTCCACATACACGTCCTCATACACACACATACATGTCCACATACACGTCCTCATACACGTCCACATAAACACACATACATGTCCACATACACGTCCTCATACACACACACATACACGTCCTCATACACACACATACATGTCCACATACATGTCCTCATACATGTCCTCATACATGTCCACATACACGTCCTCATACATGTCCTCATAGACATCCTCATACACGTCCACATACACACACATACATGTCCACATACACGTCCTCATACACACCCACATACACGTCCATATACACATCCTCATACATGTCCACATACACGTCCTCATACATGTCCTCATAGACATCCTCATACACACACATACATGTCCGCATACGTGTCCTCATACATGTCCTCATACATGTCCACATACACATCCTCATAGACATTTCTACACTTTCATCCTGAGGGTAGATAAATTATCTCAGGAAATATGAATAAAGGCAGTGCTAAGAGTAGATGTGTGTGTGTGTGTGTGTGTGTGTGTGTGTGTGTGTGTGTGTGTGCGTGAGTGTCAGTGCTTTTATTATAATTGTCATAGATGGTGCTAGAAAATCTGATCCCTTTTAATCCTCTTAAGTCTGATCACCAATCACCATTTCATAAACACTTCCTGAGCAGACAGTGGCATTTATCTGTCAGTCCTAGGACAGTTTGGGTCATGCTTGCAGTTCGATGACACCCACGTTTATATGTTCACCTGTAATCAAGGCAGATGAACTCACATGTTCTGGCTTTAACGTAAAACCTTTTCATATTTAGCTGAAGCAATAATTCAGTGATTTCTTTGTCTTTAAAACACCTACATACAGATAACACACTATATTCTTTTACTTGTCATTTTGTGAAAATGTATTGTATCTAAATGTCCTATTTATTTAAATGTCCAAGTGTTTGGCACTCTAACAGCGGTGAGGTGAGAGGTGCATGCTGAACATTTTACACAAAATCCTGCTTTTTACTTTCCTACTTTAGAGTCTTTCAGTTGTTTTCTTCCCTGTCAAAAAAGTCAGAAACATCTAGAAAACAAGTTGGCTCGGAAATCATTTGTTTATCTGTCTTTCCTGTTTTATTCTTTCCTATTAAACTTTTCTCACCCAGTTGTGCGTTTTCATATATTTCCATCTCCTTCCTTCACAAAGGATTTAAAAAATTTAATTTTTTTTGCTCAAAAAATTATATTAGAAAAGCATGTTTGACTATATTAGAAAAGCATGTTTGTGCAAAAGAGTGTACTTCCACTGTCCTGAGAGCATGCAGGTTATGTGCAGCTGGCATCTGGATTGTGAGTATCAGGACCCTGTCTGCGGGGGCTGGAGCCTTGACCGAACACATCCATGAGTGACAGCTGATCCAGAGAGGCACCTGGCAGTTCTATCGATTTATCAATAGTGCGGCAGGATTTGGGCAGGTATTTACTGGTGATGAGTATGGATTTAGGCATTGGACAGAGTGTCTGGGGCCAGAGATTACTGCAACTCAATGCTAATGGATTGCGAACACTGGTCAGACACAGTGGCCGCAGAATGAATGCAAAAGGTCACCTGAAGGATTATGACTGCGATTTTCTCAACCCTTAATTATTTATGTATGAACTGAATTCTACTTTTCACCCACAGAGCTGGACAATAAAGCTCTTTCAGTCAATTCACTATTTTTAAAAGAAGCTACAGGGGGGAAACTGATCCATAATCGCGTTTACACCTGTCTGTCAGACTAGTTGTGTGTGTGACTCATTACCACTCAGCCAATGCCTTTACTGTTCCACCTCCTCTATAATCATCCACTTCATCGTCACAGAAACAGGGAGAGCTCCACTCCATATTGTCCTGCGTGTGACATGCTCGTCTTTGTCCCGTTATCTCCCCTCCCTTGTGGGTCCTGAAAGGGCACAGTACATTAAAAAAGAATCGAAAAAGTGCTGTGTTATCTCTGAAAGAATTGGCTTTGCTTGACTAGATCAGTTTAGATAAGTTTCTCTTAAATAAAAGTCAATAGTCCACTTCAACAGTGAAAAGGTGAATGTTTCCATAACAGATCATATGTCAATCACAGTTACAAACAAAACAATTTGAGCTTCACTTGAGTTTAAATGTTTGAACATTTGAAAAGCACTATATAAATAAAGTTATGATTATACAGTTTTTTTCCGTATGTATTTATTTATTACATTTTCTCATATTCAAAGTCACTTTACAAAGAAATATGGGGAGAGGAAACAAAGTCCAGGAGAGAAAGTTGAATAATGTTGAAAATGTAAATCTTTAGTCTCTCTCTCTCTGTGTGTGTGTGTGTGTGTGTGTGTGTGTGTGTGTGTGTGTGTGTGTGTCTGTGTGTGTGTGTGAGAAATCTAGCAGCAGAGTTTTGGTAAATAAAAGCACTAGACCTGGTAATGAGTTCTTAGACAGATGTAGGTCTGTGCTGGATTACACTAGACCTGGTAATGAGTTCTTAGACAGATGTAGAGTCTGTGCTGGATTACAGGAGAGGATTGAGGAGAGAGGAGCAGAGGGAAGAGGTTGATAGATCTTACTTTCACTGAAGCAGACTAATAAGAAGTAGTGTAAGAAAGGGCGGCATTGCTATATATTAGTTTATAAGTGTATAGAGTGATGCTTATATAGAATTGACTGTGGTCACCTGCAGGTCCCTCAGGACTGTTGTCACCCTTTTGTCCCTCAGGACTGTGGTAATCCTCTGGTACCTCAGGACTGTGGTCACTCTCTGGTACCTCAGGACTGTGGTAATCCTCTGGTACGTCAGGACTGTGGTCACTCTCTGGTGCCTCAGGACTGTGGTCACTCTCTGGTACCTCAGGACTGTGGTCACTCTCTGTTACCTCAGGACTGTGGCCACACTCTGGTCATAATGTTACTGAGCCTCTACCCATCTCAGCTGCCATGGCTACTCCCACCACCCCCTGATGCGCCCCTGTTGTAGCCCACCACACCCCCACCCCAGCCAACTACTTCTCCGTTGCTCTTGATGGATGTTCCCTTGCAGGAGGAGTTTCGGACACGTGCACACCATTGGGATAAGACTAGGACCTCTAGAAAACTGGACATTGCTTATTTTTTCTTTTTATTATTATTTACTTATTTTTACATTAAAACTGTTACTATTGTAGTGATTGTTGTTGGCCAGAAGAGGATGGGCCCCCCTTTGAGTCTTGGTTCCTCTAAAGGTTTCTTCCTCTTGCTCTAGGGAGTTTTTCCTGGCCACTGTTGTCCTTGGCTTGCTCATTGGGGGCTTGGACTTGGACATTTGTAAAGCTGCTTTGCTACAACATCTGTTGTAAAAAGCACTACATAAATAAATTTGATTTGATTTGACACCTACAGGACTCTGGTCACCCTCTGGTCCTTCAGGACTGTGGTCACCCTCTGGTCCCTCAGGACTGTGGTCACTCACAGGACTCTGGTGTCACCCTCTGGTCCCTCAGGACTGTGGTCACCCACAAGAGTCTATGGACTCCAAACTGTGGTCATCCTCTGGTCCCTCAGGACTCTGGTCATCCTCTGGTCCCTCAGGACTGTGGTCACCCTCTGGTCCCTGAGGACTGTGGTCATCCTCTGAACCCTCAGGAATGTGGTCATCCTCTGGTTTTCTCTTTTAGTTCTGCTGCTACAGATAAACCTGACGGAGCTGCATACTGACCCATGTCTGCTGTATATGGACTGTTCATGTGGTGTTCTTTACAGATGAACATCTTTCTGTTTTATTTGCTACTGCAAAGATGATACTTGACTAGACCTGCTCATTGATGACAAAGCACTTAACAAAATGTCCTGGTCCTACCTGTAGATGCACCGATGCTGCCATGTCAGAAACAGCCCACGCACCCTAGGCACACTGGAGTAACTGAGACTCCAGTATGAGTATTATATATTATGTAAAGTAAATGATAATAGAATTTTTTTAATTATAAGCTTGGTACTCAGCAGGACAGTAAATTGGTCCATATATTACAACAGTTAGGGTTAAGCTTTCTGTGTGGGTCTCTCTCCGTATTCTACTGGCTGTTTATAAATCTCTCCACATTGCTTTGTTGGTCCTTGAAAAAGGGGCTTTGAACAACTCTCTTATTTTTGCTTGTCTTAGGTAGAGTACAGAGGCCATGTGGGCTATTAATCAGCTCACTGTTTGAAATATGCACCTCTGGGTAGTGGAGAGAGAGAGTGAGAGAGAGAGAGCGAGAGAGAGAGAGAGATCCTCTCTCATTTGAGAGAATATCCACAGAAATGTTGATATCGAGGCTCACAAGGCTGTTCCTATGGGAGTGGAGGGAGCAGGTCACATAACTGGTAAAGGGTCAAGTCACATGACCTGTACAGGCTCAGGCCAGATCACCTGTAGAGGGTCAGATCACACACCACAGGGGATTGACCAACGCTGTACCCATGTGTGCATTGCCATCGTTTCTCTGTGGGTTCATATTTCATTATGATGCTTATGTTTTTGCACAGTTCTTCTGTTTTTGCAGGTGCTGCCCATTGTTCTCTATCTTGCATTGGCAAGCAGCCTGAATAGCTGTGCTCTTTGTGTTGTTGCGACTCTTCTCCACCACATTGGATGGGATGATATTTAATTCTTAGTAATTAACTGCATATTCAGTGGGTATTTACATGTATACTGGGTGAAATGTAAGAGAATCTTACTTTCTACACAGCTCCACTGTGCCTGGTTCTGTGGTGTCATTTGTATTATTGGTTCATTCACAAAAGCGTGAAAAGAAAATCTAAAGTAAAATAATTTTTTTTTGAGTTTGTTTGGAAAAAATCTCAATCTGGAACATCAGAGATGTGTCACCTAAGACTGTGTTAAATCACGAGACTTTGTTAAATCATGAGACTGTTAAATCATGGAGTATTTGTTTGATTTTTGATTGAGTCTGTTTAACATCCATAATGATCTGCTGGTTTTGAAATCTCAAATCATCTAGGGAGTGATATTAGTCTAGGGAGTGATGTTAAACTAGGGAGTGTTGTTAGACTAGGGATTCATGTTAGTCTAGGGAGTGATGTTAGACTAGGGATTCATGCTAGTCTAGGGAGTGATGTTAGACTAGGGAGTGATGTTAGTCTAGGGAGTGATGTTAGACTAGGGAGTGATGTTAGTCTAGGGAGTGATGTTAGACTAGGGAGTGATGTTAGTCTAGGGAGTGATGTTAGACTAGGGAGTGTTGTTGGCCTTAGTCAGATGATCACTGGCATTTGCTCTTAGCCATCTTTATGAAGTCTTCACTCATCACCCTGTCCAGGGAGAGTTTTGTCTCTCTCAAAGTTTAGTCCCCACTCATCAACTTCTCCAGGGAGTTGTGCCTCTTACCATGAGGACGGAGGTGCACTTTCTCTAGGTAGGCAAACAGATATCTGAGGTCATTTTAAGGGTATCACCCATTGGGATTTTTAACAAATCCACTGAGTAAGGACTTAAAGACTCATTTTACATCCGTTTGTAATGCTAATATTATCTACATCTACTGTATCTACATTTTAATTGATGTTGTTTGATGTTTTTTTGTGTTTGTGCTTCACTGCATAAATGAAGAAATATTGTCTTAAGAACTATTGGCGAATGAGGTCTGTTGTCTTATTGTTGGCACATATGTGTGTGTTTAAGACTACCACATCAGTGTGACCCCAGAAACTTACAGATACATACATACAGTATGTGTTTAAGACTACCACATCAGTGTGACCCCAGAAACTTACAGATACATACATACAGTGTGTGTTTAAGACTACCACATCAGTGTGACCCCAGAAACTTACAGATACATACATACAGTGTGTGTTTAAGACTACTAGGTCAGTGTGACCTCAGAGACTTACAAAGACATACATATGGTATGTGTTTAAGACTACCATATCAGAGTGCCCTTTAAAAAAAAAATGTTTTCTTTGGCATTTAGCAGATGCTCTTATCCAGAGCGACTTACAAAAGTGCTTTGTCATTTACTCATAGAATATATCCAAGTACAGTACAGTAGGTTAGAATTAAACATACCAATGAACTAGAATACTGTAGAATACAGGGATGAATGCTGATACCTAGAAGTACAAAATACAAAAGGTCTATCTTAAACAATGATAAATGCTATAAACAATAAATGCTAGAGCTTGTTAAACAACATAAACAATGCCCTACAATAAGTATTAAATTATTCAGTCAATATGGGAGCAGTGTCATTTATCCTATAAATATTCTGCAAATAGATGGGTCTTCAGTCTGCATTTCAAGACTGCAAGGGACTCTGCTGTCCAGACAGCAAATGGGAGTTCATTCCACCATCTTAGAGCCAGGACAGAAAATAGTCTTGATGCTTGTCGTCCATGAGACCTGAAGCAAGGTATTTCAAGCCGAGCCGTACTTGAGGTTTGAAGTACTCGCGGTACGCATCGGGCTTTGACCAATGACCTCATGTAAGAAGGGGCTGGTCCATTTTTGGCTTTGTAGGCAAGCATCAAGGTTTTAAATCTGATGCGTGCAGCTACAGGGAGCCAATGAAGGGAGCGCAGCAGTGGAGTAAGGTGTGAACTTCGGAAGATTGAAGACCAGTCATGCTGCTGCATTCTGGACAAGTTGTAGAGGTTTGATGGCTCTTAGAGGAAGACCAGCAAGTAGTGAGTTGCAATAGTCTAGCTTTGAGATCACAAGAGACTGCACAAGCACCTGGGTAGCTTCCTGTGAAAGAAAGGGTCAAATCCTTCGTATGTTACAAAGGAGGAATCTGCAAGACCGGGTTAGATTAGAAACATGATTTGAGAACGACAACTGGTTGCCCAAAGTTACACCCAGGCTATGGGCAGCTTCGGCTGGTGATACCAGGGAGTTTTCGAAGGAAACTGTGAGGTCATGGTAAGGGTTGGGAGTACCGGGGTTGCGCTTCACGTGGTGGGCCTCACAAAGTCTTATGAACAAAAACAGTATCAGAGAGCTGGAATGAGAAAAGTAGGGAGAAAAAGAGCTATTGTTCCAAAGCAAACCATCTGATCTGTAAAACATGATGACTTGGGTGTGTGTCAGCAGTGGAACTGGCTCACTGGTGATACAAATGTCAAGTGTGGCAGCAAGATGTATTCTGAAGAGTCCAAAAACAGCGCATGTATTATAGCTCAGTGAATAACATTTGACTTTGCAGAAGTACATGACAAAAATCTGTTTGAGGAACTGTGGAGTTTTTCAGGATGTAATTGACATTGAATGACTGGCTCAGTCTGTCACCTGACCTGAACCCCATTAAAGAAGCACAGAATACAACAGACCCTGAGACAAACAAGAAAACACAACATTGCTGACCAGGGAGCAGACCCAGCTCCTTTGAGTGTCTATGGACTTCAGGCAGTTTTATCAACTGCAAAAGACTTGCAAACATATTGCTATTTTTAATCGTCCAATCACTTAACGTTCCCATATGGTTCATAATTAATTCAGTCTAAATAAGCTTGAATTAGAGCTAATGTTCTGCATTTCAGCTTCACTGTCAGATAAATGAAAACATCCCAAATTAGGCCAAACCAAGAGTGTGGAATCCCAAACAATGAGCCTGTTAGAGTAAATTAACTTCACCCTGTGGCCAGCAGTCCTCAACCACAACAGAGCAACTTTCTGGCTTTAGTGGGGGGTTCCTGCCTCCCCCTCAGCCTGCTCTCCTAGCAGATGCAGCTCCCATACCGTCTGCGAAGCTAACCGCCAGGCTTACGGAAATCAGTGACAGTGTTCCTCTGAGGCAAGGCATCTGATCCAAAACTCAGAGAGCAAAGCGAGGCATGAAAATAAAGGAGTTCAGAGTGTGAGCACACAGAGAGAAAGAAGGGTCACAAGACAGCAGTTGGTTTATGTTTCAAACACTGACTTCCCCCTGTCTCTGACAGCGGCAAGTGTGACTTGAACTCTGAGTAATAACATTCCCACCCAGATATGGAAAAAAAAAAGGTCTGGTAAAGGAAGATCTTTCTGTGCATTGTCTGGTTTGTCTTCATGCCAAGTCAATTTAATCCACCACAAAGTTCTGTCAACCACTCATTCCAACCTGCAGGGTACACCAAAACAGGTGACCACACGACACACCTGCAGGGTACACCCAGAACAGAGGTGACCACACCACACACCGACAGGGTACACTCAGAACAGAGGTGACCACACCACACACCTGCAGGGTACACCAAAAACAGAGGTGACCACACCACACACCTGCAGGGTACACCCAGAACAGAGGTGACCACACCACACACCTGCAGTGTACACTCAGAACAGAGGTGACCACACCACACACCTGCAGGGTACACCAAAAACAGAGGTGACCACACCACACACCTGCAGGGTACACCCAGGACAGAGGTGACCACACCACACACCTGCAGGGTACACTCAGAACAGAGGTGACCACACCACACATCTGCAAGGTACACCCAGAACAGAGGTGACCACAGCTGCACTGCCGGTTTACTCCAGTCAAGGCACTGGGGCTGGGTGGCTGTACTGAGGGTAAGACAGTGGCACAACTCCAGATATGCTGAGAGTTGGTTCCCCATACCAATAACCTCCAGTGATGATTCTTTTATCAGAATCACTGTTGCATTATTTTATAAACTTAAGCACACCACATGAACATATACTCAAACAATAGCAGATCTAAATTTTAGCATTCATGTTAATATACACATATTTTACAAGCTCAAGTTCATATAGCTGGGCAAGTGAGGGACTGGAGTCTGAGACAAGGAACTGGAGTGTGAGACTGGGGACTGCAGTTGAATTCTATTTTAATCGTTTCATCTGAAATAACCAATCAGCTGAATAAAGCCTCTGTTACAAGTCTATAATGATCACATCTCTCACTACATTGTTTCCATTTTTGGATCATTGCATGGTGCCTTGTATTGTATCCGAACGCTAACTTGTCCTTTAACCACTCACATCTGTCCTTTAATCACTCACATCCTGCTAAAAGGTTATTTGCCATGTCACAGTCCAACTGCTTCCTGTGTGTGTTGTGGTGAACAGGCCTCACACAGATGCTGAAAATGGGCACATGACCATCGTTCTTCTGGATTTTCTGGAGCTGTACTGACCCACTTGCCTCTGCAAGTACTTTGATGTCCTACACAAATAATGCAGAAATGTGTGACCACTCCCCACTGCCTCTTTCATTTGTCCGTCATGCCATCATCTCTGTTGAGGGACGGGTTACTTTACCACATTTTATTCACATCTGGTTGTGACTGACTGAAAGGCTGCATGTGGTGGTGTGCTGGAGGGGAACGGCATGTGACTGTGTGCGACGGCGTGTGATGTCTCAGAGGGAGAACACGTCCAGCCGAACCCCCTGTGCCTGCCGATTCCCAGGCACGGTGACAGAATTGTGCCCCGGGTGCAATGTCACACCAGCCCCAGGAAACTGGGTCAATGACCAGTCTGTAGCGCTAGAGTGGACGTTTGATTTAGAGGCTTAGTGCGGACTATCCCTGCTCTGTGTGTCAGTCCCTCCCCTCCTCTCCTTGGCTTCTTTAGCAGACAGAGCTGAAAGCCTTCAGTGAGGGTTAGTGATGGAGATGTAAGCGTATTGATTGAGCTCAGCCACACTGGTGTCTGTTCTCCACTCCTGGATTTATATGATATGATCTGAGCAGAAGGGAGGTGCGTGCACACACACACACACACACACACACACACACACACACACACACACACACACACACACACACACACACACACACCATTGGAGATGCAGGCTAACAGGCCAAGACTCTCCCGTTTATTTTCCTGGTGTGTGTGGAATAGCTATTTATGGTCCCTAATGGTGGCATCATGATCAGAAGGTGAATGTCGACATGTTCCCATGAGAACGTTTGTGTCTTAACTGGATCTGGATCATTGAGCTTTGATGATCTGTCATCACAGGGAATTTTGAAAGATGCGAAAATGTTTGTCGTCATTTTCCGAGACAGAGACAAGAAAGTGATTTTGTTTGCCATGAAGACCCACTCCATTGGGCTCAATGTGTTTGATTAAGAATTCAGCAGGAATGGAACAAAACCCCTCAGAGCCTCACCCTTACCTCCCTCCCCCATCCTGGAGGTCTCCGGTCACCTCAGCAGGAGGGAAGAATGTCTCCCCTGCTCTCAGGAAAAGGGCAAAGCATTTAGGTGATTGTTTTAGGTAAATGTGTACAAATTTAGAGAAGATAAAATCTTAATTAATTGCATTGCAACAATGCAATACTCACAAACAGCACCATTCAAATCCCTGCAACTCTAGTAATCTTCCCCTGTATTAGAATCAAGTTACGTAGTGTAATATCTCTTAAATATACAGTCCATTTACAAGGTTCATCTGGAGCAGTGCTGGGTCTGGGTGGTGTATTAAAGCTGTCTCCTCTGTGCCCTGGACAGCCACTCACACATCTTCAAATGTTCAAACAAAATGAGAGTTTATGGTTGCTATGAAATTGCTAGCATGAATTGAGTCTTTCGTCCTCTCTGAAAGAGCGAAGCGTTCAATAGCATTTGTGTCGGACTAAAAAGCTTGATTTGAGCCTGCCGTGTTTGTCGTTACCATGGCGAGGGTCGGCCATGACTGCAGGTCCTTTTTTGTTCATCACACACAGATGGGTTCTTCTCGGCTGCCATGGGAGTGCAGTTTCTCCAGACTGTCATGGAGATTGTCATGGAGATTGTCATGGAGATTGAGTGTTTTGTCATTTGTTTGGATTGTTGTGTGTGTATGGGCAGAGGAAGTCATGTGACATCCTTGATCTAACATCAATCAAAAATCATTGAGCACTCAGACAGAGCAGGTGAAGCCAAATGAGCAAACATGTAAACAAGGCAGAATAATGTGGAATATGGGGCATTTTATAACTTCAGCCATGTTTTTACAAACAGCTTAACTCTGTCTCACAGCACTGCGAGACATGACACAGTAGATGTGTGAACACTTATGCCCATAAAACTACTTCTTATTTATAAATACAGAATACCATTATGGCCCACCACTATCCACATAGTGGACACAAATAAACCTGTAACAGTGTAAAGGAGGAGAGGAGAGGAGAGGAGAGGAGAGGAGAGGAGAGGAGAGGAGAGGGCATGATTGGAATAGAGAGGAGGGGGAGGAGAGGTAAACACAGCATCTTTCTCTGCCAGTAGAGGGTGCTGTGGGTTCTGACTCTAGAAACATTGCTTGGTGGGCTTGCTGGATGGGAGCAATTTTGAGCACTTGTAATTGCAGTATGAATCTCTGTTTGCTGTTCTGAATACATGACTGACACAACCTTTACCCCCCCCACACATGTCTCCCTCTGTGAGCGCAGGCCGTCTGCATGTACCACACACACACGCACACACACACACACACACACACTCCACACACACTCCACACACACACACACACTCCACACACACACACACACACTCCACACACACACACACACACACTCCACACACACACACACTCCACACACATTCCACACACACACACACACACACACACGTCTCCCTCTTCATGTGTGCAACGATACTTTTGTTTCCATCTTCACAACTCTAGATATCCTCATAGGACATAATCAGCAGCTAGAAATAAAGCAGGTTAATACAATTGATCAGGGCTGGTGCTCTCCTCCCAAACAAACACACACACACACACACACACACTGGAAGAACAGCAGATAGACAAGGCAGGAGATCAACTGATCAAAGACCATTTGGCCACAGAGCACCTTTCCAGAAGCATGGTGGGAGTACTACACGTGCTCACACACACACACACACACACACACAAACACACACACACACATACAGACACTCCCCCCACACACACTCCACACACACACACACACACACACACACACACACACACACGTGTGCACACTCACATGCACACACACACACACTCTCCCCCCAAACACACTGCACACCCCCCCCACACACACGCACACACAAGCTGCTCACACACACCACAGACACTCCACACCCCTCCCCAAACACACACCCTCACACACCCCACACACACTTCATAGACTTCACACACATACTCCCACTTCCTCCGAGCTGAGCTGCTCTCCTATTCCGACTGCAGTCCAGGAAGGTAAATCCCCTTCACGGTGATGAGAGTGTTCACTACCTTGTGTCCTGCCTTGACTGCAGCTACTGATAGTTGTGTTTGTCTTCCCACTTGCATTTGCATTTTACAGTCAGAGGCTCCTGCGCTCTGTGAACAACAGTGGTTTGATTGATTGCTGGAACTGTAATTTTGAAGGTTTTCATCTGTTTTGTCTATTTGGTTTAAACATATTTGCATGTCTGTGTGACTGCATGATAGTAAGGTTGCATAATAGTGTGATTGTGTGGTTATGTAATAGTGTGACAATATGAGAGTGTGGTTGTGTGGTTGTGTGATTGTGTGACTGTGTGATAATGTGGGTGAATAATAGTGTGATTTAAGAAATTATTTATGCACATTTGTGTGAATATGTCTACTGTTTGTGTTTTTTTCTATGATGTGACTGAGAAGCTTTTTGTCTGTGTGCCTAATGAACGTCTGTGCAGTAATTTAACATCGTTGCCTGATCTCCTACTTTCCATCTCACACACTCAGCAGTGGCAGTGACAACTAATCCATATATCTTTTCAAACCTTGCCCTGCTGCAGTTTCCCCTTTACAGAAACTCACTCTAAATCTTCCCTTTCTCTCCCGAGAGTGTGCATGTGTGCGTGTGGCTGTACACGTCAAAATGTTTGCTGTTGGTCATTGGTATGCAGGGCTCAGAGTAGCGTTCGCTGGGATGTCTCAGAGACCAGTGCCCCCCCGCTGAACCAACACATTTACCTGCTCTCTTTCTGTTCAGGCTCATTGCTCAATCACTTTATGAAATGCTCTGGGTTCCAATTTCTGAACTACAAATCTCACTGCCAGAACACTACCAGTGCCTTGAGTCTGCAACAAAATGCTTGAGAATCAGGAGGGACTAACTGTGTGAGAGTGTGACTATCTGAAAGTGTGATTGTGTGAGAGTGTGAATGTGTGAGAGTGTGGTTGTGTAATAGAGTGGTTCTGTAAGTGTGTGACTGTATGAGAGTGTGGTCATGTAATAGTATGATTGTCTGGTAGTGTGGTTGTGAGGCTGTGTGAGAGTGTGACTGGGTGATAGTGTGACTGTGTGAGAGTGTGACTGTGTGAGAGCGTGACTGTGAGAGTGTGTGATAGTGTGGTTGTGTGAGAGCGTGACTGTGAGAGTGTGTGATAGTGTGGTTGTGTGAGAGTGTGACTGTGAGAGTGTGTGAGAGTGTGTATGATAGTGTGCCTGTGTGAGAGTGTGGTTGTGTGATTGTATGATTGTGTGGTTGTGTATTTGCTGTATCTTAAAAATCAAGTCCTGTTTTTTTGTAGGTAATTGTGGTTTTGTGGTTAGTTTCAGATTTCACAATTTAGATTTTGAGAGGTCACTCTTGTATCAGTCTCCTCAGAGCCTGTGTAGTGTGTACAAATGTTTTTGATCCAAATCCTAGTGGACCTGTAGAGAATTTCCCACCACTCGCCCCTGCCATCAGTCTGCAGTCCTTCAAAACCAGCTGTGGCATCTTTTCCAAACTGAGGCCAGCCAGCTTTGCCAAGTGGTGCATGGTGGCCAGACGGGAATACTAATGACTACTCTTAGCCAAGCAAACTTACACACACCTTGCTGCCTGCTGTTTTATCCTCCAGAGCACACTTGCATTTTTGAGTACCTTTAGCTACAGGGCACAGCTGAGGTTTGGATCTAGCACATTGCAGTCATTCCTACAGGTTCTACAGCTTCTGAACAGCAGTTTTACAAATCTGAAAATGACCTTATTTTCAAATGATACCAGGGGTTTTATATGACTAAATGATTGATAAAATATTCATAGATGACATTCATATGAATTCTTTGACACGACCTGCCCAGAAGTGTCTCTTCCCAGAGATGTAGTGATTGCCACTGCGCTGATCAGTCTTGCAACAATGGCTTTATTTGCACCGGCGAAATTTCCACTTGGTGTCTAAATTGCTGGTGTATTGGTTCCCTGATTTGAAATGAACCTTTCTTCTGGTACCTGGCCCCGACCCTGCTAAACACACATTATCTCCCTAAAAATGATAACATACTCTTGTGGAAAAATTAATATATCCTTTCCTTTATTTTGAAGAATGACAATAACTCTGACAAGAAAATTTCATCAAACCTCACAGTCATTTATGACTTCATCAATGGATCTGAAGTATGTGTTGGAGAAACGCAATGACTTATTCAGTGGGCAGGATAAATTATTTGTGTGTTGAGCACACCCTGAGAACTCTCATCATGGTAATAGTACTCATAGTCCATAGTTTTCTGTCTTTATAAGCAGCTCCAAAATGAAAGGTAATATCACAGAGATGCCAATCAAAGTAAAATGAGCGTCTGGAGAAGTTTTCATATTCCCCGTTGCTTGAGTTTACTTCTGACACAGTAGATGCAGTTAGGAGAGAGAAAGATTTACCAGTGTCTTTAACGTACTTGTGCACCCGCCATACACAGTTTGACCCAGTCTGTGTGTGATATACCACACATAGGACCATAGGGATAGGCTTAGGTTAGGGTTAGAGTTAGGGCAGTTATACATCTGAAAGAACCCAAACTGCTGAGTCATCCTGACTGAAAGGGAAGTTATACATCCGGAAGAACTCAAACCGCTGAGTCGTCCTGACTGAAGAGGACCCAAGAAGAACCCAAACAGCTGAGTCATTCTACAAGGCATCATAAAAAGCAGTCATGGTTGTCTCATTGAGATGTTCTTTAATATACAATATAATGACTTTATTTTCAAGGACACAAGTGCCATAACAGAAATGGTCACATGTGGGAAAAAAAGCAGCTAAAAGAAAAAATAAATCACTCATATTTTCCATCCTCATGATTACTGGGCTAAAACAAGCCATTATAAAAGTGTCTCGAATGCCAGTTACTCTGTGTAATAACCTGACGGTTGACTTGGTTCCTGTCGTGGAGTACTGCAGATCTCAAACACTCACTGAGTTAAACCAGTGTGACTACGCAGCTTACAGACATACAGGGCACTGATTCAAAACAGGATGAAATGACTCTGCAACATCTGTCTGAATTGACTATGGGGTGTTAGTGTGTGTGTGTGTGTGGGTGGGGGCTGTGGAGATGGGAGATGTGTGTGGGGGTGGGGGCTTTGGTGTTGGGGTGTGTGTGGGGTGGTTGTGTCTTTGTTAAGCTTGTTGTAAATCATTCTGTGGAAAGTGTCTGCATGTCCCCAAGGTCAGTGTAGCAGGTCTGATTGATGTGAGCAGAGGAGAGAAGACACACCTGACATGGGTCGGGGGCGGGACCAGGGGCAGGATCGGGGCAGGGTCTCATCAGAGGCCTGTCAGCAGTAAGTGAGTGGGAACAGGACAGTGGTAACAGGTCTCTGGAAGACCAGACTTCACTGGTCAATGCCTGTCAATTAGACTCTTTAAAGCAGCTTCAGAGTCTGAAACACTTTCCCATTATGCTGCTGCCCTCAGAATTTGATGATTATTTTATTTAGCACTGAATGCTGGATTTTGGAGGTTTTAGGGGAAAAATACATCATGGATCAACTGTGAGTCTGTAATGCTTTGTGTTATGGTCTGCAACAAGATTCTGATTTTACCTCAGAACTGATTTATTTTTTAAAGTCCCAGTCAACCTAAGGCCATGACATTCATAAGAGATAACTCAGCCTACCGGTAGGGTTTGTGACCGTTTGGAGGAAATATCTCCATCACGGCTGAGAAATGCTTTTCATTTGTAGGATCCAGGAAGAACTGATGATGACACTTAATTTATGATTAATTTTACACAGATAAGCCTCATGGGGGAGACATGTGGCTGGTGTCCAGGAGCTGACTAATGGAGGGATCTTGGCAGGTGTCACTCCCTGCTGTGGTCTGACTGTCCTGGAGAGAGAGACATCCAGTGGCACAGAGAGAGGACCATTGCTCGCACATTCAAGCACACACACTTTACGTGACACACACAGACATACTGAATGCCACTTTTACTGCATTCTTAACTTTTTAAATAAACTCAATGGGAAGAAAATGTATACAAAATAGAGGGTGCCTTTGTACGGGAGCTAATATAACCCATATCATAATTTTTGCTTATACATGTGTGAGGTGTGTGTATTGAAGCATGTGTGGATGTTTGGCTTGTCTTGAGTTGTCCGTGGTTGTGGTGGTAATTTCATGTTTTGCTTGATTGGTTTTAGATTAGCCATTTAATGAGAATGGCGGCGTTTGGAGGAAATGCTGCTGCTGTCGGTTTATCAAAGATGCTGCCTTAGTGCCAATACTGTGTGGTCTAATCATAGCAGCTCTTTATGGTCCAATCACAGCAGGAGGAGGTTGGTAGGTGCAGGGATGGTAAGATAGACATGTAATGGTAAGACAGATGTGTAATGGTAAGACAGACATGTAATGGTAAGTCATAGACATGTGATGGTAAGACACAGACATGTAATGGTAAGACAGACATGTAATGGTAAGACATGTACATGTAATAGTAAGACAGACATGTAATGGTAAGACACGGACATGTAATGCTAAGACAGACATGTAATGGTGAGTCATAGACATGTAATGGTAAGACATAGACATGTAATGGTAAGACAGACATGTAATGGTAAGACATAGACATGTAATGGTAAGACAGACATGTAATGGTAAGACATGTACATGTAATAGTAAGACAGATGTGTAATGGTAAGACAGACATGTAATGGTAAGACAGGCATGTAATGCTAAGACATAGCCATGTAATGATAAGACGCAGACATGTAATGGTAAGACAGACATGTAATGGTAAGTCATAGACATGTAATGGCAAGACAGACGTGTAATGGTAAGACAGACATGTAATGGTAAGACATAGACATGCAATGGTAAGACAGACATGTAAAACTGTTTTTTTCTGTCACCGAGAGAAGTTATTTAAAATAGAAAGTCACAGAAAAACACAATTAAACATCAGTGTGGTGAAATCCTGCTGCTGAGGGGATTTTCTTTCTCACATGGAGCTTCGTCTGCTGGCTCCCGCTAATAAATACAGACAGATGAGACAACTGAACAGGCAGAGGTGTTTATTAACTAAAGAGTTTGTTTTTGTTTGCAGGCACACGCTTCTTCTGTGCCCTGAGAGGAGAGTGACAAGTTAAAGAATTCCTACGTTTTGTTACAGGAAAGTACATTTGAACTTAGGAAAGTTCAAATAGTTATTTGCTCTTTGCTATTTTGTGTGCTGAGGAAGCTGTGGTGTGTGTGTCTGTGGCAATGGGGTCTGGTGTGTTCCTGTGGGAGTGGAGTCTGGTGTGTGTTACTGTAGGAGTGGAGTCTGGTGTGTGTGCTGTCTGCACTGTGTGCTGATCACCCACTCAGGTGATCATGTCCAGCTGTGAGATTAATCCACTGATTGGACCTGCACACTCAGTAACTGAAAGCCTCCACAAAGTTTGCTCAAGGCACTGAAGAAAATGTCATTGTCCATGTGGTTGCGCAATGCAAGGCCAGGAAGCCGATCTGTGTGCGGGAGGCTTCGAATACTGCACTGTACTGGATAATAAGTGGCATTTTGCTTTAAGCCCAGTGGGACCGAGTCTTTCCTCTGTACATCTCTCTTTTCTCCTTGCCTTGCACACTGCTATGAGTGTGACACATTGCTACGAGCGTTCATGAGAATGACACACTGCTGAGTGTTCATGAGAGTGTCACACTGCTGAGTGTACATGAGAGTGACACTGCTATGAGAGTTCATAAGAGTCACACACTGCTATGAGTGTGACACATTGCTACGAGCGTTCATGAGAATGACACACTGCTGAGTGTACATGAGAGTGACACTGCTATGAGAGTTCATAAGAGTCACACACTGATATGAGTGTTCATAAGAGTGACACACTGCTACGAGGGTTCATGAGAGTGACACACTGCTAAAAGAAGAACTTAGGGACCCTGTAACCCTGTAACAGATTTTTGAAGCAGGAAGTTTCATAGGAATGTCGATTCCACCAGATTCATTGTCCTTAACCTTCCAAAGAATATCAATATCTTGATATCTTGATATATTTCAATTAATTTGCACACATCATAATTTTTTCAAATTTTCAATATTTTATTTCAGACATAAAAGACAAAAAAGACAAAAGACTTCTTGACTCATCCTATGGGATTTTTGGGATTTATGAGATTTATGGATGTTTGTTTTGTTTGCTCTGCTGTCTTCACTACACACAGTAAATGTTCTGTGATCTTCCTGCCTGTACTGATGCCCAAGTTTGTTTGCTCCAGTGTTCATGTGTTTAATGACCACTGCCATGCATGGAATGACCAAAACACTTAGCACTGCATGGTCATCTGAACTTCATAGTCAGAGTATCATCTGAACTCCACAGTCAGAGTATCATTTGAATGTCATAGTCAGAGTATCATTTGAATGTCATAGTCAGAGTATCATTTAAACTCTACAGTCAGAGTATCATTTAAACTCCACAGTCAGAGTATCATTTAAACTCCACAGTCAGAGTATCATCTGAACTCCACAGTCAGAGTATCATCTGAACTCCACAGTCAGAGTATCATTTGAATGTCATAGTCAGAGTATCATTTAAACTCCACAGTCAGAGTATCATTTAAACTCCACAATCAGAGTATCATCTGAACTCCACAGTCAGAGTATCATCTGAACTCCACAGTCAGAGTATCATTTGAATGTCATAGTCAGAGTATCATTTGAATGTCATAGTCAGAGTATCATTTAAACTCCACAGTCAGAGTATCATCTGAACTCCACAGTCAGAGTATCATCTGAACTCCACAGTCAGAGTATCATCTCTGCTACAGTTTATTTTAGTGTTCCAATTAACAATATTTTCTTGGCCGTATGACAGCAGGAGAAAGCATATAAAAATTTTTCCTTGGTAAATATTTATAGAATAGCAAATATGCAAATAACTGTTCTGTATGCAAGGAAACATTTGTGTCTAATGAATACCACAAAACTGATTACAATACACAGGACTGTCTTACACTTTTTACATTCTGTTTCAGTAATGTTCCTTCCCTGTAGTGGTTCTCTCTTTATATTTGACACAGTGGGAACATTCTTCTCCATCCATATTAAACCCAAACAGGAGAGGAGGGGGTCTGACGTGCTGCTAGTTCATTATTTAAGAGAGAGCTTGAATAAAACATGTCCTTAACACTTCCATCTTCTCACACATTTACAACTTTCTGCAGACAGAGATCTTTTCCTCAACAGATTCCAGGAGCTTTTTAATGTTTTGCTTGTACCTGAACCACTAATAAAGTGTTCAGAACTGTGTAGTGTAATTAATGTGAGAGTTACTGTAGACATACCCTTGTATAGGCATAATACTTGTCTCAGCAAAAAAGCTCCTGCAATCAATGTAACAAGCTAATTAGTAAAACATAAACAAATGGGTTGATTAATGGAATGTTTATACACAAAAACAGTCATTTGTTCAAGTTCAAGTTCAAGTTTCAAGTTTGGTTTATTTGTCACATACATAGTCATACACAGTATAACTCGCAGTGAAATGGTTGAGAGTGCTCTGTCCAAACTGAGGAAAAAGAAAACAGGGATGCATAGAGAAATATATATTCTATATATGTACAAAAATATATTAACAATGTATGTACAATATATGTATATTATGTTTATATACACAATGTACAATGTAAATGGTTATGTATATATGTATGTACACAATGTACAGAATGTACAGATCCATCTTGTAAAATGATATATTTACAGTTATGTTACATGGTGGTGGTGGTCCCCACAGTTTATCAGTTTCCCTGATTCAGGGCCTGAAACTCCTCTTCAGTCTCTCTGTCTTGGTCTTCAGAGAGCAAAAGCGCCTCCCTGACCTCAACAGAGAGAAGAGTCTATTATTGGGATGGGTGGGGTCCTTCACAATCCTCTTGGCCTTGGTCTGGCACCGCTTGTAGTAGATGATCTGCAGGTCAGGAAGTTCCATGTGAGTGATGCGCTCTGCTGAATGCACTACCCTTTGGAGTGCTTGTCTGTCGTGCTTGGTGCTATTCCCAAACCAGACTGTGATGTTCCCTGTGAGGACGCTCTCGATAGTGCATGTGTAGAAGTTCCACAGTACCTTGGAGGGCAGTCTGAAGTCTCTTAGGCTTCTGAGGTGGTAAAGACGCTGACGACCCTTCTTTGCCAGGGAGTTGGTATGACAGGACCAGGACAGGTCCTGCGAGATGTGAACACCAAGGTACCTGAAACTATCTACTCTCTCCACCGTGGTTCCACTGATCCTCACAGGTTGGTAGTGCCGCTCCTGCTTCTTGCTGCAATCCACGATCAGCTCCTTTGTCGTACTGACGTTTAGGAGGAGATTATTTTCCTGGCACCAGTTTTCCAGGTGTTTAATCTCCTCCAGGTAGGCCCTCTCATCATTGTCCGAGATCAGGCCCATGACAACGGTGTTGTCAGCAAACTTGACAATGATGGTGGAGCTGGAAGTGGCCACACAGTCATAGGTGTACAGTGAGTAGAGCAGGGTGCTTAGGACACAACCCTGAGGAGCTCCAGTGCTGAGGGTGAGGGTAGATGAGGCGCAGTTGCCCACCCGTACTGATTGTGGTCTGTCTGTTAGGAAGTTGGAGATCCAGTCGCACAGGGATTTATGCAGTCCTAGATCCTCCAACTTAGTAGTGAGTAGGGAGGAGATGATAGTGTTAAATGCTGAACTGTAGTCGACAAACCACATTTTAACATAATTACTCCTCCCTTTGTCCAGGTGGGTCAGTGTGGTGTGGAGCAGATGTGCAATTGCATCATCAGTGGAGCGGTTGTTGCGGTATGCAAACTGTAGTGGGTCCATGGAGGCTGACAGTGAGGATGTGATGAAGTCTCTGACTAGCTTTTCAAAGCACTTCATCACGAATGATGTGAGGGCAACAGGGCGGTAGTCATTGAGGCTGGAGGGTCGAGGTTTCTTTGGGATGGGGCCGATGGTGGATTGCTTGAAGCTGGACGGGACGATACCGAGCGTCAGAGAGAGATTGAAGATGTCGGTGAATACCGGGGCTAGCTGATCTGCGCAGGCTTTGAGGAGTCTCCCACAGATACCGTCTGGTCCCACCAGCCTGGTACATACATTTGATGTTCAAATGTAATAGTTCAGTAGAATTCCCTTTTCAGTTTCCTTTTGCATTGTGTAGTCTGTCAGGATCTGTGAGGATCTGAGGATCTGTGAGGGCCTTTGAGGGTCTGTGATGGTCCGAGAGGATCTGTGAGGGTCTTTGAGGGTCCAAGTCCAGGCCCCCCAGTTAGCAAGACAAGGGCAACAGTGGCAAGGAAAAACTCCTTAGAACATGAGGAAGAAACCTTGAGAGGAACCAAGACTCAAAGGGGGGGCCCATCCTCCTCTGGCCGACAACGGTCAACACAATAGTAACAATTTAAAGAGAAAATAAATTAAAAAATGAAATAAGCAATTAATGTCTACTCCAACTTTCTAGAGGACTTAGTCTTGTCCTGAAGTGTGCATGTGTCCGAGACTCAACCTGCAAGAGAACATCCATTAAGGGCTACAGAGAAGTGGTTGGCTAGGGTGGAGGTGTGGTGGGCTAAAGCAGGGAACATCAGTGGGAGGTGGGAGTAGCCATGCCAGCTGAGATGGGTGGAGGCCCAGTAACATCATGAAAAAAAATGAAAACGAGTGTGTGGAGAGGCTAAACTGATAGTGACAACATAATACTAGACATGCTGATCAGATACCAGGTCTGCCTGATGAGGTCTGTTTATGGAAAAGAGGCTGAGTTTAGGGGGTTTAGGGGAGTGTACATATGTGTGTGTGTGTGTTTGTGTGTGTGTGTGTGTGTGTGTATGCTGGAGGGTTTTGGAAATTTGCAGATCACTGAAGCCCTTACTTTTGCACTTTACATACATCTCTCTGGTCTGAAGAGGTGTGTGTGTGTGTGTGAGAGAGAGAGAGAGAGAACATATGCTTATTTCTCTGTGCATGTGCATGTGCGTGTCTGTGTGTGAGGTGTGGAAATTAATGTGCCCAGGGCCCATAATTCACAATGTATAAATGAATGCAAGAAACTGCAAGCAAACTTTTATAAAATAAGTTACGTTTTGCTCCTATAAATCGTGTTTGAGCTGGTGACGCCTCAGACCCTATGCATGCCGAGCTTATCTGTAGGGGTGTATGTTCATGGGAGGCACAATTACTGAGTGTTCTCCGATGAAGAAATGATGGCTCATACTTTAAGTCTAACCTTTACTCCAAAAATCCACCGATCAGTCTGCTGTTCACCACACGTCCTTGAGTTTCTTATGTTTTTGACCAAACATCTGACCTACTACTAGTATAAGGATTTTTTCAACAAAGACATCAAAGTGCTATTTGTAAGTTGCTCTGGCCAAGAGTGTCTGCTAAATGCTGTAAATGTAAATAAATGTAAATGCTACTTCTGATTGACAGATTTTATTTAATTAAAAAAATCTAATCTCCTCCTTGAACCTTGGCTACATACGTAAATCATTCAAATTATCAGTAATCAGACCACTTATCAAAAAAATCCAATCTTGACCCATGTCAGCTGTCAAACTATAGGCTGATCTCAAACCTTCCATTCTTTTCCAAGATCCTAGAAAAAGCTGTAGCTCAGCAGCTAAGCTCATACCTGAATCAGAACCAGATACATAAAGTGTTTCAGTCAGGGTTTAGGCTTCATCATACAGAGACAGCAATGATTAAACTGACAAACCACTTTGTCAACATAAATGGAGAATTCTCAGCATACAACAAGGTTAGCTATGGTGTCCCACAAGGATCTGCTCTAGGGCGTCTGCTTTTTTCTTTATATATGCTACCTCTAGGTGACATTATACATAAACACTGCACTAGTTTCTTCTGCTACACTGATGATACTCAGCTATATATCTCAGCCAAACCACAGGACCTTTATCAGTTTAGTATTATTGACGAATGCATAAAGAACATTAGACACTGCAGGGTGATTAACTTTCTCTCACTTAATCTTGACAAAACAGAGGTGTTTCTATTATGCCCCCAGACAGTTGGGCCTCGCTGCACAAAATGGAAATTAAATATACATTTTTTCTCTCATTTTTTCCCTAATACATGCTGTGACTTTTTCTCTGCTGAGGAACTTAACTCTTTTCGTGAAACTCTTTTAAGCCATAACAATTGGACAGTGGATTGATATAAATTTTTTTGCGGATTTTGAACTGTTTTGTTCTTACATCAGACATGTACTTTTTCTGTACTGCATGAGGATAAAGTTTTACAAAATGTTTACAAAAAAAAGGAACCCTAACACTACGAACTAATGAAACCTAACCCTAACTCTAACCCCAACTCTAACCCTAACCCTATAATCCTAACCCTAACCATTAACTTAAACCTAAAAGCATAATTCTATCCTAACCCTAACCCTATATCCCTAACCCTAACATTAACCTTAACCTTAACCCTAACCCTATAACCCTAACCCTAACAACCCTATAACCCTACCCTAACCCTAACCCTAAAACCCTAACCTAACCTAACCCTAACCTTAACCTAACCCAAACCCTAACCCTAACCCTATAACCATAATCCTAACCCTATAACCCTATAAAACTATAACCCTAACCCTATAACATTGCTAACATTAACCCCTGGCTTCTACCCGCATCAGATTGCCAAGTGCGGTCGCCTGGTTCCAGGAACACTGGGATAAATTGGACTGAAATCAAACACAAATTATATATTTGTTAACTTGATTGTCATATTTGCTTGATATCACTGTTGTTGTTGTTTCTGTACTGTATATTGCTATATTCTGAGAATTTTCATGTACACGCTGTGTGTTCATACATCAGTCTATAATTTCCCTGACTGAAAACAGTGCTAACTTGAGAACCAGTGGTAATATTTACATACAAAATGGGGACTTATTCAGGCTTACATTTTGATTCAGATGGTCTGCCTACAGGAGCACGATGGACTAGAGCAGAACTAAAAACACAATAAAGCTATTACAAGCTGAAATAGCTGAAATAAGATACAAGACTGCCTGGATGACTATAGATGCACAAAAGACTCTTCTGAGCCATTGGGAAAAGTTGGTTAATCCAACACACTGATTGTGGTAACGCTGCAAGTGGTTCTGATGAAAGGGAGAAAACAGGCTGGCAAATGATTGGAAAACCTCAGAGGGGGGAGGACGTTTCACAGAGGCAGCCCTCCCTCCAAACACTCCTCATTCAAATCTTGATTCATCACATGACCCACCCAGTTTAGGTCGTATGGAAGATATTTCTTCTAATGCATCACCGAGAATGAAAGTCAACCTTAATGCTAATGCACCAGCCACAATGCTTGACAGGCGCATCACTCTCGGCCATAACGGCAGACCTTATTGTCCAGTCTAACTGCAATACTCAACCCTATGTAGCTCCACCAGTCCAATGGCAATACTCAATCCTGGGCAGCTCCACCAGTCTAACGGCAATAATCAACCCTGGGTAGCTCAACCAATTCAAATTACAGATGGCACTTGCTGTAATTCTGTTGGAATTGTATGGCTGAGCATTGGATTTATGGGTAAGTGTTTCTATCACCGCTTTGTCATTCTCCCAGTCGTCTCCACCCCTTTAATGTTGGGAATGGATTTCATGCTACGAGCGTCCATTAGCATTCAGATCCCAGTAAACATCTGTGAAACTACAGCTGGCTGACCCTGTAACTGTTACTAAGAGACCTTGAGAATATGCCTGAAAGTGAATGTATGGGGGTCAAAACCCAAAAGTGTCTGCTGTACTCCACTGACCCAAAAATGTCACATGCTATGCATTGTGTGTGATGAATCAGCTAAAGCTGTCTGCTCTCTTGTCTTTGAGAAATGCCCTACTGAAGTATTATCATGATCACCCAATGCTGGATGCCTACGAGTCATAAAGACATTCAGTTACGGTTTGGTTTTTTTTGGCCCAAATTATCTTCAGATGTCAAGTGATACGTTTCTTCGTGCATGGTGTGTCAGCTCATAAAACTGATTCAGAAGAAGTCTGTTGGCCTTATGAATCCTGTTCAGCCCAACCATGGGAAAACACTGGCTTGGGTTATATGGATCCGGTACCTCACACACATGGTGGGAATAAACATATTATTGTGTTTGTTGATTACTTTTCAAAATGGGTGAAAGTGTCTGTCATTAGAGAAACTATTGCTCAGATCATTGCCAACAAACTCATGAGTGAAGTGTTTGCATGTCACAGTACCCCAACCGAAATAATTTCCAACAGGGGATCTCCATTTGTGAGATGGGGACCGAACACAGGCAGATGACTGTGTACCATCTATAAACTAACGCTACAGAACATGTCAACCACACACTGAAAACTGTAATCTGCTTCTTCTTGGGACAGGTTCATACCCCAGATCTGCTTTGCACTACGTCCTGCTCTGCATGAGAGCATAGGACACAACCCTTCAGTGATGTTGTATGGTTGTCAACACTCTGCTCGACCTGATTACACAACCTTCATTTGTTGGTTCAGACAAAAATGCTTTAAGAGCATCAATCCAGGAGCATGCTCAGGCATCCCTCAAAGGCAGTCATATCAGGTGGAACCATTATGTCCAAAGGTGCCCTGAAGTGTCTTATTATTTTGCTGACTTACTTAAAGTGAAAACACACCTTAAATGGATCTGTACATTCTGTAGATTGTGTACATATATACCCAACCATATACATTGTACATTGTGTATATAATCATAATATACATATATTGTACATACATTGTTAATATATTTTTGTACATACATAGAATATATATATTTATCTGTATATATATTTTTTTTTTCTCTATGCACCCCTGGTTCTCTTCCTCAGTTTGGACAGAGCACTCTCCACCATTTCACTGCGAGTTATACTGTGTATGACTATGTATGTGACGAATAAACCAAACTTGAACTTGAACTTGAACTAAATCCAATGCACCCACAGCTACATTATCTCCTGTATATACTGGCCCATACCGTGTCTCACAAAGACAGTCAGACGTGAGTTAGAGAGGCAAGGGAGGATACGGGTGAGGATGCAGGTGTGGTCATGTGGTCAGTAGGCAGTCATTCCAGACATGGGACTCAACCACCCCACCTGGAAACAATCAGTTTTCAACAGGAGTGGGGGAGGTGTCTGTGGGGACCTACCTGCTGCCACAGACACAAACAATGTGTGTGCTCATGATGACTGGTCCCAAAAACCTCCACAGATGTGCACTAATCCTCACATGATGTTGGGTCTCAGGATACTGAGACTACTGACTACAACAGCGAACACACAGGCACACATGACTCACTACTCACTACTCACTAAGGCCTAGACATGTACCTGGGATCACTTCTGGGTGGTTGGAGAAAAGATGAACCAACCCCTATCCCACTCAAAGACTATACTAGGCTTCTGAGTGAGTCACATACATGGGATGCTGGGGTGTGTTACATGCCACAGTGTTTTGTTATTTGGGTGCTGTTGACACCTTGTTAAAAAAAGTGCATTGTGTACTACTTGGTATGTTATGCTGTGCTGACTGTATTTTGTTTTCATTAGGGAATCTGTTATCATCACTAAACAGTAGTAGCTTCTGTTTCTCAAGTTATGGCTGAGGACGGCCTTTAATTGGCCCCGGGGAAATTTGTAACAGCCAGGAATTTGTAAGACTTTTGGATGCTTCTTAAGTTCATGTATGAACAGTCATGTAAGATTATCAGAACAGGCCTTTGTGTGTCACATAATGAATAAACCAGCAAATGGAATACTGCCAAATGGAGTTGGACTCTCATCTCCCCCACATGCTTCACAAGTCTCTCTTCTAGTTCTGAAGCTCTTTGCTGTCTGGATTGGAGTAGAAGTTAAACTAGACTAACTCCAAAGTGTTATAGTCCCCCTGCTGAGTCTTGGTTCCTCTCAAAGATTCTTCCTCATGCTCTATGGAGTTTTTCCTCACCAATGTCGCTCTTGGCTTGCTCACTGGAAGCTGGGACTCGAACATTTGTAAAGCTGCTTTGTGACAACCATTGTTGTAAAAAGCGCTATATAAATTTGATTTGGCTTGACTTAAAGCTGTGTGTTAACTTTCCAGTGATAAGAAGCAAACAGACTGCAGTATCTGATCAAATTTAGCTAAACTGTTTTGTATAATCTCTAAATATGTTTTGGCTTTGAGTTAATATTCTGAAGCATGGCGCAGCAGCAGCACACGAGCTGGAGAAGTAGAGCAGACCCAGACCCAGAACTAGGAACCAGAACCAGACCCAGATCCAGACCCAGAAACTGAACCATACCTAGGTGCAGATCCAGACCCAAGGGCAGATGTTCAGTCTTCAGATCCTGTTAGTGACCACCACCTGGGTCACAACCCTAAGACCAGCCAGGAATACCCAGGCAGCCCTGGGCTCCACACAAGTCTGGCTCCACACAAGCTTCTGGCTCTTCTTACCAATAGGTTCTCTGGAACTGGTGTTCTTGCATTACCAGGTGTGGAGTGTTATTGGGGAGCTGCCTGTGTTCCGGTGTTCCGGCAAGCTCAGTAGTAACACTGCCCACAGCACACTACACCCTACACCGTACACACTACACACTGCACACTACACCCTACACACTACACACTGCGCACTACACCCTACACACTGCACACCACACCCTACACACTACACACTACACACTACACCCTACACCTTACACACTACACATTACACACTGCCCACTGCACACTACACACTACACTTTAGACACTACACACTGCACACTATACCCTAGAAACTACATACAACACACTGCACACTACACAGTACACGCTACACCTTACACACTACATGCTGCCCACTGCCTAAAGCACACTACATGTTACAAACTGCACACTACCCTTACACACTACACACTGCCCACTGCACACTACACACCACACTGCCCACTGCATACTTCCCACTAAGCCTTACACACTATACACTGCACACTACACACCGCACACTGCACACTACACACTACACCCTACACCTTACACACTACACACTACACACCACTCACTGCACACTGCCCACTCCCCACTGCATACTACACACTGCTGACTACATACCAAACACTGCACACTGCTCACTGCACACTACACACTGCTCAGTGCACACTGCCCACCCCAACTGCACACTACACACTACACACTACACACTGCACACTATACACTGCACACTACACACTACACACTGCTCACTTCACACTACATATTACACACTGCCCACTCCCCACTGCACACCACACACTGCACACTTCACACTACACACTGCACACTACACACTGCACACTGCACACTGCACACTACTAACTACACACTGTTCACTACACACTGCTTGTTGCACACTGCAGTGCCCCAGAAAAGTTGAAACTGATCACATCCACTGATGATGCCTTAGTGTTTTAGGAAGCATTTCTAATAATAAGAAATATTGATGTGATTATAACAGTGCAAATGAAGAATACTGCACAGTTAGCAAACAAGACTTTAGTTTTAAGTTTTTATTTATTTATTTATTTTTTAAAAAATATCTTCACTAGTTAAAGTATCTTCACTTGATCTTCATTTTAAAATAAGCTTAGAATATAGTAACCACTAGTGCCTGACTGGAGTATTTGCTAAATGTAATATTTTAAGAATACTATATAAATGCATTTTTTGTTTTGTAGATATGTTCTAACCATAGAAAAACATTTTTCATGGTAAAATGTTTCTCTTTCTCATGAGGTTATCATCATTTTTCACCACTGTGGTTATCGATTGGGGGAAAAAGTTCCATCAGAATCAGAAACATCAGCCTGGGAAAATTTCTTTCTCAACAAAATGTTCTATCACATCTCAACAACTGCTTTTATTGATTGATGCAAGAAAAAAGTCCTTCAGTGTATTTTAGAGGCTTCAGAGGCTGTGCTGATGCTGAGCTCTGTCTATTACTGAATATGATTGGGCTATATTTTAAGATCCTGGGGCTGGAGTGTGTAGTGGGTTCCTACATGCTGCCTGGGGGTGTGGTTGTGTGTGCGGTTGTGTATGTTTGTGTGTGTGTGTGTATGTGTGTGTGGCTGTGTGAGTATGGTTGTGTGTGTGGTTGTGTGCGTGTGTTTGTGTGTTTGTGTGTTTTTGTGTTTTTGTGAGCGTGTGTGTGTGTGTGTGTGTGTGAGTATTTGCATTTGCTCCTATCGCCTGGTTCCATATGTTACAGGCTGCATCATCTTCCCTGCTTGTAATGAGGATCAGCATTCAGAGAGCTCATATGGAGAAAGAAAGACATAGCAGAGGCATCCAATCTCTCTCTCAGTTAGCCCACTCCCAGTTAGTCCATTCCCAGTTAGTCCTCTCCCAGTTAGTCCTCTCCCAGTTAGCCCACTCACAGTTAGCCTTCTCACAGTTAGTCCTCTCCCAGTTAGTCCTGTCCCACTGTAACATGAGACCTGTCCCAGTGTAACATGAAAGCTTCTACATGTAAGTGTTTATCAGTGTCAAGTCCGTCCTGAATGAGTTCACAGCACAGGAACCCCACGAACAGAGTGGCGTGGGTGGTGAACAATGTCAATGCCAAATTTCTGAGAAAGAATAAAAGATGTTATTTATTGCACTGCAGGTTCAGTATGTAACTAACACACACACACCATCCTGCAGAGCTGTGAGTTCCCAGACCAAGCTGGCCGAGGTGTGGAGACCTTACACTCCTCATGTTAAGCCCCAACCTGTGTCCAACACACTCCATGTTCTTTATTCCTAGTTTTTCGTTATCTTAATTTTTTTTGTGATGATCAAACAGACATTTATGTCATTTATTGAGGGTTTTTCATGTATTGTGTCTTCCTGCCTTTGACTGCAGGTAAACGTTTTCATGTTTCGTAGGTGTGCAGGTAAACACTCCAGTCATTTTTTCCCCACAGCATTTGTTTCTTGCGCAGAGTGCACAGACACACTCTCATTCTTCATTTCCCAGATGAAAGTCATTTAATTTCTATCATGTTGTTATCGATGTGCTAACTCACATGAGGCCTGGGATGTGAGAGCTGAGTGTGTTTCCAGGACATTCTCTATTGTTCTATATTGGATATAATAGTCATATAATGCAGGTGAAGGGATTTTAGAAAAAAAGATTTTTTGAGATAAACTTATTGAACAAGGGACAGGCACAAAGAGCTCAGTAAAGCTAGCTAAATGTTTTTATATAAAGGGAGGTCTGCTCTTTTTAGGAAGATACTCTAGTACTCGCACATCTCTTTTATGACAGACTAAAGTTAATAAATTACAGAAGGTAAATAAACATGTTTTGTTATTGTGGCATTCACTGGCAACAGCCAACACAAAGGGAAAGATCAGTGAAAGATGTCAAAACTGAAGTTCTGAATTAGATCCATTCCTCTGGAAACAGCAGTTCTGGATTAAGATTCATTCCTCTGGAAAGCGCTCTGCCTTCACCAGAGACAGGTGTTATCATGGTCTGCATATCAGCCTTTACTTCATCTTCCTGAGTCTTATTGAGAGACGCACATCTGCTCTTCCTCTGTGTCTCTCTGAGAAGCTTTATCCTTTCTGTATATGCATTATATCACTCAGTATGTGCCATAACTCGCTCTGCTATCACTAAGTGATGTGCAGGTTATTAATCAGTCTGCCTGCATTTCTCTAAACTCACAGGTATCAGTGAGAGAAGATCAGGATTTTATAGGACAAACACTAATGCAGTAACCTCTTCATAAAGGAGCTGTGGAACTGTTATTTCTGAGGTTACTGGAGCTGCGCTTGTAGTCTGTGGAAAAGAGAATGAAAAGTGGGCAGAAGTCTTGCACATTACCAGGCAAGGGTTTGTACTTCTGTGTATATACCCTGTATTTGTACTTGTGTATATATACCCTGTGTTTGTACTTGTGCATATATACCCTGTGTTTGTACTTGTGCATATATACCCTGTGTTTGTACTTGTGTATATATACCCTGTATTTGTATTTGTGTATATATACCCTGTGTTTGTACTTGTGTATATATACCCTGTGTTTGTACTTGTGTGCATATATACCCTGTGTTTGTACTTGTGTATATATACCCTGTATTTGTACTTGTGCACATATACCCTGTGTTTGTACTTGTTACTGTTAGTCTCATCTTTGCTCATGTACATTGTGTTCTTTAGTGTAGCCTTTTTCCTTTCTGTAATTGTGTGTTTTTGTCTCTTTGGTTTGTCATGTATTCCTGGACTCTCCATGTTGGCTCATTTACACTGGACTGCTCTAATGACTCTGATGATGCATTTGTCCTTAATAAATCTCGCTCTTCTCAGCATATTCTCCATGACCACTCCATGTTACACATCTAATAAAAGTTGTGAATTATTTCATTGGCTCTCAATAATAATCAAAATAGAACTGCAACATTAGGCACCACATAGAAACACCAAATCAACATAATTTGCCAACAAATGAATTGTAATATTAAATGTTGTCACCTTCAAATTATGCATCATATTCTCAGTTAAGGTATTTTTAATTAATTTAACAGCATATAAGTAGTGTTTGAGTCCTCCCTGCCGGTAGTCTTTAGCATGCGGAGGTGGTGGAGCATGTGGTGTTTGTTTATGTTTTGCTTTGTTTGTCACTGTCTCTGCTTTCACCACACCTCCCTCCCTCAGGTGGTGTGTGTTGTGCCTCATTCTCTACACTACCTGGTGGTTGTTATGTCACTCTGCTGTGCTCTTTATAAAGGGGTGGGGCAGAGTGCTGAGGTCCACCTCAGGATCAGGGTTGGCTGCCAGTTCTCACCACCTGGGGCACATCAGGAAGTCAAATATCCATCTGCAGATGGAGATCTACAGGATTGGTGAGTTTAGAGATGTGTGTTGAGGGAATGATGGTGTTGAATACTTAGCTTCAAACAATGAAGTGCATTCACATATATGTACTCCCCATAATCCAGGTGGGCTGTGTCCCAATAGTCCAGGTGGACAGTGTCCCCATAATACAGGTGGGCTGTGTCCCCATAATACATGTGGGTACCTGCAGTGCCACACCATGTGTGGATCAGTTTGGTCTCTATGCAAACTAAAAAGGGTCTGAGGTGTGAGAAAGGGGTCAGCAGATGTGAGATTTAAATACTCAAAACTCTTTATAATGACTGATGTCAGTGTGGCAGGTGATGGTCATTTGAACAAGATACTGCTGGGACAATAACAGGACAGGAATATGGTGGGAAGCACAGAGTGAACACCCGCCATCTGATCAGCGTTCACCCCGAGATCACAGCCTGAAATACCATGTCAAAGCCACATTTATATATATATATATATATATATATATATATATATATATATATATATATATATATATATATTAATGCTTTTTACAGTAACTGTTGTCACAAATCAGCTTTAAACATCTCCAGGGCCGCAGTGAACAAGCCAAGGGCGACAGTGGTGAGGTAAAACTACCTAGAGCAAGAGGAAGAAACCTTGAAAGGAGCCAAGACTCAAAGGGGGGGCCCATCCTCCTCTGGCTGACAATAGCATGTGGAGTTTGACCCTTTTGAAGAGCCATCTCAATCCCCTGCTGGCCACCATGTGGATTCATGGTGGACACTGTCTTGGTCACATCCCACTGACCATAAAAGAGAAAAGCTGATGTGGGAGTGATGACGAGGCCTGAAGTGTCCCTGAGCAACCAAACCTTTAAACCTTAATCCTTATAACAGCGGAAAATGTTTTTTCTTGAATACCTTAGCATGGAGCCTGCACTACTGGATGCCATGACTTGTTAATTTATTTAATGACCTTTTTTGTTTGTTTGTTTGTTTCCTGTAATTGGTTTATATGTAGATAGCTAGCCATTGTTTTTTTTTATAGCAGAATATCCTTTCTGTCATCAGATTACAGCACCTTACATTCATATTAGTTATGCACATTACGAGAGTGCCTAGTTCATATTAATTATGCACATTAGAAGAGAGCACCTAGATCATATTAAATATGCAAATTAGGCAGAGCACCTAGATCATATTCATTATGCAAATTATGAGAGAGCATTGATTCATCGATTTAATGCACAGATATGTGATCCTTAAAGAAAATGATACAGCTACTTTTGATCAGTTTTATCATGCACCATAGCAGAGGGCAATCATTCAAGTTCAAGTTCGGTGTATTCGTCACATACATAGTCATACACAGTATAACACGCAGTGAAATCATTCTGCCCCATGTTGGAAATCTGAGTGTTTAGTGTTGGTTACGCTGGCCTGCTTTCTGTTATCAGACCGAAGTGAAGTGGTAACTCTCAGTGGTTATCTATAGGAATCTTAGTCACTTCCACACTGGACTGGCCAGGTCATGGTGACACCGGAAGCTGAACAAAATGTGTACTGAGGTAATGTTATTTTAACATGTAATGGGAGGAATGTAAGATGAATCTAACTGTAAAATTACCTTTTTGGCCCTCACATAAGTAACAGTATAAAGTTTAAAAACAACTCTTAAAAGTACAGATCAAAACATTATTTAATAAATCTAATACTTTACTTCCCATCTCTGCACCGTATGCCTGAAACCACAGAAAGGTTTGGACTCCCTGATGAGAAATGACAGAACAGATGGAGTTTACATCAGAATGAGCCCGATTAGAGTGTGTTGCGCTTGAAGTGCTGGACAGCTTTTGTCACCAAACAACAGAATACAGACTGATCGCGTCCCCTCAATATGTCCACCCTGGCCTTGTGGATCTATTTCTGCTGCTTGGGCTAACAGAGCAGCACTACCGAGAGTGTCCCTGTCATGGTACTGAGATAAGTGGACACGTCTACCAATCAAGAGATTCCTTAATCAGTGTTCACAGCTCACCTTATATATATATATATATATATATATAATATATTTATATTTATATTTATATTTATATATATATATATATATATATATATATATATATATAAATATATATATATATATATATATATATATATAAATATATAAATTTATATATATAAATATATATATATATAAATATATATAAATATATATATAAATATATAAATATATATATAATATATATATATTTATAAATATATATTTAATATATATATATATATATATATATATATATATATATATTTATAAATATATATTTAATATATATATATATATATATTTATAAATATATATTTAATATATATATATATATATTTATAAATATATATTTATAAATATATATTTAATATATATATATTTATATATATTTATATATATTTATATATATATATATATATTATATTATATTTCATATGCATTTGTAAATTAAAAATTTATTTGGAAGTAAAACTCTAAAGCTGTGGAACTATTTACTGAACTACCTGCAGATGGGTATGTGAATTCCTATCCTTTCTGACTGTAGTTTTCATATTAGCTGAGTATAATACAGAAACATGGCCATAATACCCAATCATGACTTTCTATTCTAGTATTGTTTCTAAATGGTCTAATTGGTATATAACCCTACAAAAGCAATCTCTGTAAGTTCTTGTACAAATTACTTTTCATCATAGCTCATATGGTTTTCATATGGACATATTTCAATATATATTTTTGTGAGCCTGTCCAGCTACCAAATGCCCTTTGGATAGAGAACTTATCCATTAAAAGAGGAATAATCTCCATTTTACCACAAATGACTTCAAGTAGGCCATGAGAATCAAGCTAATGGCTGTCCTCTGTCTCAGTGGAGGTGACTTTTTCATATAAACGCCTTCATTTCTTTCCTAGTTTTAACCGCCGAAACCCGGAATCCTATTTAGACGTTTTCTGAATGAACCTTTAGCTCTTGGGTGCTAAAACTGTCTATTCTGCTCTTTTTTGTACCAAGAAGGCACAGGACTTCCTATGAATACACGGCTGGTTAATGTGTGTGACAGTGTGTTAAGTAGTTTGATCCTCTCCTTGTCTGTCAGTGTTTTTTTTTCAATTCCTCCTGTCACTCAGTGACATCATCATGACAAAGAAAAAAGGTAAACACACAATTTAAGCACTTAAAGTAATTTGTATCTGCTACTTGAGTCCACTACTTTTTTTTAGAGTTGAGATCTTACACAGTTAGAGAGTCCAACTGCTGCTGTAAGTCTGCCTGACTTTGACACACAGGAAACCTCTATTAAGTGGGACATGACTCTTCCACGCCCTTTCCATGTAGTTCGATGTGGAACTACTATGACACATTAGTTATATATTTTTTTGGCATTTTTGTGAAATAACCTCCTCACGAGCAGAGCACACAGCACCATCTGGCCCCATCCAGCAGCACATCTGCCTCCCATTCTACACACTATGCCAGCTTGCATATGTAACAAACACAACTCAGAGACAAAACGCTAAATGGGCTTCTGGGACAAGTGCCAGACGCTCGGCCCGGCTGTAATATCACAGGTCACCACAGTCACTGTGTGTGGTTTTCACATTTGCTCATTTTTTTTAGACACTTTATTCAATTATCAAAAATCTTGTTGTTATTTCCATTATCGGCTGCGTGGACAGTGAGAACTCCTCTGCCTGGTAGCTGTACCATCTATTGTGCTCTTAGTTCTGCCTGATGAGCTCTAAATGTTTTTAACATTCTCACCATGATGACACTTAGACCTTTAAGAGTGAAAACAGTTTTCATCTGGTGTTGAGTCAGTCTGACAAGTACATAAACATTCAAAGTGAGGCAATGCTGTCAGTGGAACTGAATTACAGACAGAAAGAACCACAAACAAGCCACTGCAAAGTAACCATATAATCACACAGAACTTAGAACAGAAGCAGCAGGGTGGCAAGAGGCTAGGGTTAGGGTTAGGGTTAAGGAACAGGAAAAGTTTCTTTGATGTGTCTGTAGCTATGTTCATGGGTACACATGGCCCAGTGATGTGGACCAGGGGTTAGGGGTAGGGTTATGGTTATGGTTAGGGTGACTCCTGAGTGCTAGGGTTAGGGTTAGGGTTAGCAGTTGGGTTAGGGATAATGGTTGGGCTAAGGGGACTCCTGAGTGCATGGAGGTAAGGTATGCTTGCGACATTCAAAAGCAACACCATGTTTCTAATATGCAAGTGGAATACTACACTTATAACATGCAAGAAATGCACCACATTCAAGAAGCAAAGTAGTGTGAAGCAAATGGCTCTGATGTTGGCTTGCAATGCTCAGAGGAGAGTGAGAAGGAAAACAGCCCTCACTGCCCATGTGCAGCTATCAGGCAGTGAGTAGGAAGCATTACTTCAGGCTGTTGGACTAGTCAGTGTTATCTTTAGTGAGTTCAGAGGTGAATCAGTCCTGCTTCAGGTGAAGCAGTCTCACTGTAATCTCACTGTAATGGAGTCAAATGTACATATTTATTTATATCTTATGGATTATAAACATGATACACCAGTTCCTCCTCACCATTTACATTTCTATGTAGTTGTTTTGCACACTACACTAAAAAAGTATATTGCCACTGCACTAGTTAAATAAGTTTGTGTCAGTCAGAGGACTGGGGACGTCTCAAGGATCCTGGTTCCAAATAGAGGATTTTTAATGAATGGACTCAATTTGGGGATGTCGTTAGCTCAGTTGCACATTTCTCGTTTCAATTAGAGCCCAAGACAGGGAGACATCAAGGTGAACGAACACGGAGCAGTTGGGAGATTAGGGTCACCCACATGATCACAGCCTCAACCAATCACAAGCCACATCTCTGGACAGGCATGCCTAAACAAGTGATGCCACATAGACCATAGCTGACAGGCAGAACTAATCATTCCTGCTGATCCGCTGAACCAATCTCTGAAAGCTGTGAAGGTTTCACCTGGGGACAGGCACAAATAATCACACACTGACACATGGATTTTACTCAGGTGTCACTGTGAAACACTAAATGAGTTTTGACTGAGACATCGTTGTGATTTTTTCTGCAGAAACAATTTACATTCATCTCAAGTGTACTGTAGTATACATGGACAGAGAAGGCTTGCGTGTTGAATTATAAGTCAAGTTTTAGAAAGTTTAAAGCTGGGATATTGTTTCATGGAGATTAAACATTTCATAACATGACACTTTAGGTTTGTCACCAGGCCAGAAGCAGCTGTTTGTCCTACAGTGGACAACGTGGAGCTGAACCATCTGGTCAGAGTGAAGTGGAATGTAATTATGGTGTAATGTGTGAATGAATGTAGCTGTTCTCACTGATACCACTGAGTTCCCAATCATTATCATTATCAATCCTCTATCATTATCATTATCAATCCTCAATCATTATCATTATCAATCCTCAATCATTATCATTATCAATCCCCTATCATTATCATTATCAATCCCCTATCATTAATAACCCCCCATAGTTATAGTATCAATCTGCCATTATTATCAATATAATTCCCCAATCATTATCAATCCCCAGCCCCATTATTATCAATCCCCCACCATTAATCCCTCATTATCAATATCAATTCCCCATCGTTAATCCCTCATTATCAATATTGATTCAAAATATCATACTACATACTGTATATTACAGACTGTATACTACACACTGTATACTACACACTGTATATTACATACTACACACTGTATATTACAGACTATACTACATACTGTATACTATATACTATATACTACACAGTGTATACTACATACTGCACTCAGTATATACTGTATACTGTATTCTGGTCCCTGTAGTAGTATGCAATATAGTATCCCATATGTGACAAACACACCATACTACATGTGAGCAATTAAAGTTCCTCCCACTTGGGAAAGATTTTCCACCACTATTGCACCACCAGATGCAATACACCGTGAAGTCATCTGGGTATCTTCACATGCTGTAAAATTTTATTCTGGTTGTGTACTGCATATGGCACACTGATTTGTATGAGATTAGTATGTAGTAGACTATATATGAGAGTAGTATGTAGTAGATTATTTATGAGAGTAGTATGTACTAGATTATTTATGAGTCTCGTATGAAGGAGATTGTTTATGAGAGTTGTATGTACTAGATTATTTATGAGTGTAGTATGTAGTAGATTATTTATGAGAGTAGTATGATAGTACCTGCAGTCAGACGCATACAAATGGGACAAACATATTTGGTGTGTCAGCCGCAAGGTTAAATGTGTGTGTGTGTGTGTGTGTGTGTGTGTGTGTGTGTGTGTGTGTGTGTGTGTGTGTGTGTGTGTGTGAGAATGTGTGTGTGAGAATGTGTGTGTGAGAATGTGTGTGTGTGTGTGTGTGAGCATGGGTCTGTGTGTGTGTGAGAGTGTGTAATTGGTGTCTTGCATCCTTCTTGCGCACTACTAACCCATGTTCTATAGATTGTTTGTGTGTGTGAGTATGTATGTGCATGCATGTGTGTGTGTGTGTGTGTCCTTCTTGTGCACTGCTAACCCAAGTTCTCTAGATGGTCCGTAATATTGAGACAGTAAGTCAGAATGTTTCTCCCTGTGTGGCACGTACTGGGGAGAAGGAAGAACTTGGCACTACCTGCGCCCTCCGTCTGATGCCCACATGCTGCCTGTCTCTTCTCACTTTGATGGCTGCTGTCATAATTGTGCTTTTGATTAAAAGGTAGAATGAGAGTGAGAGAGATAGATAGAGAGAGAGAGAGAGAGAGAGAGAGAGAGACTAAGAGAAAGAGACAAAGAGAGACGGAACATGGAAAAGAAAGCATAATGTTTCCTGAATAATTCATAGTTAGCTTCCAAAATGTAATAAAATTGTAATAAGATTATTAGATTAGTCAGATTATTACCACAGATTATTACCACTGACTTTTTAAGTGATATTCTGAGGCATTATGAGCAAGCATGTGTGAGATGTGACGAAAACTGTCTGAAACTATCATTACTGACGGAAGCTATCATCAGTACGGAAACTATCATTACTGACTAAAAGATTAAGTTAAATACCAAAAAGTGACTGGAAACCATTTTCCTAGTTCGGAACTGACCGCTGTTTGTTCAAGCACAATACCTCACTTTGCATTTGGAGCTTTTTGCTAGCAATTTAATGATTATGCAACAAATCTGAACTGTGACTTTGTTTTAGTGACACAGGATCAGTGCAGTTTGGATGCTGATATCAGCCTGGATTCCTGCTACCCAGTTTCTTTCTCACACACATTTATGGTGCCTAAATGTTCCAACTCCCTGAAGACAGAAAACAAATCAATATTCCCATGTTTCACCTGGACAAACTGACCAGAACCAAATGAAAATAAATGGTTATTTGATTAGGGTCACAAATTTTTTTTTTATAGTAGTTGTATTTATTCAATACAGTATCACTGATCACAACATAACTAACAATGGAAATTCATTTTGAAATCTTTGGTCCTGAGGGACAGATGCAGAGTTCTCGTGTCTGTACTGTACTGTCTACTGTTTACACTGTAATGTCTGTTGAATTTTGCACATGACACTGTGGGTCTTGTATATTTCTTGTATATTCATTGTATATTGTGTGTATTGTGTTGTGTGTGTTAACTACACTGCAGTGTGGACCTCAGGCTTGTGTTTCTCACTAATGTGCACGTTGTATAGTGGTGTGACAATAAAAGCAATATGATTTGATGTGATATGGTTAGACAGATACTGTGTAGTAGAGATTCCGGTTCTCTACAACTCCGTGATTTTAGCTTGACAAGTGTGTGTGTTGGTAAAGGAAGCCCGGGAGTGTGGCCAAGGAAATGAGCCAGTCATCAGAAGAGGTTCCATCACATCCGGCTCACTCTCTTTAAATGTCCAGACGAGCGCCCACGTGTGTGGAATGTGATGGTGTATTTCGAGATTGGCAAATTGCATCTTAAACTGTTTGAGATGAAGCAGTCATCTCTCCTCCCTTCAGCAGATAGTCAAAACCAGTCTGGACCACAGAAGTATCTGCAGTCCCTCCTGGACGTATCTGCAGGCCCTGATGTTTCCCAAACAGCAGCTGCTGAGCAGTAGCCAATCCAGGAGGCAGCACAGTGAGGAAGGACACCTTAGAGTTGTCCATGGGAGTGTGTGTGAGAGAGCAAGCAGTGTGTGTGTGTGTGCGTGTGTGTGCGTGTGTGTGTGCGTGTGCGTGTGCGTGTGCGCGTGTGTGTGCGTGTGCGTGTGCGTGTGCGTGTGCGCGTGCGCGTGCGTGTGCGCGTGCGTGTGCGCGTGCATGCGCGTCCCATCAGCTTGGAATCGTTGGGTGCAGTAGGAGCTGTTTGTGTTGGCGTTCTAGAGGGCAGATGGAGGGCAGTCAGTGGTTGGGTCAAACTGTCACTGGCTGTGGTAAGACACTGGAGGTGCTGATGCTGTATTTTGATTAGTTCAAAGCTGTTGGGATTGCCTTCAATCAGGGCCTCAGACAGACACAAGGTACCAGTGCCACAGAGAACAAGAATTAAAGCGAAACAGAGATACAAAAGATGAAAACACAAATACAAGAAACAAAGACAAGGGCTACAAACATAGAGGAAACACACAGGAAACCAAATAATTGGCACAGTCAACCATAGAAGCACCTAGATGACACAATATAGAGCTGAAATGCAATATAGACTGCATAGATTAATATTCACACACTGACAGATTTACTGACAGACTTCATTTTTATTTTATCAGTTCATTTTAAGAATGAGAGTAATATGAGGTGATGTATATATACACATGTATACTGTATTGTTTCACTTTGTCTCACATTATAACTCACAGTTCCACTCCTTTCTTGTCATTACTTGAAAACTGTTTGGAAATTAATTTATTGAATGTGACTTCTATCCAAGAACTTCCTCACCTATACTCCACAAAAGACCAACACTAACAGCCTCTAACATCACCTGCGTGTTCTCTCGGATCATTATGGTGTCCTCTATTTCACACTGGTCAGGTTGGACATTTTACTAAACATCACAAGCTCAAATCCAGCCCAGAGACATCTGTGCACATTTCAGTTTTAACTTTTTTATCAATCTGAAACAGTTTAGGACAGCTGGGAAAAAAGGACAAATAACCACAAAGTCAAAATGTGAGAATAAATTCAGAGAAAAGTCAAACCTTTAGAAAGCATAGAGACAATAAACAAAGTGTGTCCAGATTTCCAGGTACTGTGGCAGTTATCACAGCTGTGAGTCCCCAGGCAATGAGGGAAAGATGAACTGGTGCAGAGAAGCTACAGATGAACGTCCTCAAGCCGACAGCCCACATAAAGACTCGCGGGGGCAGAGAGAAGAGGGCATCTTGGCTCTCTGGTGCACATCACCATTATCAGAGGCCCAGGAGAAAGGAAAACATTCATTCTATTAGGGGTCTTTATTTATCAGCCAGTTTTGGAGCACTCTGTGTTTGTCAAATCTCGGAGGTCACTCAACTGTGAAACCCAATCAAGCTAAACTAACAACAGTGAACTCAGCTTGTTTTTCTCCTCTTTTACTACCAAAGAAAATGAGCTGCAATTTGAAAGTCAAATAGTGGCAAATCAAAACAATCTAAATCATTGCAATATTCTGAAGAAATCTTAGTCTTGTAGGGTGATTATAGGCAAGGCTAAAATAGGCATTATTGGTCTTACAATAATTTTAATTAAATAAATTAAGCCTGGAGCAATTAGATATGCATTTGTATTAGTGAATTGGTGACTAGAGACAGTGATTGACAGGAAGCTGCCCAATAGCCAAAACTGTTTTCCCATCACTGAATTCCCTTTGCCTTTTCTTACATTGTGAGGCTCCTAATTTAATCCAGGGTAATCTCCTCATTTAATCCAGAGTAAACTCCTAATTTAACCCAAATTACACTCCCAATTTAAGATAGAATAAACTCCTAATTTAAGACAATCTCCTAATTTAAACCAGAGTAAACTCCCAATTTAACCCAGAGTAAACTCCCAATTTAACCCAGAGTAAACTCATAATTTAAGGCAGAGTAAACTCCAAACAGGGAGGGTTCTGCAGCAGTTGCTGCGTGCTGTGGTTGGAAGAACTGGCAGCTCTGTCAGGAAATACATCCATATGTCCATCACAGCTCCTGCCAGGGGGATACAAACAAGTGGAACGGTACCCTTAATAAGACAGGTGTGTCAGAGAGGGAGACACTTAATAAGACAGGTGTGTCAGAGAGGGAGACACTTCTTAACCAAAACTCCACAACGTAGGAGGGGAGAGAGGCTAATGTGTCTGTCAGGCTGCAGGAGGAAGACAGAGAGGTGAACTCTTACCAGGGAGAGGTGTTGACACACACACACACACACACACACACACACACACACACACACACACACACGCACACGCACACGCACACGTGAACTCTTACCAGGGAGGGGTGTTGACACACACACACACACACACACACACACACACACACACACACACACACACACACACACACACACACGCACACACACACACAAGGTGAACTCTTACCAGGGAGGGGTGTTGGGTTAATTTATCTCTCTCAATCGAATCTCATTCTATATGTCTCAACAACTGGGCAGAAATGTGATTGAGAACATACACACACACACACACACACACACACACACACACACACAAACATACACACACACAAATGATCATTTCAGACTTCAAGCAAATAAAGGTTTACAAGCAATAACACATCAAAAGTCATGTATAATGACAATATGAAATAAACTGCAGAGTATCCACAGTCCACACGTCACAGAACAGTGACAGACAGAATCAGAAAAATTATTACTACAAACATGAACTACATAAAACTAAGATAATTGATATTAATGCTTTTTTGTTTTTAGGTCCAAACTTATAATAGACTGAATTATTGATCAGGGAATCTTTGTGTTTTATCTTTAAATGTTGACAAATTAGCTTTTACTCTCTTTCTGTCACTCTCGCTCTCTCTAAAGAACTAAAAAGGACAAAGAGAAAACCAAATAGAAAGACATGCAGGTTGGCTGAGAATGTAAACTTATGGTGGGTAAGTTAGAGTTCAGACAAGGTTGTCAGTTAAAAGCTATGGAATTTTACCCAGTCCACACTTCTGGTCTTAAAGCTCCAGTAGCCTCATTTCATCAGAAACTTGTCTTTTCTAGAGGGCATCCTCTGTCTTTTTTGATCCAGTCACTCGAGAGCTTTACGACTGAGCAGAGAGTTATTAGTTGAGGCTCAACACTTCTTCTCTTATCAGGAAGTTGAAAGCTCCTCACCAGAAGATTACCGGCACACCAAATAAACAAGATCTGTGCCCACAAGGCTGAACTTCACTTCCTGTTAGAGGTCTTGAGCTCAGCTATCCTGCCCAAACAACCCAGGAGGAAGTATGCAATGATTATACAAACTACTCAGAACAGGGCTGATTCAGTACAACTGGTGTTTACAGGAGTCATGTGATTGATATCTAATTTGCAGTAACATTTATGACAAAATTAATACTTCAAATGAAGTGTCAACCCTGCTGGTTGTTTACCATATGTTTAATTAAAATGAAGCCTCTTTGTAAACTTTAACTGGCAATAACAGAAAGGCATGTAGGGCCAATAACTTCACAAAACTGAAATACATGATTGTCAGCTAGTTAATATGAATGGGTAATGTGAATGATAACTAGTTAATATAATAAAAAAAGGAATAATTTATATTTCAAAATAATTCTTAGTGTCAGCAGCCCTTCCCTGCTGGTAGCCTCCTGTGGTGGTTTAGCACCTGGTACAGGTTCTTTTGATTCTGCCATGCCTCCCTCAGGTGGTGTGTGTTGTGCCTCATTCACTACACCACATGGGGGTTGATGTGTTATTATGTTAGTATCATTCACTACGCCAGCTTGGGGTTGATGTGTTATTATGTTAGTATCATTCACTACGCCACCTTGGGGTTGATGTGTTATTATGTTAGTATCATTCACTACGCCACCTTGGGGTTGATGTGTTATTATGTTAGTATCATTCACTACGCCACCTTGGGGTTGATGTGTTATTATGTTAGTATCATTCACTACGCCACCTTGGGGTTGATGTGTTATTATGTTAGTATCATTCCCTACGCCACCTTGGGGTTGATGTGTTATTATGTTAGTATCATTCACTACACCACCTTGGGGTTGATGTGTTATTATGTTAGTATCATTCACTACACCACCTGGGGGTTGATGTGTAATTCTGTTATGTGAGTGTTTAATTATGACTGGTGTTTTCCTGTGAGAGGTCATTGTGTTTGCTGTGATGACATCATGGCCTGTGAGTGTGTCATTATGACTGGTGTTTTCCTATGAGAGGTTATTGTGTTTGCTGTGATGACATCATGACCTGTGAGTGTTTCATTATGACTGGTGTTTTCCTGAGGTCAGAGCTCTGTAACTGGTTTGGACCTGTGCAAATCAGTGTGGATGGAGAAGCATAAAGAAACCACAGACATCACAAATCAGAACCTTTAATTGATTGCTGTTGCCCTGACAATAGGACTGCATTCCTAGGAAAGGGAGGGTGCCGTATAGTTAGAGTCAGACCACCCCTGTTTGTCTCTCTCCCCCTCTTTCTCACTCTTTTTGTCTCATTCATTCACTAGCTTGCTCTCTTTTCAATTCAAGGTGCTTTATTGGCATGACAAATAAAGGGCTGACATGCGTTACAACAGTGGGGATTTGGCAGCGGTGGGACTTGAACTGGCATCCTTCTGATTGCTAGCCAAGCACCATAACCACAAGTTATCACTGCAGACTTTTTCTAGGCATCAGTATTGATTCCTGTACAGTATTGTAGTTCATTGGTATATTGGACTCTAACCTACAGGCTAGGATGTATTCTATAAGGAAATGATAAAGCACATTTGTAAGTCACTCTGGATAATGCCATAAATGTAAATGTTAAATGCAGTCACCTGCTCAGGTAGTCTGCCATGGTGTGTCCTTTTAATGAACACAATGACTTGACTGTGATCAGATAGATTGGGTAGTGGCTTTACAGTAAGTGCACTGAGAGAAATTGTCTAAATATGTTATTACATCATCTACTGCACTATTCCCAAGAGGTGAACTACTGTAATGTGAGCGGTAAGGAGAGTGAGACTTATTAGGTGCAAATCCAGAGTCAGAGACGTAGTTACAGTCCAGGGTCAGTTTACCAACATGTAGAATCCAGGAATTTATGATAAACCAATAAGGGATGCAGGCTATAACAGAGGACTAGGAATCACCCAAACGGAGGCTAGACTAAACACACGGAGGCTAGAATTAACACAAGGCTAAGGCATGGATTAACAAGCAGGCTTCGATTCACAATGATCAGCAACAAGACTAACCAAACACAGGGCTTAAATACATGTTCTAATGAGCACTAAACAAGACACTGGTGAAAATCATGAGGGGCAGAGAAAATGAAACTAAGGAATGGAACCACAACAAGGAAGTAAAACAAAACAAACACATGAGATGGGGAAACCATGGAGACACAGATGCTAGGACGGTGACAGCTACATGTGAATCTTCCTGACGGGTACCTTTGTAAACGTTGACGATGTACAGACCCAGACTTTGAATAAAATAAATATGTCTGTCTGAGAAAACTGCTGGCTGTTTTATTTTAGCCAAATATAATATTTTCTCATTTTTAATGTATCTATAAAGTTGAGTAATTTTCATTTATATCATACAATTATTCCTCGCAAATCCCTGCCCTGGCATACTGTGCTCAACTTTTCGGGAGGAATGAAAACTTCTCTGTAGTGTCACACTACTGAGTGGCTGCACCATGTCTGAAGTGATTCTTCTAGGATCACAATACCAGGGTTTTCGATTTTGTTTTAGAAATCCTTTTTATCCAAAGGCTCTGCTCTGGGGTTGTGGCCAGGCTTCTGTGGGGGGTGTGATCATGGAAGACTGTCTCTCTCTCTCTCCCACTGCTCTCTCACCCTCTCTCTCCCTCTCTTTCCCTTCTCTTTCTCTCTCTCTCCCTCTCTCTTACTCTCTCTCCCTCTCTCCCTTCTCTTACTCTCTCTTACCTCTCTCTCCCTCTCTCTCTTCTCTCTCTTTTTCTCTCTCTCCCCCCTTTTTCTCTTGCCCCCACAGGCTTCTAGATGAATTTAAATGTTTACAAATGCAAAAATATTGAAGATAAGAAAGAAGTCCTCATCATTTCCGCATCGTTTTTAACGCTTTTCCTATAAGGAGAGTGGGACTGTGTACAGTATGGTTTTGCTGTGTTTGTACTGTGTGACCAATTCAGTTGCCTCTCACACATCTGTCCTTCTAGACACTGCTGGCTAGTGAGTGTGATGCTGTGTTCTCTACACACCAATCACATGCTTCTCCGCCACCCTGGGGTCTAGTCCAGAGGTGTCAGTGTGGACCAGACTGGGGCTGCATGGTCAGCGAGTTCCCTACCATGGAGTCACTTTCCCTGCTTACGGTGGAAAATCAGAGCTCCAGCGCTGAGGCGGTCTGACGGGCAACAGTGTCCATGTCGTAATTGTGCCGACGCAGCAGTGAAACTCTTTTTTGTAAGGGAGTAATTATCCACTTCACCAGCGCAGGGGAGAAAACATGATGTCTCTTGAGACTGGCTTGCACCTTGGTAGATTTTTCTCACTTGGAAAGGTCAGAAAATTCCGACTGGGCTCCTGAATGTGTTCTTGGATTCATGCAATAGTTTCCATGCACAAATTCTTTTGTCTAAACCATTTAGCAAAGTCGACTAATATCATTAAATAATTTGAGACGCTAAGTGCATTTCTATGTTTATGGGAGACAGTTGACAGTTTTTAAATACTATACTATATACTGTAGCATGCATGTGCATATTAAAATAGTTAAAGCCAGATATTGTAGTTATTCAACACTAAAATACATTTACATAGCAAATAGGAAATGACACTGTGGAAGAATCAGATACAGAAATTATGGCTATGTAGCAGCAGGAGCACATAACTACTGAGTTGAAAAGCTCCACCTCAGTGTTCATAATCAGCATTCAACAATAATAAAAAACACATTGTTTTGCAACTACACTCAACACTAATAAACACAGCAGTGTTCATAATCAGCACTCAACACTAATAAACACCTCAGTGTTAATAATCAACACTCAACAATAATAAACACCACAGTGTTCTGCAACTGCACTCAACAGCAATAAACACTGCAGTCTTCTGCAACTGCACTCACCACTAATAAACACCTCAGTGTTCATAATCAGCACTTAAGAATAATAAACACCCCAGTGTTCTGCCTCTGCACTCAACAGTAATATACACCTCAGTGTTCATGATCAGCACTCAACACTAATAAACAATTCAGTGGTCATAATCAGCACTCAGCACTAATAAACCACTCAGCATTCAGAATCAGCACTTAAGACTAATAAACACCTCAGTGTTCAGAATCAGCTCTCAACACTAATAAACACCTCAGTGTTCAGAATTAGAACTCAACAATAATAAACACATCAGTGTTTATAATCAGCACTCAAGACTAATAAACACCACAGTGTTCTGCAACTGCACTCAACACTAATAAACTTCTCAATGTTCATAATCAGCACTTGACACTAATAAACACCCTAGTGTTTATAATCAGCACTCAACACTAATAATCACTGCAGTGTTCTGTAACTGCACTCAACACTATTAAACACCTCAGTGGTCAGAATCAGCACTCAACACTAATAAACACATCAGTGGTCCTAATCAGCACTCAGCACTAATAAACACCCCAGTGTACATAATCAGCACTCAATGCTAATAAACACCTCAGTGTTCAGTCTTAGAACTCAACATTAATAAATATCTTGATGTTCAGCATTAGAACTCAACATTAATAAACACCTCACTGTTCAGCATTAGAACTCAACAATAATAAACACCTCAATGCTCATTGTTAGAACTCAATAATAATAAACACTCCAGTCTTCAGTATTAGAACTCAACATTAATAAACACCCCAGTGTTCAGTGTTAGAACTTAACATTAATAAAAAATTATTTGCTGCTGGGGGGAATCTCTTCATCTGCATTTCTCATAAAGGTAACTATAATTTGAAAAGGTGAGAATGACTTCAACACACACTGAACAAACCAAGATCATGTGACTCATATACACTTTCATTTTCCCTCTACTGAAGTATTTCTATTTTTATAAACTTTATTTCCACTCCACTCCACATCAAAATAAAATATCCTTATTTTGATTCTGGTGTGCAGCATATGTTGTTTCTGAGTGAATAAATATCAGAGTCTAAAATATCAGAGTCTAAAATTTCCAACATTATATTATATAATTAGGTCCAGTTTAAAATTGAAACACACCGATTAGACTTCAGTGTTCATTTTAATTAGCTGATTTTTTGACCCATTGTGATCATAAGATGTAATAACTGTATAATTCTGTAAAGAGCAGTGAAACTCAAATAGAATGAAACCTCTCAAACATCTCCCCATGTTAAATGACCTAGGTAACTTTAGTCTAAATTAATATAACTCATTTTTTTAATGAGACAGAAATGAATAAAACAAAAAACATTAAACAACAATAAAAACAGGATGTAGATGCTGCATAACCACTTATTTATGACTTGCGCCTCATTAAAAGACAAATAAATCATACAGTGTGTCATAATGTGTGTATGTGTCTGAATAATTAAAACAGAATATACAGTAGGCCATGAGAATAACATAATGGTAACAACAGAGGATGATAATAAAATGTTTGGACTTTAAAATATAGGGAACATTTATAAACAACAACCAGTACCATGTAGGGTTAAGAATCCTAGAGTAGTTATCTTTATTATTGTAATGTAATAATTTTGTTATATTTAAGTAACAGTAACAGTAGTTGGCATTGTGTTCCATCAAATTGAAGATTGAGGTGTCACCAAACTATTTGGATGATCAACCCTGGAGGCACACAGTGACCCTCAATCTGAACCCACAGATCTGCCACTGCAAAAGAGTGGAAAAAAAGAGGAAACAAACAAAGAAACCAACCAACCCTGATGTATTTTGTGACTGGACTGTAGAGGAATGAATGATAAAAAACTTTCTTGATATGAAGACAAGGGCAAAACAAAATGATTGAGAAATCCTTCATTTTAATTAAAGACCAGGAATAAATAATTGTGGATGGAAAAGTCATAAAAAATCAAAGACAATTACCTGATAATGTAGTATATTTAAACACATTTGAATTTGTTCTTTAATTCAGTGTAAAACTGAAATGAAAGATTACCACTTTTTTTTGCAATCATGGTTTATATTCATTTTTCAGTTTTGTGTACTTTGTCGATCACTGACCAGCAGTCCAGTAAGAATGATCTTCACTCTGCATGCACTCCTCAAAAAATACACCCACTCTTCCTCTCTCTTACTCCCTTTCCTTTTCTGTCTCATGCCCTCTTTCATTCTCACTCTCTTATTTTTTTAATATGGGCCCAGATTATAAAATAGGGCTGTATTCCTGTGCTGGAGTTAGATCTGTATTCCTGCAATCTAAATAATTTACTCTAGAAATTTAAAGATAAATAAAAATAAATAAACATACAGGTTATGTAACAGCTGACACTAAAATGAGTCTGAGTGTCAGTATGAGTCTGAGTGCTCCTCAGTGTAATGAGTCTGAATCTCAGTAGAATGATTCCTCCTCATATATGGAGTCTCTGATGAGGAAATGGCTTGATCGCGTGAAGCTGGAGCAGACAGGAGCATAATGGCCTAACCTAACTCTTGTTTAAGTGACTGAAAATAAAACAATTTTTGGCTTATTTTAGGAAAGCTATGGTATACCCCCCCCCCCCCCCACACACACACACACACTCTCAGCTGTGTGCTGTAGCATCCCTGGGGAACAGTCCTGACTCATGACTGTTCAAGCCGAGTCCTAGCTCAGCCACTGGGAATGGTGTGCAGATGCTGACTTCACTCCGTGGTTATTCAGGTTAATTTGCTTGGGTCTGGTTCTGTAATGTTGTTTCTAGATTGTAGCTTCTATTAGCAAAAAAGAAAAATGTCATATGTAAATATGAAGAGATTAGACTGGGGATGGAGGAAATATATGGCTGAGTGCCATTGTTCTGTTTGTGTAGTGTGTATGATGTCTGTTTGTGTAGTGCATATGATATTTATATATGTAGTGTGCATGATCTCTGTGTGTGTAGTGTGTATGATCTGTGTTTGTGCTGGTTAAATGGGTGAACTTTGCCCCCTGGGTAATGGGAGGTGTCCATCAGTCATTTACATTCAGACCTCACATTCTGCTCTCAAACATAAAACATTATAAGAAACCTTAACCAGATTAAGAGATCACAGGCACTACAAACCAACCCTCTGGAGTGACTCCATAGCTCAAGTTTTAAAAATCTATTTATTTATTTATTTATATCGAAGTTTCTAATGGAAAATGATTTTTCCAGTCAGGCCTTTCTGGGATCATTCAGAATATAATGGGAGAGTGTATAATATAATGAGTATAATGGGAGCGTATATCATTACCTCACATTTAATGTTGTGGGTCATTACCTCAAATTTAATGTTGTGCCACATCAGTAGTGAAGTGTCAGTGAGATAAATGCTGTATATTTGCATAAGCATACAAGTCTCCTGCTGTTAATAATATGAGATTTGAATTTGATTAAACGTCTGATATATGCAGCATGCTCTGATGGTCACAAGAGGACCTAGCAGGGCTGAATGCAGCAAAGTTCTGACCTAAACATTTTATTCTCAGACTCCACTGTCACTTGAGCTGATAGTAAACAGTTTATTCTCAAAGCTCCATTCCTTCCTGTTTAAGCAGCAGTAGGAAGCGGACACCAGAGTGAGAGCACTCCTAATGTCAGCATTCCTTACACTGAGACATGTACGCTACTGTCATGGGCACCCTGCTTATAATGTCAAACAAATACAATGAAAACAGTAGAAATCTGAGGTCTAATTAATTACCCTTATTTTACAGTTCAAACATTAAAATGAACTCAAATAGAATCTAAGGCAAAATTTTGCACATTCTTTAATCTTCAAACAATTAATTACTGAACTGTTTTGGCACATTTTCTGTGATTGTTATGTTAGCTATTATTTGTGTTGAGGGGTTAATTCTTGAGTTCTGGAGTAGCTTTGTGTTCAGGGGTTGGATTGTGTGCTCTATGGTACTCATAGAAATTTAACCTTTTAAGAGAATAATCCATGTAGGTGAGATAATGTTAGAGATGGGGTGTTTGTCTAGATAAGATAGTGTTGCAGATGTAGTGTTTGTGTAGGTGAAATACTGTTGTATATGTGGTTTTGTGTAGGTGAGATATTATTGTAGATGTGGTGCTTCAGTAGGTGAGATAGTGTTCTAGATGTGGTGTTTGTATAGGTCAGATAGTGTTGTAGATATGATGTTTCCTTAGGTGTGATTGTGTTGTAGATGTGGTGTTTCTGATAGTGAGATAGTTTTGTAGGTGTTTGTCTAGGTGTGATATTGTAGATGTGATGTTTGTGTAGGTGAGATAGTACTGTAGATGTACTGTTTCTGAAGGTGAGGTAGTGTAGATATGGTGTTTGTAAAGGTGAGATAATTCCACTACTATCTCAACTATACAAATCCCTTATCAAGAACACTAGCTCACATATACACACATCACATTTACAACACTATCTGACCTATACAAACACTATATCTACAACACTATCTCACCTACAGAAACATCACATCTACAACACTATCTCATCAAAACAATCACTACATCTACAACACAATTCCACCTAATCAAACACCACATCTACAATAATATCCCAGCTATACAAACAGCATATCTACAATACTATCTCACCTTCAGAAAGACTTCATCTACAACACTTTTTCATCTAGTGTTGTAGATGTTTTGTTTGTGTCGATGAGATAGTGTTGTATATGTGGCTTTTGTGTAGTTGACAGTCTTGTAGATGTGGTACTTGTCTAGGTGAGATATTATTGTAGATGTGTGGTTTCTGTAGGTGATATACTGTATTTGATGTGGTGTTTGTGTAGATGAAACAGTGTTGTAGATTTGGTGTTTGTGTAGATGAAAAAGTGTTGTAGATGTAGTCTTTCTGAAGGTGAGATAGCATTGTAGATATGCTGTTTGTATAAGTGGGATATTGTTGTAGATGTGGGGTTTCTGTAGGACAGATACTGTTTTTGATGTGGTCTTTGAGTAGGTGAGGTAGTCTTGTAGATGTGGTGTTTGTGTAGGTGAAATAGTTGTAGATGTGTTTGTTTTGTGAGATAGTGTTGTAGATGTGGTGCTTGTGTAGGTGAGATAGTGTTGAAGATGTGGTGTTTGTGTAGCTGGTATATTGTTGTAGATGTGGGGTTTCTGTAGGTGAGCTACTGTATTTGATGTGGTATTTGTGCATGTGAGATAGTATTGTAGATGTGGTGTTTGTGTAATTAAGTTAGTGTTGTATATGTGGTGTTTTTGTAGGTGAGATAGTGTTGTAGATGTAGTGTTTGTGTAGGTGAGATTTTGTGGTAGACGTAGTGTTTGTATAGGTGAGATAGGGTTGTAGATGTGATGTTTGTAGGAGTGAGATTATTATAGATGTGGTGTTTGTGTAGGTGAGATACTGTTTTTGAAGTGCTGTTTGAGTAGGTGAGATAGTCTTGTAGATGTGGTGTTTTTGTAGGTGAAATAGTGTTTTAAATGTGTTTATTTTAGTGAGATACTGTTGTAGATGAGGTGCTTGTTTAGGTGAGATATTATAGATGTGGTGGTTCTGGAGGTGAGATAGTGTTGCAGATGTGGTGTTTCTATAGGTGGTATATTGTTTTAGATGTGGGGTTTCTGTAGGCGATATACTGTATTTGATGTGGTATTTGTGTAGTTGGGATAGTGTTGTAGATATGGTGTTTATGTAGGTGAGATAGTTTTGTAGATGTAGTGTTTGTAAGGGTGAGATTATTGTAGATGTGGTGTTTCTATAGGTGGGATATTGTTGTAGATGTGGGGTTTCTCTAGGGGAGATATTGTTTTTGATGTGGGGTTTCAGTAGGTGAGGTACTCTTGTATATGTGGTGTTTGTGTAGGTGAGATATTGTTTTTGATGTCGTGTTAGTGTAGGTGAGATATTATTGTAGATGTGGTGTTTGTGAAGGTGAAATAGTTTTGTAGATGTGGTGTTTCTGTAGGTGAGAGTGTTGTAGATGTAGTGTTTGTATAGGTCAGATAGTGTTGTAGATGTGGTGTGTGTATATGTGAGACAGTGTTGTTGATAAGGGATTTGTATATTTGAGATAGTAGATGTGGTGATTTTGCAGGTGAGAGTGTTGTAGATGTGGTATTTTTATAGGTGGTATAGTTTTAGATGTGGGCTTTCTGTAGGTGAGATACTGTAAGTGGGATATTGTAGATGTGGGGTTTCTGTAGGACAGATACTGTTTTTGATGTGGTCTTTGAGTAGGTGAGGTAGTCTTGTAGATGTGGTGTTTGTGTAGGTGAAATAGTTGTAGATGTGTTTGTGTAGGTGAGATAGTGCTTAGATGTGGTGTTTGTGTAGAATAGATAGTGCTGTAGATGTGTTTGTGTAGGTGAGTTAGTGTTGTAGATGTGGTGTTTGTGTAGGTGAGAGTGTTGTATAGATGAGATAGTGTGGAAGATGTAGTGTTTTTGTAGGTGTGAATTTTGTGTAGGTGACAGACTTGTAGATGTGGTGTTTGTGTAGGTGGCATAGTATTATAGATGTGGTATTTGTGTTGGTGAAATAGTGTTATAGTTGTAGTTTTTTTGAAGGTGAGATAGTGTTGTATATGTGGTGTTCGTGTAGGTGAGATGGTGTAGATGTGGTGTTTGTGTAGGTGGTATAGTGTTGTAGATGTAGGGTTTGTGTAGGTGAGATACTGTATTTGATGTGGTGTTTTTATAAGTGAGTTGATGTTGTAGATGTGGTGTTTGTCTAGGTGAGATAGTGTTGTAGGTGTTGTGTTGTGTTTTGTCTATGTGAGATATTATTGTAGATAAGATTACTGACAGAACTCTGAACACACTCTTGCATTTATTGAAGTTTTCATTTAAACTGGGTCATGTGACTCTGAAATTATTTGAGAATCCCAGCTAATGCTAAAAATCTTGGTTTCAGCAATAGGTTCAAAAACTCCAGCACTTCATTGCTTTATGACTGTGAAGATCATGTGACCCCAGGAGCTCTCAGATATGAGCACTACTGTAAAGCAAGTGAAAGCAGGGGATATTCATCATGTAGTTTGCCTCATGAAGACCTGAGTAATAAAAGTAGACATTTATAATATACAATTGTACACGATGACATTTACCCTGAAAATGTATGTGTGCTACAAGCATGGAGAAAAATGCAGAGTGGCTGAAGAGAGGGGAGGTTTTAGAGCAGTTTGGCTTAACTAGACTGTAGTTTCTTTCAGGCCATTTTGAGAGTCTGAAATAATGCTGCTAAGCTCTGACAATTAATTCATGATATAATTAATTCTACAGAATGTCAATAGTGTCAAAGTAATTATAGGACACTAAGTAATCTAAAACTACAAATGGACAATATTGACAAACACACTGAGAGAAAGGTGAAAACCCATCAGCAGATAAATATTTTAATTACTGTATTATTGGCCAGCCTCCACTGCCAAGCCCCATATTGGACATATTGCCATGTAGTCAGACTGTAATGGCAGGATAATGAGAGGTGAGCACAGTTATTTGTGGCCCCAAGAGAAGTAATGCAGCCAGAGAGCCAGTAATGGTGCCCTAGCCAAATCTTGAGCCCTCCAGAGAGGAACCTGGAGATCTCCAGAGAAGAACCAGAGAAGTGTGTGTTCTCAGAGACCACAGGACAATTAGCAGGTTAACAAAAGTGTGTCCTTCACTTTATAATAATAAAGTTATTAAAGTTGTTTTGAACACGTGCCCAAATACTGGCTTACATTCAAAAAAGAGAATTCTCATCACGTTAAATTTACAAAAATATATATTATTAACAGAACATAACAGAACTAGCATGGCACTGTACATGGAGAAAAAAGGGCAGATATACCAAAGACATGGAGTGCTATGTAAATGGTGTACATGACCTGTTTGGGGTTTCTATTACAGATTTCACAGATATTTCTGCAGGGATGAGTGTGGACTATACCAGGGAAAGAGTACTGCTCAGTCCACTGCACCTGACCCCCAACATGGTGGTCTTACAGAGAGAGAGAGAGAGAGAGAGAGAGAGAGAGAGAGAGAGAGAGAGAGAGAGAGAGAGAGAGAGAGAGAGAGAGAGAGAAGAGTGCCACTAGTCTGATGACCTTTTTTTGTACTGCCTTTTCCTGTTGTGCGGTGAAGCTCCACTGGCTTGCCCACGGCCCCCACTCCACACTCCCCCCTTCCACGCACCCCCCCATGCCCCCCCCCAAGATTATTAGGTCTTTACTATTTAAAAAGCTTCCCAGACCTCTTACAGGAAGAGAATAAAGTGACAGGCAGTATTGGGGGAGGAGCTGAGGAGAGAAGAGAGAAGGTGATGTGAAGATGCAGGTTCTCCCTGGTGCTGCTCATAGCAGGTGCCCCTCCATTGCTCCCTCCTCCCTCCATCATCCCAGCCTTCCCTCCATCACCCCCTCCTCCCTCCCTTTGCTCTCTACCTCCTCCACTATCTCTCTTCACTCTTTTCTTCATCCTGGCCCAGCTGCACTCTTCATCAATACTTTATAGTGTCGTCCTCCAGAACACAGGTGTGTCGCCGTCAGGCATGCAGACGTGCCACTGTGCTTCCGTTCATCTGACAGGGTCCTGGATCACAGCTCCTCACCTCCCCACTATAGACCAGCCAACACCACACGCCATGACAACCTCATTCTGGATTTCTGACTCTATATGATGAATGAAATTATGGAGTTGACCCTGAAGCTCTTTCCTGTTTTCCATTGGCCCAGAATAACTCAGGCTGTCATGATACCAACACGAGCAGGAGAAACTAGAAGCAGGTTTGTTTTTCTGCTGGAAAAATATGTGGTGCTTGTAGAGACTTAATTACATATGTTACATGTTTCCATATTTTACCACCAAAATAGAGCAGTGTGCAAATATTTGCTTGAAAAAGCTCTTCAGTGTTAATGTTTCAACCAACCAGTTATCAAGCATGGTGCTATTGACCTGCTTTGGGGAAGCTGGGTAACATCTAGGAAGTGAGAAGAAGATGAAAATGTGCAGTGACGGACTGATATGTGTGATAGGTTAGAGTTAGGGTGAGGGTTAGGGTTAGGGTTAGTGTTAGGGTTAGGTTTAGGGTTAGGGTAAGGGTTAGGATTAGGTTTAGGTTTAGGGTTAGATTAGGGTTAGGTTAAGTTAGGTTGGGGGGGGGCTTGCCACTCCTCCTTGTCCAGTAGCTGAAGGCTGGAAGGCTAGGGTTAGGGTTAGCGTTAGGGTTAGGGTTAGGGTTAGGGTTAAGGTTAGGGTTAGGGTTAGGGTTAGGGTTAGGTTAAGTTAGGTTGGGGGGGGTTGCCACTCCTGCTTGTCCAGTAGCTGAAGGCTGGAAGGCAGACAGAGTCTTCGCAGACATGAACCAGTGAAGCAGGAAGCTCTCAGTGTTCTTTCTACTGCTCCAACCCCTGGGGCCCCACTAAACTCTTTCTTTCACATTCTCTCTATCTCTCTCTTCCTCCTATCTCTCTCTCTCTCTTTCTCTCTCTCACTCTATCTCTCTCTCTCACTCTCTCTCTCTGAGTCCCCACAAGCCTTTAATATTCCATTTGGAAACACCAGAATGACAGCATTCATTTATGAGAGAGGCTGAACAGTGTGTATCACCCTGAGGAACTCCAGCCTGGTGTTTGAGGAGAAACGTATTCGTTTACATGGAATCATTTGGATTCAAGGACACAAGTCTGTTTTTTTTATGCAGAGAGCAATACTGTAGGCCACAGCCAAGAATACCTCCTTCTGAGTGCCTGTGGTTCCTGTAAGATGCAACTGATTGCGTTTTCCATTTCTTCTTTTTGTTTATTCATGCTAGATATTTTGATACACATTATGGCGCACTGGGTAATATGTGGTAGAACCATTTTAGTAAGAATTCATTTCAGGGTTTCACTTTATTCTGTGAAAGGATAATTGCACAATATTGTGAATTTTGAACACACAGGAAGTGATGCAATGGTTCAGAGAATTAAAACTGTGATGTAAGAATAAATAGAAATGCTCCTCCTCTAGCATACCTGGTAGAGCAGGTAGAGTCAGGTGGTCACAGCTACAGGTCCCACAGCACCTGTACTGTCTCACTGCTGTCTGTGAAATGCTGGTGTACATAGTGAAACTCCAAGTTCAGGACCGATATGTCATTCAGTGCAGAACCAATATATGTCACCTAATCTTCCTTAGCTAATGAGATTCTATACTGTTTGGGAGCATTTTTGGTGATATGAGTTATAATGATCTAGATTTTTAATTAAGCCTTGAACTGTGAATCTGGACACTTCGTCATTATGATACATTTTTACAATAAAGTTCAAAGCATACCCGAGTGTATGTTCCAATATTTTGTGTTTTTTGGGTTCACTGGGTTAATTATGACATGGACATTTCAACTTTCTACTTCTTGATGAAAATGCATTTGCCTGAAAGGAGACCTTTCTTAAAATGTATTCATCAGTAAAGCTCTGGGTTCGGTAGTAATCCCTGTTCTGTTGTAGGGTGGATTCATCAGGAAAGTTCGGGGTTCTGTAGTATTGCCTCTTTCTGTTGTAGTGTGGATTCATCAGGAAAGTTCTGGGTTCTGTAGTATTCCCTGTTACTATTGTAGTGCGGATTCATCTGGAAAGTGTTGGGTTCTGCTTTGTCACTAAGGTCTGTTTTTGTTGCTTGTAGCATTTGCCCAGAGCTGCAGAGTTCTTAGCAGTTCAAGTCTTGTTCATGGTTAGATTTCCATCAGAGAAAAGTGGCTGTGCTATCTTTCTGAGGCTGGGAGACAGCACTCTGACAGCTACACTCACAGGACAAGCTCGAAACTATTTTTCTACTCTTATTAAAAGTTTCTCTCTGAGGGCTGGGGCACTTTTTCCAGTCAGCCTTAAAGTGGGAGGAGGGGTTTGGTGGGAGCCAGACTCCCTCACCTCGTTAACACATTTCCCACATACCTCAGGCACTGTCAAAAAAAGGCTAAAAGAATTTAGATGCATTACATCTACGTGAGCTGCCATTCCAAAGCTAATGCGTTTATGGGAATATTGTAGAGACATGTTTGTCACAGTTTGGTTTCTCTGAAAATGATGGGGTGTCATATTTCATTGTGCTGCAGCTCTTCTCCATAGAGTATTTACGCCTGTCAGGTAAAATTATATCCCAGTACAAATGGGCAGACTGAGCACTGAGGAGATTCTGTGTCTAAAGTTTCAGGTTTTGTCCACTAATAATTCTTTCCTTTATGTCAAGACCCTCATGATAGCATTGAGGAGGTTGGGTAGTTTACAGAAGCACGTGAATAAATCCAGACTGTGTTGTAAATGAGGAGTGTTAGCAAAACAGACATGAATGAGATTATAAAACAGACTTAAATGATATTATAAGCATAGCTAGACAGACAGACAGACAGACAGACAGACAGACAGAGAGACAGACAGAGAGACAGACAGATAGACAGACAGATAGATAGATAGATAGATAGATAGATAGATAGATAGATAGATAGATAGACAGACAGATAGATAGATAGATAGATAGATAGATAGATAGATAGATAGATAGATAGATAGATAGATAGATAGATAGATAGATAGATAGATAGATAGATAGATTTCACAGACATTTTGGAACAGTTTTGGTTATCACTAATAAGCTTTGATTATAAACATGTCCAAAACATTAAATCCTAACACACCAAAGGACATGGACATGTTTACATTAGTGTACAAATTACAGCCATCTATTAATGGATATGACCTTAAAAATATCTCTGGCACAGCAATTACCAGTAATTTTCGGAGCATCCGGCATTCTGAAACAGCATAATCGCTTTTCCAGACATTTGTCCTCGTGCTCTCTCCTGCCATATGTGGGTGTGTACCTTTGAAACACCCATTAGCTGTTTTGTGTAGTGGTGTCTGTTGTTGTAAATTACAGAAATTACATAAAAACAAACTGTCCAAGCAATTACCAGCTGCAATCTCTATCAGAAGTCAAATTTAAGCTGAGTGCTAAAGGAAGCTTGTTTAGTATTTCAGGACCCCCTACAATAACTTTAACTATGCTCTAACCATGCAATAACCCTAAACCCTAACCTTTAATCATACTCTAACTAATAACTAATACCCTTTACACTGACCACAATTGCAACCATTCAATACAAACACTGTAGATATGAAGAATTTGGACAAACCTCAAAGATAAAGGCACAGAATTCTGGACAGTTTCTGTCACTAGAAGCTGGAAGGACTGGAGTGTGTGATCTTATGCACTAAGTAGCCTCACCATCCTCTGGTCACTGTCCTAGTCCTGCCTGATCACCAGCAGGAAACTGAACCATCATCCTGCTTGAGGAGATAGGAGATCTCAACAGGAGATCACCAGAGAATCAGACCATCAATCAGACCATCAATCAGACCATCAATCTTACTCTCATACAGGACATTCTCTACTCTTACAGGATGTCCTCATACAGGACATTCTCCTCTTTTGATAAAGGCTTTTTCCAGGCTTGTATTTTTAACTTCACTAATGTCACTGCTGCACCTGCAGTAGTTTCAGGTGCTGCGCCTCCTTTGAATTACACACACATCACGTGTGACACATGTATCCTTGGACCCTTTAAATTCTCAGCTTTACACATTACTGGTCTCGTGTTCATTTGTGTTCCTGATTCTGGTCCTGTGTGTTTTTTATTTTGTTACTGTGCTAAATAAATCGCTGTCTACACCAGTGACCTTCATCCTCCTCTAATGACCTTCACACTCCTCCAGTGACCCTCGTCCTCCTCTAGTGTCCCTCATTCTCCTCCGGAGTGTCCTCCAAGACTAATGGGACGTATGTCTTATAATAAATGTAGTTTAAGTCATTTTGAGTTAATTAACAGTCAAATCTTGTCCTTAGTCATACGTTTTGAATTAATCCAAATCAGATTTTTACAGTATTCAAATTTTGCATAATATTTTCTAAAGTAAACAAGATATATATCTCCTTCAGAGAAAGCATACCTGCTTTAAACTCCCTCTGTGTTCTTCCCAGCTTAGAGAAATCACAACTTTAGGACAATGCTGCTCTCTTTCCACCAGACAGCACAGACAGCACACATACAGCACACATACAGCACACAGAGAGCACAGACAGCACACAGACAGCACACATACAGAACACATGCAGCACACATACAGCACACAGAGAGCACAGACAGCACACAGACAGCACAGACAGCACACATACAGAACACAGACAGCACACAGACAGCACAGACAGCACACATACAGAACACAGACAGCACAGACAGCACACATACAGAACACAGACAGCACAGGCCCCACATGCCTCTGCTATTCACTCAGCCTCACACAAGTGTACACACATTCAGGCACATGCACACACATTCAGGCTCACACATAAGCACACACGCACATGCACACACACTCAGGCATACACACATGAACACACACTCAGGGACCCACCAAAGCACACATGCATATGCACACACACGCAGGCACATGTACGGGAGAGAAAAGTATTATTATGCAGAGAGAGAGAGAGAGAGAGAGAGAGAGAGAGAGAGAGAGAGAGAGAGAAATTGGATGAACTTGTTTTAGAAACACAGAGACAGGCTTTTCTTCAGTGAATGTATGGTTTGACTGGAAGTTGCTTTAGTTGACGCATATATGATGAGCTGAATTCTTATTCATGCAGTTTTTTAAACCACTGTTTTTATTTATTTAATTTCTATAAAAGAGACACCACACCCATTTTATAAAGAATACAAAGAAGCTTTCAGAGCTTTTTTTAAAAGACTTTTATTTTTATTTATATTTTTAAGAGCAAGTGTTTCCCTCTTATAAATATTTCATTTGGATCTCTGGTTCAGTTGCTTTCAGAGTAGTTCAAAACCCTTCCGTGTGAAGTCAGGTCTGCTGCCCTAGGCACTGTCGTCCCCTGCAGCTCAGTGTGGCCACATGCTAAATCTAGTGCAGTTCACACACAAGCTAAAAAGCTTTTAACAGTTCATGCACATGTTCAGGCAGTCACCATCGGAACCGAAGCCTGATTTAGTTAATTTGTGTGGTATTCTGTGTACAAGAAGCCACTAAACTCCTAGAGTGGGTTAAAATGTTAATCTGTCATTATACACTGGGAGTGGTGGCATTTAATTATTCCTTTAATCTATCAAACAATTTAACACATGCAGTTCTTTCAGTGTATGCATATATTTGTAGCACTCTATGTTAACAGCTGAATCCAAGAATGATGTCATATCTTATAATATTGGCCAAGGCCTTTTAAAAGAAGTCACATTTTATTCAGAAAGAAATGTAATATTGCATAACATCCATGACAAGGGTTCCCAGACAGGCCCATGGGAAACAAAGTACTTTTAGATTTTTTTAGTCTTCTAAAAGCTCTATCTACTTAGACGTATCTGTGGTTCTATTAAGTGCAAACTTTCATCTTTCTTGTACTAAGACTCACAGATGTGACCAATTTAAAGCTCATTTTCCTGACAGATATGTCAGGAGATTTTCGACAGTGCCAAGTCCATGGATCAAATTTATGTACATATATGAAGTATGAAGTTTCTTGGTGAAGGCCCCCCGTCTCTCTCATATATAAAGAAGATTCCAGGTGAGTAACGCAGTGTACTGTAGTAAGAGACGTAGAGAGATTCAAAACTGTAGTAAAGTGCACAGTTTCCAGAGAAATGGGACCTTTTGGACAGGGGTCCTTCATCAGCAAAGTGCTTTTCAATTAGTAGTAGGAGGAGCCAGTTTATATATAGTTTCCTCATTTCATTGCTGCCATACCAACAACTGTCAGATAACGCAGTGTCCATTACTATTAAAATGTGTAAGCACTGGAAACGACAAATCCTTAATTCTGATGGTCTGAAGGTGTTCAACACACTGAACAGAACAGCAAGTCTTCTCTTGGTTTCTCCAGTGTAAAGCTGATTACATCTGTTACAGTAAAAGAGTAGACATACTCATGCAGTGATGCATGAGGAGGAATGTGGGCTGAGTTATTTTGTGGGCTGAGTATAATGTGGGTTCCAGTTATTTTAGTGGCTGTGTTCATATACTTACATGTAGCACATGTAAGTCTGTCTACCACAGAAGTGTGTCAACCACTGCTAGCTGGGGCACTACGCCAGAGTAGTACACCAGCTAAGAAAAATTATGTGGTGAGAGAGGTCATTGGAGCAGGTGTCTGCCATGCAGGTGGAGCATGAGGGGAGATGGATCACTGTGCCAAAGTCACCTTTCCCCATTACTCTTCACCCAGTAGGTCCTAGAAGGGAAGCCTGAATGGTTAATATGAGGAGGAAAACTCTGTTTCACCCAAGTGTGTCATTGACTCAGCCCTAAAACTTAAAAGGTGACCTAATTTTGTTGAGGCCATGAATTCTAGAACATTTTCACTTGCTTCCAAAATAAAACAATTTCAGATGGAGATTCCATGGGCACAGACATGGCTGTGCGGGAGAATTCATGCTCTCTTGTGGTTTAACTTTGCTGCCATCAATAATACATGAACATAACAGATTCACTCCAACATGGAGGGATAGGGAGGGGGTAAATATATTCCCAAGAAATTAGTCTAGGAGACTAAACCAGCCTCTTCCAAAGCAAGATTTATATAACAGATTTCTTTCTCTTTTACCCCTCTGTTTTTATTATTAATGATTAGACTTTCCGAGCTGTGTTGGTTAAGTTGTAACTGAGTTCAGTGGGTAAGGCAGATGCAGATGGTGGTGAATGCACCCTGTGCTCTGATACACTGAGACATTTTCACCTCTGCAGGCATAAAATCAGATGTGGGTGGAGAACACCACCTCTCCTATCTTCCTCTGAACTGCTCTGACACAAAGGAATGCAACAAAAAACTTGGAGTTGACTCGCAGCTGTGAGGCTGCATTAATAATCTGGATTATACGGCTACTCGTGATTGTCAGGCTGTGTTAATAATTGGGATTATATGCCTCACTCGAGGCTGTGAGGTGAGACTGCGTTAATAATCTGGATTATTTGCCTCACTCAAGGCTGTGAGGCTGCGTTAATAATCTGGATTATGCACCTCACTCTTCGACTACTGCTGCTGACAGGGCACCATTTTTAATGAGTTACCCTTGAACAATCTGCAGCCCTGTGAAGCTTAAGGTATGTCTGAAGGGCCCTGGGGTTAAGGCACGTCTGAAGACACGTCTCTGACGCCTCTCCTGCAAGACACTGTAAAGATGTCAAGTCACCAATATTTATGGTAGAGCAAATATTTGGAACATTAATTCACAGTCCTTTGTGAGACAAAACCATTTCACACAGAACTGGATGACGGAACTTTATAAATGTGGTTTTGACACGTGGTTTTGCATTGTGTATGCAATGACAGTTCCACTAGGAAGAACTGAGAAGCTGCTCTGTAAGAGATTATTTCTGTTAACTGCAAAGTAACTTTCAAATCAACAGTTACACACAACATATTTCACTGTATGGATCAATGTCACCATCCATAATAGTTATAGAACTGATCCTCACACGGTCTACCTGCATGTGTTCATACTTCACACGTGTTCATATTTTACATACGTGTTCATACTTTACACACAGGTCTGCAGACATTGCCAGTGTTTCAGTATGGGAGTCCTTGTGTCTCTTGTGTGTCCTCTTTGATATCCATTCAGTGTGGGAGGCCTCACATCTCTCGTGTGTCCTCTCTGATGTCCATTCAGTGTGGGAGTCCTCACGCCTCTCGTGTGTCCTCTCTGATGTCCATTCAGTGTGGGAGTCCTCGCATCTCTTGTGTGTCCTCTCTGATGTCCATTCAGTGTGGGAGTCCTCGCATCTCTTGTGTGTCCTCTCTGATGTCCATTACTCGACGGTTTTTCCCTCCTTCACTATTTGCATTTCAGATGTTGTCCTTGCTGACCACACCACCACATGTTGCCTGAGGGATATCTTTTTACTCCACATTTATTTACCTCCTCTTTAAATTCCTCCCACTATCTGAGTCATTTTTCTTTGAATTTTATTATCCCACTCATGTTCAAAATGTTAAAATATGCATAGAGGCTCATGGGGGCTATTGTTGGCTGTTGTGAGACATGCTGACTTCTAGAAGGATGATTCTGCCCAAACTTTAACGCTCTTTCTGCTAAAGGCTAACTGTATGATGTGGGGGTGGGGTGTTGTTGAAATGTATATATGTAAATAGTCAAATGCAACTCTGACACCTTAAGCAATTCTATATTTTGATATGGAAATTTCATTTGCATGAGGATTTACAGTAAGCAAATGCATAGTAAACAGAATAAGCAAGACTTTCTTGTTTTCTTCCAGTTTACAAACCTAAAGATTGCACATGCTGCTAGACAAATCTATGCTTTTAAAATCTGTATCTGTATTCAGGGATGGCTCATTCACACAGGACTGCAGCAGTGATAATGTAATGCACGCCATGTGTATATACTAAAACTGGACAATCCAAAGGAGACTAAATGTGATCAGGCAGAGTTTGACCATGTGCAGACTTCTTAACAGTGTTCTGTAGGGTGCAGGTTCAAAGCGGAACTGATGCAGCCCAAAGGGATTCGTATTTTCTGGGCTCCTTCGGGACTGAATGGACTTCACTGTGTCATCAGTTTGCCCACAAACACCTGAGACATTTAATTCCAACCCACTTTCTCCAGAGCGCATTACCGGAGGTCCAGCAGGGTGTGCCCTGCAGCTGGACTCAGCAGGGTGTGGCCTGCAGCCAGAGTCCACACACCCCAACACAACGGTCACTTCCATTTCCTTAAGAGAGCTAAACTCAGCACTGTAGGTATGGAAGCTGGAGACATTCCATCCTGTCCTAGTCTAACTCCAATGTCATTTACACACGTTCGCTGTTTTTACTTCATGGTGTACCTGGGTCTCTCCTAATGTCTCCCAATACCATTAGATCTAAATTCCTTAGTTGCCTGGAGAGCTCTTGTAACCAGATCATATTTTATTAATTCTAATGCACTTTGTGTATGTAGCATATCCCTATAATTCTCCAAATATTTATCAATTTAGCATTTGTCTATCTATCTTAATGCAGTGTTCATTAGTATTAAAATGTGTCATCACTGGAAACGACAAATCCTGATGGTCTAAAGGTGTTCAACACACTGATCAGCAGGTCTTCTCTTGGTTTCTTCAGTGTAAAGCTGATTACATCTGTTATAGTAACACGGTAGACAAACTCCCACAATGATTTGTGAGATGGATTGGGAATTGATCCTTTTGTTCTAGTTATTTTAATGGAAGCGTTTGTATATTTACATGTAGCACATCTTAAGCAATTACAGGCTACAGTACCACAGTCATTATTTGAACATTATTTTCTCATCTGTAGGAGGTTAGTGGAGGATCCTGAAGTGTTTAAGTATAATATCAACTACTGTTTTATTTGTAGGATGATAAGTCAGCACCAAGGCAATTCTTGTAGTCTTAACAGCATGTTGTTTATAGGTCAGTGTGTCCACTCTCTGAACAGGTAAAACACCAGCAAAGATGTCATGTATGACTTCCTCAGGAAACCCACAGAGTTGAAGATATTCACACATTTCCATACATTTCTGGTGGACGTCTTCATACTCACTGTGAATACGTCTCAGTAGCTGTGAGTGAGGGATGGAGTTTTTGCAGGCCTTGAGATGTGAAGAATTGTATTGTAAGTGGGAATGAGAGTTTATAGGTGTATAATATGGTGGTATTTAAACAAGAATGATCAAACTTCACTGAAATATCCAAGGAGGTTATCGTCATGTCAGAATATGCTGTACCCCATGTATATTCAAGAGGTGGCTTTCACTAAGACCTCTGAGTGTTTCCTGTGGTACATGAACTCCTAAAAACTTCTGAGCAGGTCCTGTTGTACATGAACTCCACAAGCCCTCTGAGTTTGTCCTGTGGTACATGAACTTTTTTAAGTCCTGTAAGATGCAAGGTGGGGCCTCCATAGATCTGACTTGTATTTCCAGCACATCCCACAGATGCTTGACTGGATTGTGATCTGGTGAATTTTGTGGCCAAGTCAACATCTTGAACTCATGTTCCCCAAACCATTTGAATTACGGAACCACTGCCATTACGGAAGACCTTTGTTATGAAGCCATGTATCTGGGCTGCAACAGTGTTTAGGTAGGTGGTGTGTGTCAAAGTAACATCCACATAAATGCCAGGACTTGAGGTTTCCCAGCAGAACACTGACCAGAGCATCACACTGCCTTTGCTGGCTTGCCTTCTTCACATGTGAATCCTACTAAGCAACACACACACACACACACACACACACACACACACACACACACACACACACACACACACACACACACACACACATCTAACTGTGCATGTGATGCAAAGAAAACATGATTCTTCAGACCAGGTCAACTTCTTCCATTGCATCATAGTTCAGATCTGATGCTCACTGAAAGTGCTTTCAGCAGGGTAGTGTAGGTCAGGGTACAGGAGGTACAGTGTACAGAGTACATGGGTCAGCATAGTCTGTGGATATGCCGATTCATATGATGTAATCTGTAATACACCATGTGTTCTGACACCTTCCTGTCATAGCCATCTTTAAATGTTTCAGTAGCTCTTCTGTGGGTGAGCCTTCACTCTCCATGACCCTGTCAGCAGTCAGAGTTAACCATAACCCTAACCCTAACCTAGCCCTAACCCTAACCCTAATCCCATGAGCCTAACCTATGCCCTGTCGCTGGGTCTGATGACTGGTAGGTAAGACTCACTGCATAGTGGGGAAACCCCACAAGATGATTGTGGAGATGCTCTGACCCATTCGTTTAGCCATCACAATCTGGCCCTTGTCAAAGTCATTCATGCTTGCTCATTTTTGACTGCCTCCTAAACATCAACTGATCACTTGCTGCGTAATATAAATATATCTCATCCCCTGACAGCCACCATTGTAATGAGATAATCAGTGTTATTTATGCCACCTGTCAGTAGTTTCAATGTTGTGGCAGATCAGTGTGGGTGCCTAGAGGAATCACGTATAGTTTAGTTTTATGTTGTAGCTTTCTTGAGCTTTATCCAACAGACTGACCTGCTGACCAATGATGATAATACATTAGAGTTAAAACACTATTATGTTTAAATTCTAAGACCTAAGAAAAAGCCAAAGATAAAATAAATATCTTTATATTTTAAAAGATATATTTCATAAGGTTAATTTATTTCTACAAGGTCTGTTTCAGTGTTATTTCCAGAATAAAAATACAATAAAAAAATTTGAATTTGTCCTGTGGTGTTTAACCACCGACCCCACATTTGCAATGCTAAACTGCTTATAATTACTCCTGAACCCAGGCTGCAGTTGGGCTTCTAAAGTGTAGGAGGGGACGTCAGTTGTCTCCAATTCATACCTCCACAAAGAGCCCCTGGTTAAGCAGGTCCAACATCGCAGAGTCACTGGTCCTCCAGATGACAAATGAGACTGTGGCTCTAGCAGACTATACAATTAGAACTGTAATCATTCTTCCATAAGATGGATCTCCCACCTAACGTGGCCCTACTGGGCTGCAGACGTACTGGAAGCCTTATTTCAGCCTAGTAGAAGCCCCGACCTCCTGACAGCACAACCATTCACCTCAGGCAGGACACTGTGCACTGAACAGACCGTTTGTGAACATCAAACAGAATGTAGTAGATAAAATACTGAATTATGCTACAGTCATTTTCTTAGTGGATGTGAGAGCGCATGATAAAGAAACGCTATGATGAAGATTACAGGACTGAATTACGCCTCACCAGTTTCTGACAGGGAAATAATAGGCAGTTTAGAGGAAAATGCCAATCTCTCAGATAACTGAATGCACATCAGGGAACACACACATCATTATCTGAGCTCTGCCGCATGCTGGGTGACCATTGTGAGTTCCGGATACAAGTCCTGATGACACACTGAGAATCAGTCTGTCAGGCAGAACCTTTATAATCTGATTTGGGTTATTAAGCATCCTGGGTCAGGTACAGAAGTAATGACAAGGGGTGTGTCTGTGTGTGTGTGTGTGTGTGTGTGTGTGTGTGTGTGTGTGTGTGTGTGTGTGTGTGTGTGTGTGTGTGTGTGTGTGTGTGCACAAAAGGCTCTGACAAATAGTTCTCAGAGGCTCCCCTGGCCTATAATGACTGCACAATCACACCTCTATTGAATTTCCCTGATTACCACACATGTCTTAGATGATTATCAGGCCAATCATCATTCAGCGAGCTGCTCTGATGAATTGATATTTCTCCAGTGATTGAAATATCACCCCCACCCCCACCTCAGAATGTAATAGTCACTTAACATGGCAGAGCTACTGACCAACTGAAACAGACTACTGTGTTGCCATGACAACCTGTGTAATACCTGACCAGCTCAATGGGCAGAATTACAATACACCTAAAATTCATAGTCGTACTGACCAGAGGGCAGGAGCTGTCTGGTGCATTAGGAGATCAGACTGATACCTGCTCTTCCACCTAACAGCTACAACCTATCACCTAAACCAGATCAACATAATACATTCACAACAACCAGCAGAGTTTCATTCACCAGAAAGGGTAAAAAAATCAAATATCACATCTGCTTAACTGAATACTGTACAAGTGCCATGTGTTTTTCATTTTTGTATTTTTAATTTGGTAAATATGTGCACATTCTTGGTAAATTATGGTAAAGGATTTATCTTATATCTTATATCTTGTATGTTTATTTATGTATGTATTTATGTATTGTTAAAGGCAATCCAGTTAGTCCAATTGGAAGCAGTCCAATTAGTTTGACTAATGTGAAAAACAGGATTTGTAAGGATGATATATTTATATGTGGGTGTAGGTGTGTGTGTGTGTGTGTTAGTGCACATCTCTCTGCTGTGCTCATGGCCACACGCCTCCACAGTGGGAGTAATGGGTGGAGACCTCCATGGTGTTTGTAATGGGTGGAGACCTCTACAGTGGGAGTAATGGGTGGAGACCTCCATGGTGAGTGTAATGGGTGGAGACCGCCACAGCCTGCCCTTCTCTGCTCAGTGCATTAGAGATGAATAAATTTTTGTTGTGGTATTGCAAAAATTACTTTATGATTTACATTATGAGATGGATTTCTAAACTTCTAAAAGATTAAATTAGCTGTACATATATTAATGAGTAGGTCTGTTCTCCATTCAAAATTAATTTAATTTCTGGTCTCCCCTTAATAAGTGTAAACTGGCCCAAGTTTCTTTCATAATGTAATGTTGATTTATTTTAAATTTAAATATAGTTGTTATTGGGTCTTTTAAATCTCTTAGGTCTTTGGGCACTGGATACTTGAAACCTGAGGCACAGAACTAAGGTGGATTGAAGATATTTAACATAATCCACATATCTGTTATTTAACATATTCCCACATAGCCATTATTTAACATAATCCCACATGTTGTTATTTAACATAATATGCTGTTATTTAACATAATCTCACATGCTGCTATTTAACATAATCAATAATACATGGTGTTATTTGACATAATCTCACATGCTGCTATTGTCACCTTTTCCGAAAATGGCTGTATGCCATTTTTTTTTTACTACTGGTATCTCGACAAATGATTTAAAAAAATTGCAATTACCCTCTGCATTGAGCTTTCTCTTTTTATCACCTCCTTCATCATAATATGATATTTTTATGGTCTTTCTTAGCTCTATTGTATCAAAACAAAGTTGATTAACACTGATATCAAATGAAGTATTATCAATTAAGTGGCAGTGCTATCTATTAGTTATATATATATATATATATATATATATATATATATATATATATATATATATATATAACTCTGGCTAATGAGTTTGACAAATCAAAGAACAGAAGGAGTGTTATTTGGTTAAATCATTTATTTTTGAGACTCTTACCGGATAGCCCGCACTGAATGACTGTATAATTGAAGCTCTCCTTTGTCTAAAAAATTATGTTTTCATACAATGACGTAAATTGTTGTCAGGCTGGTCACTTATCAGTGTACATCATGGTGTTATATAATAGTTGTGTATTACTGATGTGCTGTATTTATTATTATATTATATTTTTTGCACTGTTTCATCCTTTGGATTGGTTATTTGAATTTATGCTTGTTTTGGTGTATGTACGCACACCTGAGCTACAGACAATCATAACAAGGCACATGGCATGTCGTTCAAGTCTCCCACTGCTAACTGTATATATCCAGTCATTTATTGGTTTATAGTCTCTTGGTCCTATTTATAGACATGAATATATGCTTATAGAAGCTTCATGGTGGATGTAAACAGTGTGTTTCAGTTCCCAGTTTTCTGACTCCCAATGATGTTTCCAGGCAACACTGCTTTCTTGGACTCCAGGACAAACCACAGTTATGATGAGTACATCTCTTTAAAGGCTTTTATTTTATGCTAGTGTCATTCCTAAATTCCTCTATATGCTGGTGTAATAATTTATATTTAATTCAACAAAAACAAATGCAGACTTAGTAGAATTAGTAGAAGAGAATATCTGGTCCTGTCTTTTAGTACATATCAGTGTTAACAAGCATTATTGCATCTCTGTCCAGAGATTGTCTGACAATCACACAAAGAACCCACATTTTTATACATTTGTCAGAAGTGATTATGTATTCACCCAACCTTCTTTTACATATTAGTGTTTGAAATCTCCACCATTATATTTATACCATACATTAATCAATATATGCAAATTGATATTAAATACCTATATCAGTTGGTGTTTGGTACCACTCCAATCCAAGAGAAGACTTCATCTTACATGAGGTTGTTTTCCGGTGTCATCCTGCACCTGGTGGAGGGATGATTTGTCTAACACAGGTCTGCATTGGCTTACCCAGAATCGTAAAAACAGATAATTTTATAAGGATATAGAATCTCTATGATTCTTTATGTTTTATGTTATTACTATTTCTATTTCAATGTTTAAACTTCTTTTATAAACCTCTTTTTATTACCTCATCAGATGTTTACCATAATGTGAAGATTCCTATTTACGGGAAAGGAACATGCAGATATCCACAGGCAAGGTTTAGTTAAAGAATGTAGTTAAGACACCAGTGAGAGGGTGTCCTACTGTGTTCAAGATAATGTCTTTAGCAACGTTACGAGTCCAGTCCTTTAAGTGCAGATAATATGAAGAGGAGAGACTAGGGACCTTTATCCTTTTTGAACTCTTCTGCAGACAGAAAAGAGAAGGAACCTAAGGGCTCAGCAGAAGATGAAGCTACAACACACTACCAACTCATCACAGGTCTGAAGATTACAACCATTCAAAGGAAGATGCCATTTTCAGCTTTTTCTGTGGCTGGAGTGAAGGTTCCAGGCAAAGGGGAAGATAAATGCATGTGATCAAGAAAGGAGTCTTTGGTCTGAGTGTTATAATAGCATTTTCATAAGAGAGCATCCGGGAATCACTGCATTCACAATGCCTGGGCCCCCAGTGCTAAGGTTGCAGACAGGGGCCTCTAGTGTATACGTAGCAGGTAAGTCAGGGGCCTCTGTAGAGTACAGATAGATGGCAGGTACTAACCAAGGTTAACCCTTAACCACTTTATATGGGTAATATTTTTTTAGTTAATATGCATAATACTGTCTTAGTGAATATATTCCCTTCCCTGACATGAACCTTTTAAGAAACTGGATGTGATTTTCAACATTTGTCATAGTTCCATTACAACAGCTGTCATATATTATGTAAGGAATGAAAAAGATTTTGTTTCTGTCATAATGTTTTTACAAATTTTCTGATGATATTCATGACTCCAGTGTTTAGGGATGAATCAGCAGAACTTCCCAGTCTCTGAGAAGACTGAGAAGGTCCAGTCTTCTGTATATTGTGTATGATGGTGTAGTTAGACTGAGAAGGTCCAGTCTTTTGTGCATTGTGTATCATGTATCATGAACTAGTTAGACATTTATTTTTGAGGGGGACCTTTCACTTTCCCACAAAGTTCATTTTCTACATCATATTTAATTTCCACTACAGTAAATTCAAAGCCTGTTTAGATCATCTATTGCCCTTCAGGGATTCTGCCCACCACAAATGGACAATTTCATTTAGGACTATAAAATAATCCTAAATTTTATGAGTTCCTGTAGCTGTTGTCCTGTGGGGTGGTGATACTAATGTGTGGTTGCTTTTGATTGGTCAGAGGTGGCAAATCCTGAACTTTGTCAAGGCTGGAGGAAGTCTGGAGTTTTGGAGGAAATGGTGTGGGGCTGAGTGGAGCTGATGGAGAATCCATCCCTGGGTGTCTTTCTCTCTCTCTTTCGCACTTTTCTCCCTCACTGTTTCTCTACCTTTCCCTCTACATCTGTATATAATATTCAGGTAGAATTTTCTATGCTGCATTTCTGTTATTTACAGTATAATTTGTGTTGCCTCATTACACTATCTAACCAACTGTCACATGTAACTGATTGGCTTGTATTACACTAATAAATTCTGCAATAGAATATGCAATATAATTTACTCTGTCTGACATATTTGTTTACTATGGTTTGGAATCATAATTATATTCTGCTTGACACATATTAAACCTTATATCCATTTCTGTCATTAGATGTGGGTAAGTATGGTGTGGGTAAGCAAATACAGTATCAAAACCACCCAGACTCTATTATTATTATTATTATTATTATTATTATTATTATTATTATATTAGTCACATTTATATAGCACCTTTCTCAAACCCAGGGCACTTTACTGTACATACAGAAATCAGATTTAACAATCACTCACACACCAATGAGAGGCAGCTGCCAGTGTGCACACAGTGTAACAGTGTTCCCTCTATCAGAAACTACAGGAGAGGCTGTTAAGACCAGGACATAGAACCAACCACCACTGGACACACACACACAGAGCACCAACCATCACTGGACACACACACACACACAGCACCAACCATCACTGGATACATACATGAACACAGAGCACCAACCATCATTGGACACAGACACAGAGCACCAGCCATCACTTGACATACCCACACACAGAGCACCAACCATCACTGGGCACAGACACACACAGAGCACCAACCATCACTGGACATACACAAACACAGAGCACGAACCATCACTAGACATACACATACACAGAGCACCAACCATAACTAGACATACACACACACAGAGCGCCAACCATCACTGGACATACACACACAGAGAGCACCAACCATCACTGGACATACACCCACAGAGAGCATCAACCATCACTGGACATACACACACACAAAGCAACAACTATTACTGGACACACACTCACGGACGCACAACCACATGCACATATATCTATATACTTTCACAATTCACATTCATACAGGACACTTTAGAATATCCAGTCAACCTAACCTGCATGTTTTTGGACTGTGGGAGGAAACCCATGCACAGAGAACATGGAAACTCCACCCAGATAGGAACTCAAACCCAAGACCCTAAAACTGAGAGACAAACATACTAACCACATACTAACCATCAGACATACTAACCACATAAAAACCACCAGACATACTAAACACACAAACTGTTGTTATTGTTACCCATTCACACTGAACAGACACCTCAGCTTGGTTGTTTACCATAGATCTTTTATGATGTGGGATTAAACTAGGATTTCAAGTGCTACAGTGACTCTGAGAAAGCATCTTAAATTATCAGCCTGAGGATTCCTCATCATTGAACATTTCAAGGTCCCTAGATTGAGACGAAATTATTGCAATGCCGTAAAAATTTTAATCTATTTAGATTGTAATTAAATTCTGCTAGTTTTCTCTTTGTGGTAAAATGTCAACATTTCTCACAGTGAATCCTGACAGACAAGTGTATTCAGAAAAGTGGAGGGTTTAGTTTGTTTAGAGTTTAGTTTGCTTAGGGTTAAGTTTGTTTATTGGCACTACTCTAACCCAACCTGGTGCTCTTGTAATCTGTTGTTTGCATATGAGCAAAAAACAATTGAAATCTAGTAAACACTAAAAGTGTTTCATGTGACATTGATTCCTTTAAGAAATCTGTACTTTAACGAAGAAACATTATGTGTTGGAAAAAACAGCATAACAGAGCCAAAAACTAAACAGAAAATCCCTTGTTTCATTAACCATTCTCTTTCTTACTTTTTAACTAGTGTGTCTGAATGTTCACATGAAAGGTAGAAAACATGAAGAGATTTTTAATGTTTAGGGCGACAATTCCTTGGTGTGATTGTATGTGTGTTTATGTATCTCTGTAAGCACAAAATGTCCCTAACTGGATTGAAACAGCTGACATTTTTCACTGTGATTTTGTGTGATTGTTTGTTTGTGTGTGTGTGTGTGTGTGTGTGTGTGTGTGTGTGTGTGTGTGTGTGTAAATATGCATGTTTGTGTAAGCTAATACTCCCCTTGGCCTTCTGAGCCAAGTTTCTGTTGTGTTGTGGCCTCATATTAACTACAGTACATGAACATGGTGCTTAGTGTGCTTAGTGTGGCTATGACAGGGAGACAGAGTGGAGGACAAAAAACACACACGTGCAGTCTGTGTGTGTTTATGAGACATCTGTGTGTGTTTACAGGAGTCTCTGTGTGTTTATGAACGGTCTGTGTGTGTTTATGAGACATCTGTGTGTGTTTATGAGGAGTCTCTGTGTGTTTACAGGAGTCTCTGTGTGTTTATGAACGGTCTGTGTGTGTTTATGAGACATCTGTGTGTGTTTATGAGGAGTCTGTGTTTATAAAGAGTCTGTGTGTGTTATGAGGAGTCTGTTTATAAAGAGTCTGTGTATGTTATGAGGAGTCTGTGTTTATAAAGAGTCTGTGTGTGTTATGAAGAGTCTGTGTTTATGAGGAGTATGTGTGTGTTTATGAGGAGTCTCTGTGTGTTTATGAACGGTCTGTGTGTGTTTATGAGGGGTCTGTGTGTGTTATGAGGAGTCTGTGTTTATAAAGAGTCTGTGTGTGTTATGAGGAGTCTGTGTTTATAAAGAGTCTGTGTGTGTTATGAGGAGTCTGTGTTTATGAGGAGTATGTGTGTGTTTATGAGGGGTCTGTGTGTGTTATGAGGAGTCTGTGTTTATAAAGAGTCTGTGTGTGTTATGAGGAGTCTGTGTTTATAAAGAGTCTGTGTATGTTATGAGGAGTCTGTGTTTATAAAGAGTCTGTGTGTGTTATGAGGAGTCTGTGTTTATGAGGAGTATGTGTGTGTTTATGAGGAGTCTCTGTGTGTTTATGAACGGTCTGTGTGTGTTTATGAGGGGTCTGTGTGTGTTATGAGGAGTCTGTGTTTATGGGGAGTATGTGTGTGTTTATGAGGAGTCTCTGTGTGTTTACAGGAGTCTCTGTGTGTTTATGAAGGGTCTATGTGTGTTTACAGGAGTCTCTGTGTGTTTATGAAGGGCCTGTGTGTTTTTATGAGGAATCTGTGTGTGTTTAAGGGAGTATAAGATGTATCATATACATGCTGTTGTCAGTGGTAATTACACAGAAGTAAAAGCAGCATGTTTGAACTGTCCTACATGCTCCTGCATACAGTACTGGAGTGTGTGTGTGTATGTGTGTGTGTGTGTGTGTGTGTGTGGGCTACATCTCCAAGGCAGCTCACACTATCTGTGTACACAGCCTCCTGTCTATCAAGAGGTCTTACAGAGTAACGTGTTCTCATGGTGACGGTTACTATGGCAATACTTGCCGGGCCTCACCTTTACATGGAGGCCACTATATGTTTAAGACAGCCTGATCCATATGCATGTCTTCTGTCTCTAGAGAGGTCACAGGTCACATCAGGCTTAAGAGTCGTTAGTGGGGGACTTCTGCTAGATAGAGCACAGAGTCTGTACAGAAAGAGGAGATGGGATGACCTGTTTTGTGTGTGTATGTGTGTGTGTGTGTGTGTGTGTGTGTGTGTGTGTGTGTGTGTGTGTGTGTGTGTGTGTGTGTGTATGTGTGTATGGTTTTAGCTGACACCGGAAGATGAGCAAAGAGAGATTGTGAGAGAGAAATTATACTCAGAGAGCAAGAAAGAGAGATAGACAGGTGCAGGAAAGCAGAGGCAAGGCCCTGGGGGAGGGAAATATAACTGGTGTAGTAGTGAGTCAGGCTATAGTGTGGTCTGTGTAGTAGTGAGTCTGGCTATAGTGTGGTCTGTGTAGTAGTGAGTCTGGCTATAGTGTGGTCTGTGTAGTAGTGAGTCAGGCTGTAGTAGTCTGTGTAGTAGTCAGTCAGGCTGTAGTGGTCTGTTTAGTAGTGAGTCAGGCTGTAGTTGTCTGTGTAGTAGTGAGTCTGGCTATAGTGTGGTCTGTGTAGTAGTGAGTCAGGCTGTAGTAGTCTGTGTAGTAGTCAGTCAGGCTGTAGTGGTCTGTTTAGTAGTGAGTCAGGCTGTAGTTGTCTGTGTAGTAGTGAGTCAGGATGTAGTGTGGTCTGTGTAGTAATGAGTCAGGCTATAGTGGTCTGTGTAGTAATGAGTCAGACCATAGTGGTTTGTGTAGTAGTGAATCAGGCTATAGTGGTCTGTGTAGTAGTGAGTCAGGCTGTAGTGGTTTGTGTAGTTGTGAGTCAGGCTGTAGTGGTCTGTGTAGTAACAGGTCAGGCTGTAGTGTTCTGTGTAGTATTGAGTCAGACTATAGTTATCTGTGTAGTAGTGAGTCAGGCTGTAGTGGTCTGTGTAGTAGTGAGTCAGGCTGTAGTGGTCTGTGTAGTAACAAGTCAGGCTATAGTGTTCTGTATAGTAGTGAGTCAGGCTGTAGTGTGGTTTGTGTAGTAGTGAGTCAGGCTTTAGTTGTCTGTTTAGTAGTGAGTTAGGCTGTAGTGGTCCGTGTAGTAGTAAGTCAGATTGTAGTGTGGTCTGTGTAGTAGTAAGTCAGGCTATAGTGGTCTGTGTAGTAGTGAGTCAGGCTGTAGTGTGGTCTGTGTACTAATGAGTTAGGCTGTAGCGTTTTCTGGTACTAGTGAACTCCCAGAAGCCCAGGCACAAGCTTCCACCCCTCTCTCCACCCTTACCCCACCCCTCTGTAATCACATACCTCGAGATATCCAGCTCACAGCTAATGCCCCACAGGGCAGAACAGGGCAGGGCAGGTGCAACTATTAGTTTGCTGAGTTTTCTGTGTAATGACGAGAGCTAATGAACCCAGGCCACTAAGTGAGTGGCGTCTTTGCCAGGTGCTTGGCAGGTTTGGGTCCGTGACTAGTCTGTGTTTGTGTCTGGCTGAGAGGAACAATGTGACCTTATCTCACCAACCTCATCTCCTTCACTGGATCCAGTGACATCTTATATGCACACATCTGTTGACCTCAATTTGTGTTCTAATGCTAAAGTAGGGCAGTTTAAATGTAGCGCCGACAGAGCAGGTGCTTTTCTTCCACCGAGTCAGTGAAGCGCCTCCATCTAATTTCCCCAGTCCTGCTGGAGTGAAGAGGATTTAAAAGTCTACAGATGCTCCAGGCAATACGGGCACCTTAGACAAGTGCAGGATCCACGTCTCCTATACACACGCCTCTCTGCAATAGTGCAGCTTCATGCCTTTTTCTCAGGGTATCTACTTAATTCTCTTTCAGAAAGACAAGTTAGGTATCTTTCTTTCTCTCTCCTCTCTCTCACTTGCTTCCCCTGTCTCTCATCCTCCCACCCTCTCTCTTCCCCCTCTCTCTTTCTCTACCCTTCTCTCTCTTTTTTCTCCTTTTCACTCTACATTCTTTTCCCCTCTTGGACTGCCGGTGTTATTCAGCATGGTGTCTCTCCTCTCTCTCCACTGTACTGAAATGCTGTTCCAGTCAGCTCCTGTAGGCCCTGCACAAATTTTCAACATGGCCACATATCATGGGTAGATGAGCGCGATCTGTCTCTCTGTGGCAGGTGCTTGTCTTCATAATCTCTTCAGCTGACACTTCTTGGAAAGCCTCAGAAATAAGAACAAAAGAAAAGCTTGGAAATGAAGGCAAGAAAACGAAGGAACTGTGTCATGTGTCGAACAACTACAAGCTACAAGTTTACTGAGCATCAACACAGCCGATTGATAAGTACACACACATACACCCCAACCCCTGCTACACACACATAGACACACCCACCAATGAAGACTAAACAAAACAGTAGAAACACACTTACACACTACCTTGTCTAATTCTCATTCTCTTTCCAGTTCATGGCCTGCAGGTTCCCCAAGCCAATAATGGGCTCCATGCAGTTCCAATAGATCTCATTACTCTGCCCAAATGACTTTATACACAGCCTAATACATGACACACACAGAGTCCACTGGGAGATGGAGGCCTGGCTTCATACTGACCATAAAATATTTACCACAGGAGATTGTGCTTTGAAAGTGCAGGGGTGGGCTGCAGTTAGCATCGAGTGCTGTTCTGCACAGCACCATGGTCCTGGCAAGAACAAATATAAGGAAGGTTTCAAGGTTTCATATATGTTACGAATCCTCCAGACCTCACCAGTTCTCCCAGTTCTCCCACATCCACTGCTCAGTGACAGATCCAATCTAACTCACTGGAATACTAATGAGCCTCACCTGGGCTTAATTTCCCCTCCTTCCTGTTTATTCTACTCTCAGTCTCAGTCTCAATGTGAAGAACTGCTACTATTATGTTGCTTACCAAGCTGTTATCCTGGTGGTTTGCTGTGCTAGTTGCTGGACCCTGACTGTACTCTATAGACCCTGCCTGTACTCTATAGACACTGATGGTACTCTAGACACTGACTGTATTCTAGACCTTGCCTCTCACCTTGCACTTTCTGTCAGATTGCCCTGTTGGTTGTCAAACTCTGCCTGTTTTCCAGACCCTGCTGCTTGAATAACCCTTGGATACTTCCTGAACTCAGCCTTCCTGGTGCCACTTTGGATCATTCAGACTATGAAAATGAACTCACTCTCGCTGTACACAGAAGGAAGTGGGCTTAGAGCCAGATGCCCATGTGCTCAGTACCCTGCTTGGTGTGGAAAATAAAACCTCTTTCAATAGGATTTGCTCTGTCTCAAGTGCTTACTTTCATTACACAATACTTTGCCTTATAATGGATCCAGTGGAGGGTCATGATAGACTAGCCAAGCAAGAGGCTGTCGTCACTGAGCTACAAGAAACCATTCAGATGCTCTCACTTATTCAGCCAGCACATGCCGTGTCTGCAGTTCCTACTTCTCCTGCTGCTCCTGCTGCCTGTGTTCTTGTCACCATCCCGGAGAAGTAAGATGGCTCCCCAGATTGCTGTAAACATTTCTTGATGCAGTGCTCCATGTACTTTGCCTGTCATACCCAACAATTCAGTTCTGAGAAGTAAAGCGTACACTCTGCATTATCTTTGTTGACTGGAGAAGCAGGTGCATGAGGAACTCACACGGGACAACCAGGACCCTGAATTGTATTCAGTGTTTGACCCTACAGCAACAGGCTGGATGATGTCACCACAGGGATCGGCTGGAGAGCTAGCTCCACCGCATTAAAGATGAGCTACTAATAGAACTCGCTTGTCGAGGTGAGTCATCAACCCTGTCTGAGCTCCATCATGACTATTACAATTGACAACCTCAGATGCACTCATAAGCCACACCCATATTTTGTTGCTTCCCGGGTCTCCACCCAGTCCCACATAACCACTAGCATGAAATAACCACAGAGGATTCTGAACCTGTGAAGGTTGATCCCACCCCCTTTACTTCACAAAAACAGACCAGACATCTTTCTACAGGCACTTTGTAAAAGGTGTCCTAGGTGGCCCAGCAGGGGACTGAAGACCATCACCTATGTAAGAAAATTTTCTCTTTTACAAATTAACAACCACTAATTTACCCTGACTATTATCCTGGGTTGAATCAGGAACAGTGAGTAATTTCATAAATTCAGAGCTAGCTACACAATTACGGCTTCCCACAATTCTCTTAGACTGCAAATGATGTCCCTCCGTGGCCAACCTATAGGTGAGGGAGTGGTGAAACATCAGATTGCTTGGGTCACTCTCAAAGTTGGTCTGTTCCTTAGAGAGGAGATCAAATTCTTATTCCTACCCAGGCCACTGGGTTATCCTTGCACAGGAGGCTGACATCTCTAGTTCTACACATGAGGCTGACATCTCTTGGTTTGCCTCTGAACTTGTATCTTGGAGCAATCTTGTCTACACCTTTGCACAAATCTGCCTGTTTTTCCACTTCTATACTAAGCCCGGAGTCTCCAGACCTCAGTTCTATACCTATACCCTACCAGGGCTTCTCTGATGTATTTTAGCAAAGCCAAGGCCACTGAGCTACCCCTTCATCAGCCATGGGATTGCACCATAGATCTCCTCCCTGGAGCCATTTACCATGGCGAGCTAAACCTCCACCATGAAGGGCTATGTGAAGGAGGCACTACAACATGGATTTATTCTCCCCTTTATGTCTCCAGTTGCAGCAGGATTCTTCTTCATTGAAAAAGAGGAGGATTATGTCCCCCTAACAGTTACACCTACCCTCTGTAAGAGTTAAATACATCTACGCTCTGAGCCCTCAATGAGGTAACAGTTACACTTACCCTCTGAGCCCTCACTGAGGTAACAATTAAATACAGCTACCCTCTCAGCCCTCAATGAAGTAAAACTTACACTTACCCTCTGAGACCTCAATGAGGTAACAGTTACACCTACCCTCATCCCCTCATCCCAGTTAGATGTGTCTGCAGTGGGTGTGCTGCTATCCCAAAGACAATGCATGCCCTATAAGCTATACTCCCTAAAGTTATACCCCCTGAAGCAAACTCCCCAAATTTATACCCCCTAAGCTATACCCAGCCTTGATAAATGCCCTCCTGGCAAACTAAAAACAGCTGCTTTATGGTTTACAGCTGCTGAAGTTTCAGTGATTTTGGAAAGTAGTTGAAGACAACAGAGCTTTAGAGCCTGAGGGGTTTTATTTTTTAATAAAAAATATTGATGACTATATGAATGTTACTTCACAATATCGCTATAATAGTGGACTTGGATAACTACAGTCACATTTAGACACAATGTCTGCTACTAGCTACCTACCTAAGTGCTGCTTCTGTGCAAAATTCATGTAAGTGATTTGTAATACAAGAGTCATGACTTTTGTTTGACAAAATTGGCTGTCTATTAGTAAATGTTTACTTTGTTAAAGGTTTTTTTTGGTGTGAAAGCAAGCTAGTGCAGTGTAGATGAATGTTTTGACTGTACTGAATACAGTCCTGGGCAGCTGAGACGTCTCTGTTTTTGCCAATTTTGGTTATAGTTGCTCAATTCTCATTGCACACATGATACTTGATATTCTGATACTGACATATTTGATAGACCACATGTTTACTCAATAGAAATTGTACAAAATGTCATTTTAGACATTTATAACATATTTCTATACTACTTTATTCATATAATTCACTTATTTCATATGATTTAACATGACACTTTGGTAAAATTAATTCAAACACCAAAACAGCTGAGATATGATACATTTCTACAATCTGATCTCATATTTTCAGCTTTATGGTCATATTATTTCTTTATGTAGTGCTCTAGGTCAAATGGTACCTCATTATGGCGAGAGCTGAGATTGGTCTGAACATTTTGAAATTAAACATGGGTATCACACTGTAAATAAGAACCTTTAAAGTTAATTTTAAAAGATATGTAAAAACAGAAAATGCCCTGAGATTTCAGAGGGTTAAAGAGCCTCTCTATGTAATTCACTTATTAACTATCTGCCTCTGTATATAACTCACATGTTAATTAATTACTGTGAATTATCTCTCTGCACTGCATAGTGCCTGATATAGAGCTGATACTGAAGAATCCAGGTACTGATACTGAAGAGACCAGGTACTGATATTGAAGAGACCAGTACATCTTCAGGTATTGATACTGAAGAGACCAGGTACTGATACTGAAGACACCAGGTACTGATACTGAAGACACCAGGTACTGATACTGAAGAGACAAAGTACTGACACTGAAGAAACCTGTATATCTTCAGGTATGGATACTGAAGAGACCAGGGTCTCAGTGGACCAAGGCTGCTGCTTCCCGTTGAATTACACCATGTAGTTGTGCAGGTACAGTACTGACAGTCCAGTCTGTCTAGTTTATATAAGACTAAATGTACAGATCTATAATAAAAATGGCTCTGAGACACGTGAACCAGTCCGATGCTTTTTACACTATCAAATATCAATAAAAGGATAAAACGCTAATGTTAGATTATAGTGAAAAAAAATAAGCAAACACATCACAAGATCCCAAAAATATTTGCAGAAGATTATCAACGATTATGGAAGTTAAGAGTAACATTAATATTAGCTCATATAAGTATGGATAAGGACGAAGGCACTTTTTTGGAAGCACTACGATGTCAGTTTCTTTACAGAAACTCTCCTCACTCCAGACATCCCGCGACCCTCCTCCGTCCACTTTCCACGTGGCGTTCGTTCTGTTTGAGGTGTCGCCACGTGCTTCTGTTGTGTTTCCCTGTCTCTCACATGTCGCCATGCCATCTTTGTTGGCCTCCTTCCTTGTTTCACATGTCCCTCATTACATTCCTTGTTAATGTGTCTATAAATGTCCCGTTGTCGCACTCTGTGGGTCGCAGCTGTTTAGAGACTATAAGAGACTTTGTTGTTGTCGTTTGTGACCCAATGTTCGCTGTGTTTACCTGTGATTGTGTTTTTTTCTCGTTTAGATAAAAGTCTTTACTTTTCTGTTTGTATTGTTCACGTTTTACTTTAGTTTTCAATAAACATCTTTTAATACCGACATCGATTCGTGCTCGTCACAATAACAGCATAAATAAAATGAATAAAAATGTATACCAATCTGTTTCATGCTGTATACATTCATGTGTATTGGTAAAGGTTTCAGCAGTATGAATTACCCTCAAAATCCCAGAAAATTGGGAAGTCTAGTGAGAAAGATGTGAGCACGGCACATGTGTGAACTCTGTCCTGTCATTAGCATACGAGGCTTCCATCCGCTCGCCTTCCTCACTGCTGACATGCATATGGCGGGAGCACAGAAGCAGGATGCATTTGGACAGCTCGAGGTGGCAATTTCCTGCAGGTGAAAGGTCAGTCTCACCGGGATCTAATGTAAATACCAAAGTCAAGAATATCCAGAACAGAAAATAAGCAGCTTGCACTTCTCACCTGGACAGAATAAGAACAGATCAAACATTATTTAGAAACTGTCATTCTGCAAATAAACCCATAACCAGTTGTATATTATCAGGCTCGTTCGAACTGCTATTGCAAATTAGATTCATTAAATTCTTTTACCTTCTTCATCTCATGTATTGTGAACCAGGATCTGTGGTCTAATGAACTACTCTAACCCATTACTCTGGACCATCATAACAAAGGCAATTTCATGGATCATAAACACAGCTGACATGTATGCACACATAGTGCCACTCTAACGCAGGTCACTCCTGTAAGGGGTATGTTCTGCTACCCAGCCACCCCTTTGCAGACAAAGGTCTCACTCAGGAACGCTGAATAAAGGGCGGATGACTGAGCATGTTGAAGGGAGGACTGGGAGGATGACTGGACATATTGAGGGAGGACTGGGAGGATGACTGGGCATATTGAGGGAGGACTGGGAGGATGACTGGGCATGTTGAAGGGAGGACTGGGAGGATGACTGGGCATGTTGAAGGGAGGACTGGGAGGATGACTGGGCATATTGAGGGAGGACTGGGAGGATGACTGGGCATATTGAGGGAGGACTGGGAGGATGACTGGGCATATTGAGGGAGGACTGGGAGGATGACTGGGCATGTTGAAGGGAGGACTGGGAGGATGACTGGGCATGTTGAAGGGAGGACTGGGAGGATGACTGGGCATATTGAGGGAGGACTGGGAGGATGACTGGGCATGTTGAAGGGAGGACTGGGAGGATGACTGGGCATGTTGAAGGGAGGACTGGGAGGATGACTGGGCATATTGAGGGAGGACAGTGCAACAAGGTACAACAAATTGCCTGTCCACCTGTGAGGAGCAGCTCTGACTCGTGCCCTGAATTCCCACCACTACTTTACAAGCTCAAAGAGTCCAGGGCCTTGCAGAATTCCTCAAGCTGCTGTGCTCATGATGATGGGAGAAAGAGACCTACCTGCTCATTAGGGCTTGGTTTTGTTTGCTCAGGGTGATTTGATGTTGCACTGAGCTGCCCCTCTCTGCAAAGAAGCACAAACAGAATTAATCTTGCGAAGGCTCCAGGAACAGCAAAATATTTATATCCTATTTGTTCCTTTTCTGGTTTTCTTTTCTTATGCAAGTGTGGTATGGAAAGAACAAACAATTACACAGAGACAGAAATTTCTCGGGGTGCTGGCTAGATTTTAGGACTTGGATACAAAATAATTTTTTGTTAAAAAAGGGATTCAATCTGAGCTATGCATGGGACAGTGTCTGCAAGGAGCAGAGCTTCTGCATGGGATAGAGTGTCTCCCTGCGACAAAGCGTCTGCACAGGGCAAAGTGACTTCTGAAGTTCTGTCATTGTGACTCCTGCCAGTGAGATTGGCAACACCAGTGTCAAATGAAAAACATTGATATTTGTCCCAAATTGTTTGACAGTCCGGAAAATAGAATGTCAGATTGCTTTTTAGTGACTGCAGGCATTTATTTAAACATGGGATCCCCAGGTTAACTGATAAATCTATTTACAGCACAACACTGATAAATAAATCTATTTTCTGCACACGATGGATGGGGCAGAACACAGCTGCTTCAGAAGACATAGCTGATGTGGGAGCAGATGGAGGCCATCAGGATCCCACCACTGACGTGAAGTGTTATTGGTCATGAGGCTTTAATCAGTTCAGCAGCACCAGTGAGGGGGTTGGTGGGCGGGGGGGGGATTCTGCTGCTCTCAGAGGCAAACAGCACAGCCATACAGTTGTTTACGCACAAGCTGGCAGGATCACAAATGGATGATACATTACCATCATAATATTTAGTAAATTAATAAGATTAAATTAATTACAATAATATTTAGTAAAATGTGTTTTAATGTAGTTGAACCTACACAAAAAGCCTGATGTTTCGAAGGTAATACACTCATATGAAAGCTCACCGAGAGAGAGACAGAGTTGAGTTTCTTCTCAGCATTCTGAAGCAGTCATCGTTTCAGCCATAGTCACACTATCATAGTCCAACTGAGATGAGATTCTCATGTTCCTCTCTCAATTCCCGCAATTATTTTTAACTGTGTGTGTACTTATGCACACATATGTACTTGTGTGTTTGTATGCATGTGTGTTTGTATGTGTCTTTCTTGTGCTCATAGATGGTATAGATGGTGTTACGGAAAGATGGCTGTGTGTGTGTGTGTGTGTGTGTGTGTGTGTGTGTGTGTGTGTGTGTGTGTTCTCCAGATCCACAGCCAGGATTTCTACCCTGATTGAGACTCCGCCCCATTCCTTGCCAGGTTTCCTAGCCAACTGTGTCAGCCATTTAAAGGCCCCTCCCAGAAGAGAGGACGAGAGAAAGGAGACTGTGTTAGTTTGGAGTTGTTTTGCTGTGAATGAAAATCTGTATGACGTTTTGTGTATGACCTTGTTTTTCCCCATTTTTGGACTTCGTTTTAGGCTCTGCCCCTCCTGCTTTGGAATCTGTATATATATAGTGTAAATATTGTGTAAATATTGTTTGTTTGGTATTTTGGTTTTGGACACTGGTGGGTGTGGAAAGTTAGGAAAAGAGAGTTAAGAAAGTTTGTTGTATGTTTCTTGTGTTGTTATTTTGGCTTGGGTTATGTGGCGCAGTGGTAGCTCAGTGGTTAAGGTACTTAACTTGTAATTGGAAGGGTGCCAGTTCAAGCCCCACCACAGCCAAGTTGCCACTATTGGGTCCTTGAGCAAGGCCCTTAACCCTCAAGTTGTACTTATTAATAATTGTAAGTCAATTTGGATAAAAGCATCACTCTTGAAGGCATTTGCACCAGTATAATTGTTTGTTTATGAATCTTAACCTGTAAAATACACTGTTTTACCTTCCATTTGTGCTTCTGTTTGTTTTGTTGCTGCTCACTTTTTCACACTTTCCATCACATTAGCCGTTTGTACTTCTTTTTCCTTGTTACAGCCTCACAGCCTAGACGGGGTCGTAACGATGGTCATGTTGAATGAGTGTTGTGGGCCTCCAGTGTAATACCCCCCAAACACACACAAACACAAACACAAACCACATCATCTGACAGTACAACCTTATACACAGGTGCATGTGCACACATGTACACACACACAGACACACACACACACACACACACACAGACACGTATGCACACAAATGCACAAAGGCAAGTTCTAAATACAAATTAAATATATTGATTTTTCAATGTTCAAATACTCACAGTAAATTAAAGCAGTTGGATAAATATGTCACTAGAGGGCCGGCTGTAGTCTCCCCGCTCCCCTGTGGTCAGAAACTGGGCAGGAGTTCATTAGAGAAGGAGTCCCAGGTCCATACACACACATCATGGGAGTGATGAGAGACCACTGATGTGATTCAATGAAATGGATGTTTAACAGGATGCTCATGGATAATCTAACATACAATTAAATTATTTTAGCTGGTGAAGTGTAAAGAAACATGTTTTTCCAGCACAAACTAAAATACTAAATAAGTTGGTAACTTACCAGCCAGGATCAGGGCTACATCCAGGGATGTAGACATCTCTGAGGTGTTATCAAACACTTACGAATTCATCTTCTCTGGGTTGTTATCAGGCACTAGCATGAGTGCATTATCTCTGGGGTGTTATTAGACACTTATGAGTATATCATCTCTGAGATGGTATCAAACACTAGCATGATGGCATTATCTCTGGGATATTATCAGAAACTGATTGGACACAGAACTGGGGTGCTGTCAGATACAAGCTGTATGCACAATATTTCTAGCATGTTATTAGGCACCAGCTGGATGCAGAACATCTGTAGAGAGTTATCAAACACTGGCTGGACGCAGAACATTTCCAGGGTGTTATCAGTTACTGGCTGGGTGCAGAAGATTAATTTGTGCTGTCTAAAGCTTCAGCACTGACAAAACTGATCTTAACTCCAGCTCTGTGTGTCTCTGTGAAAAAGTACATTTATAGTGAGTTCATCTGCTGGGCTTTGATTCATCTGCACTAAATGAATCCTGAATTAAGATGATGGTTGACATGCTCCCAGGTGCCCTGCTTAACCTGCATTGTCCTTTCATCTGTTTCAATGTCAACTGAGCACAATATCTAGATTGTGAAGATATATTTCCACTCACTGTGATATTATACCAGTGCAGACCAGACTACTTTTGATCAGACTTAAGGTGACTAAGGTTTATCTGCAGGGCACACGAACAGGATGTCAAGCTCGACGCCAGGTCACACTGAAAAGACAAACTTCACACAAGACAGTATGTATGTTCCTAATTTAACTCCACACTCCCTTCCTTAGCTCCCCTTTCTAAAAATATCCCAGTGGTCATTCATTTAGGCTAGTACACCATAACATTCAGGGATTAGTCAGTATTAATGTATCAGCTCTGAAGAGTGTATGGATTTCACCTGAGAAATGTCACACCACTGTATCTAACAGGCTCCTAATCTGAAGTGAAGAACCACTGGACTTTGAATTTTGTATCTGCATTTTATGTTTAAATCATCATATTCATAATGTTGAACATCTATGCAGAGCCACCCAATCCCACTGGCTTTTCTGTCAGAAACTGGTAAATCTCTTATGCACTTTTTTTGTTAAGGTATCTATTGTCTTGGATTTCCATATTTTCAATTTTCACTTCAGCCATGGTCAGATGTGGCCCAAGTCACACTGGAACATTCCTCTACATGCAGAGATACTGTGTTGGGAGCAACTTTTCATCGGACACCTCTGCCTCCTGCAAAACGATGCCTTGGCAGTCATCGGTGGTATCAGGGTTAGTGTAAACAGTGTGAAATTGTGGGAGGGGTCAAAAGAGGATTGTGGGGATTATGGGAGGAGTCAAAGGAAAGGATGTTGCCTAAAAGGGCCAGTTTGGGACTTCTATTCTGAAAAGCTGTGCATCACTTGTCTCAGCACTGAAGATGCCTTCATCTTAGCTGTGAAAACCCTTGTCTTCTGAGGCTAATCTTTGGCAATTTTACAAAGTCCCCCATTACGCCTTGTTCATCAAATGCCCTTTCTTGTGCTATAGGGCTGTCTTCAGCCACCAGAATTACAGACCTCTTCTCATATTTCCTGTGAGTCCGGATTTGAGTCGTCTGCTGACTGACAGTCTGACAACTCTCATTCTTTTTCTCATTGTTTGGAGTAGGAACCAACAGCTGGTAATAACGTCGAGTTATTACCACAACCCCCCAACCCCGCTTGCCCCCCAGGGTTAATTTGCTAGATTATGGGCCGCTTTCTCTCATCTGAAGTGGATCTGTCGAGAGACTGAGCCAGCCAGACCACTTTTGTCTCCAAGATTGCTGTAATCAGATTGAAGATTCAGTCCCAGAGTCCACTGCTAAAAAGATGAAGGCAGAGGAAGCGATTTGGGGTGCTTGGTTTGATGTTCTACACACAGGCGGAGGATCAGACAGAAGCTACAGGCAGCTGGTTTCCTTGAGAAGTGAATCTTCATGTGCAGTGGGGATGTGGGGCAGTTATTCTTGCTGGACTGGGTGGTAAACACCCAGCTCTCTCTACAGCTCTTTGATTCCACACATAGTCGAACAGCTCTGATTTCTTTGATCTTTGAGGCCCAAATATTGAAATGTTATATACAAGTCTGTTTTAAGTATTTAAAGCTGATTTTAAAGCTATTTATTAACAAGTGGATAAATTTATTTATTAACAAGCAGACAAATGTATTTATTTTTGAGTTATTCCCTTCACTACTGCAATAACTTCCTCATTCTCTTTCACATTATCATTCAGTTCTACATAAATTAACATACTGATAATGTGAAATAGCAAGAAAAGTACAATTCTAAAGTGTAATTCTAGATTTATTTCTAGATTTCCCTCTAACTTTCAACATTTTTTCCACATCAGTGGATACAAACTTGCTGTGAATATGTGCGGTTCAGATCAGACTCTCATTGAATCACTAGAAGGTCTTGACTACCTGGACTGATGAAGATGTGAGCTGTGAGATTCATGGTTCTGTAGCTGGCCACTGAGATATTCAATACTGAGACTGCTGCTCAGTATCTGCAGAATTAGGAAAGGTGAAGACAGAGGACAGTTTATGTGAAGAGACGGGACATATTAGGTGAAGTTAAGGTGTTAGAAGGTCTTGCTCTAGAACTCTGGTCTATACCCAGAGCCACCTCTGGGAATTCAGACTCTTGTGGGTAAAATGAGGCTTTTTTATAATCAGAAAAGGATGATTCAAAACAGTATTCAAAATAGGGGCAAGGGTCAGACCCAGTACAGGAGGATTTACAGAGCCAGGGAACATCCCAAACAGCTTGAGAAACAGTGCAGGTCAAAATCCAAAAAGGCAATAAAAGCAGGCAGACAATTCCAAATAGGCAACAACAGAAGAGGGAAATCGGAAAAGCGTCAGTAATTCTATCAGGCAATCAGGAAGTAATGCTGAGCATGCACAGTAAATACTAGTGGCATGACAGTGAGGAGTTAACCCTTTATAACCCAGGGGTTAACCCTTTATAATCCTGGGGTTAACCATTAATAACCCTGGGGTTAACCCTTTATAACCCCGAGGTTAACCATTAATAACCTTGGGGTTAACCCCAACCCTTTATAACCCTGAGGTTAACCATTAATAACCTTGGGGTTAACCCCAACCCTTTATAACCCTGAGGTTAACCATTAATAACTTTGGGGTTAACCCTTTATAACCCTGAGGTTAACCATTAATAACCTTGGGTCACCACTCCCTTCAAGAACAATCATTTTGTGACCCCGTAAAAATCTTTAAAAAAAAAATCTGCAAAACAGTCCATTTAAAGACCTGCCAAGTTAATTCCTAGTCATCTAGTGTATTGTCCTTTTCTCGAGGCTCACCCGAAGCAAAAACTGAGTCTGCACTGAGTGTGCACCGAGTCTGCAACCTTTGCTACATCTCTCTAGTAATTAAATGGGCAGTAGAAGTTCACTGTTGGATTCAAGAAGTGGGTTAAACACACACACACATACATGCACACACACAAATGCATGTGCACACACACACATACATGCACACACACACAAACACAAATGTATGCACACTTTCACACACATACACACGCACACACACACAAATGTATGCACACACACACTTTCACACACATATACATGCAAACATACACATGTCTAATTAAGTTGATGGCTTGATTTCGCACTGAGAGCAGTTTATTTACACCATGAATGAAAAGGGACGTTTGAATGAGAATGTAGTGTTTACTGTCCACACCAATTAGAAGCCAGTTCCGCTGGCTGCTGTAGAATGGATGAGACGTGTAGGAGCCTGAGTACACAGCGAGTTCAGCCCTAGTGCACATGACACGTTTGCTTAGTGCTGTCATAAATATGCAGATAATGGATGGTGTTCACATCATAATTCCCATTCCTCACATCACTCATATCTCATTGGCATGCGCCCTCCTCTCATCTCGTCTGGGCGATCAACGCCGCCATGCCTGTTTGAACCAGTTATTACATTCTAAGGAGTTCACTGCCGTGCAGAGAGGTGATGCTCCCATTTATAAAACAGAGTGGCTGGACATCTCTGAGCTGCATTACCTAGTTAAGATTCACAGTGGGATATAAACTATCGTGTACCAAAATGTACTGAAGGGCAGAAACAACTGTGAGTCTGAGAATTACAGAATGGATCTGATCACAGATTTGGAGTAAACATTGGCAAGTATGGGTTTATGTTTTCATTCACAGGGCAAAAACATTTATTCATTCAAGTTATTTTCTGAATGAATCATTTCTGCGCTAGTAGAATGTGTGAAGGAGAGCAATTGCTTGAGACAAACATTACATTTGCCATTTTAATTTCAAAACAAGTGAAAGTAATTTGTTGATTGAGTGCACTGAGTCCTGGGGGTAAAGCTCAGCTGTGCCCATCTCTCTCTCTCTCTCTCTCTCTCTCTGTGTCTCTCTCTCTTCCTCTTTCATGCTTTTTCTTTTGCTCTCTCTCTCCTTCTTGCTCTCTCTCCCCTCTCATGCTCTCTGTATCTCTCTCTCTCTCTCTCTCTCTCCTCTCTCTCTCTCTCTCTCTCTCTCTCTCTCTCTCTCTCTCTCTCATTCTCTCTCTCTAATGCCTTGTGCACTGCCCAAGGCCTCCCTGTGCACTGGTTACTGAGAGAAAACTCAAGAGAAAACAAGCACCCTGATTGTGCGCTGGGCTCTGCTGATGAGGGTGACATCAGCTGCCCTTACCCCACCTGAGAGCGCAGACCATCAGGAGTGTTGGCAGCTTGATTAGGTAAATCCACGGTGTTTCTGGGCTGTGCTTCAACAGACGCCTGGTGTACACTTTCCATCTACAGAAAAATGACAGGATGAAAAATATCAGTGTTAGGATGTCTTTAGGGCTGAACACAAAAGGATTCCAAGTGTAAACAACTTTTTATCATGTGCAATTATGTGCCAAAAACTATAAATCACTGCAGCGCCACCTGGCACCTGAATTAATGACTCCCTCATCCTCTGCTAAAATTAATTATTTGCAATGTACAATTGGCCAGTTTAATCCACTATACTGATATTTCTATGATATTTCCAGAAATAATGTACCAAATATATTTATTAGTAATATGCACTGCAAGTACTATCACTAAAGCAGCCACCATCACACACAGGCACACGGTGTTCACTCCAGAGTGACCTCCGGGGGGCGCTGTGTGTTGAGCCCTTTCGCTCTACAAAAATTGTTTGATTATATTCCTTGCACTTAAACCTCAGAGCAAGAAAATCACAACCATTCTATCAGCAGCCTGTGAGAATGAGTATAAGAAAGTCTGTGAGAAAGAGTGTGAGAAAGAGTGTGAGGATGAGTGTGAGGATGAGTGTGAGCTTGGCTGAGAGTTTGCAGACACTTTTGGCTCTAACAGTAGCTATAGAGAGAAAATCTCTTCTATACAGACACTCACACTGTAGGTATGACAGTATTGTCTATGGTCCCACACCATAGTATGGACTGTGGGTCTATAGTCGCATATGAGAGAATGGTCTATGGTGCTGTACAGTATTATGGTCATTAAGAGTACAATATCCCATGATTTTGTTCAGTACCCAGAGGAAACAGATACTGGGAGCCTGTGTAGTGGTTTAACAGCGCGATCCATTTGGGTATTTGGTATTTGTGTATGGTGTAATTATGTGTAGGAAGACCTTCACTCCACAGTCCAAAGCCCCCGAACACAAACAAATATGTATAAATTCTACAAACACTCCCATAATTTCACCTCCTCATATCAGTACGATTGATTGACGAAAGATGGCATTTTACCTTTCACCCCTTCCAAAGAAGCATGAATAAAGCTTTCTCTCTATTCACCTATCACTCTCTCTCTCTTTATCCCTCTCTTTCTCTGTTTCTCTCTGGCATTTTCTTTGTCATTCCCAAACACTGGGAATGTATATGGGCCTAATTAGGGAGACCTTCAGACAAGCTGCCACAGATGGACTCTATTGGCATTTTAAAGAATGCGGGTTGGAAAATTAATGGCAGTTTAGTGATTTTGCTTCTTCTCTCAATAATAGAAAAAAAAAGTGAATAAAAATGAAATGAAAATGACTGAAGTCCTCGGAACAGCGCCATGTGTTAGCGGTGCTCCGGGTCTCAGCGAGCCAATCTAAGAGCTGCAGACAATCTCATAACAATATTTAAATGGGAATTTTAAATTATTTATACAGTTGCTGAAAAACTTTGTTTTTCAACTATCTGCTTTTCTGTTCAAGCAGCTTCATAATTTTATACAGAACCTCTCCTCACTACCTATTTCACTACCTCTCTCCTTCTCCCTCCCCCTTCCTCCCTCTCTTTCTTTCTCTCTCTCCTTCGGCTTTCCTGTGTCAGGCTCCATGCTCCATTTTCAGCCTCTCTCTCTCCTTCTCTCTCTTCCTCCCACTCTCTCTCCCTCCCCCCTCTCTTCCTCTCTCTTTCCCCCTCTTTCTCTCCTTCTTTCCTCTTCATCCCTTGCTCTCTCTCTCTCTCTCTCTCTCTCTCTCTCTCTCTCTCCCCCTCTCCCTCTCTCTCCATCTCTCTCCTCTGTCTGTCCTGTGTCAGGCTCCATACTCAACTCTTTTGCCCTTACAGGTAAATCATGCTGTATTGGCAATAACTCAGACAAGTCTGCACTTTCGGTTTTTTAAAGCTCTTTCATTTTCTGTGATTATGATGCAGAGAGGAGAGGAGATTTCTTTACATGCTGTTTTTGTTCTGTGTTGTATTAAACATTCATTCTGTCTCTGAGCTCCACTGCTTCTCCTGCATGTGGAATTATTCAGAGGAAACCTAAAACAAGTTCAGAAGAGTGTCGCACAGCAGCTATTATAATTAAATATCACATGCATAGTTGCTGCATATCAACTTGTGCACATATAATCTTTTCTTCTTGTATTATGAACTGTTCCATAGGGTATAGAGGATACAGACCAAGCAGGATATGTAGAGTAGGCAAATGTTGTGGAAATGTGATTGTTTATATTTTTAGATTATTATTGTTATTATCTCAGGTTATCTCAATTTTGCTAGTTTCATTTTACTGGAAATCCCCCAGATTCCTTGGATTTGTCCTTATAGGGAGGATTTTTCAAAGCAGTTATACTGTCTGTTCTGAAGTGAACAAGTTTGTGCCCTTGGCAGGACTCCGTCTACTTGGCAGGTGATCAAGTATTTTTGGAGAACTATTCAGGTAGATCCTGATGTCCAGTCACATGGCCCTTTGGGTTCTACAGACACATCTCTGTATTTGCTTTACTATTTATTTTATTAAGACTCATGTCATCTGGAGCTGCCTTGTCAATTAGAAGGCATTTTCTATCAGTTCTATGGAGGAGAATAGTGGTTAGTTGGCTGCAGTGTTATGACATTCAGTGATATTCTCTGTGTCTACGACACTTTCAGACTTGTGACTGTACCAACAATCAGGTGCTGCTCGCTGAAAACTGACCAGTGCAGGAAGCTTCTCAGCTGTGCAGACATGTGTACTCAGCAAATACTGAGCAGGCAAACTGTGTGGATAATGTGTTCTTGTTCCTGGTATAGCTAGCACTGCCTATCAACATCTACTTTAAGAATATTCCTTTGATGTTAGCTTGTACCATTGATAACATTGAGTGATATGATACCATAATTTTGAGCTACCATGAAGACTCTTGGTCTGACCCTTCACAACCATTATTTATCAACCAGGATTCTTGTTGATAATTGTCTGACATTTTTGTCCATAACTACCCAAGATGTTGATTTTCTCATCTATGAGCAAAGACTTCATCCTTGTAGGTACCACGGCTACATTCTGGGACAGGTACAATCACAGGTAGAGGACATATGTAGACCTACACGTCACCCAGGACATACATAGACCTACATGTCACCCAGGACATACATACCCCTTCAACTCACCCAGGACATACGTGGACCTACACATCACCCAGGACATATGTAGACCTACACGTCACCCAGGTGGATTCCCCTTTTCTCCAGCCTGTCTACCAGCTCATCTCTGTCTCTTATTGGTGGATAACCAACGGTTGTTCTGCACTCAAGCCCCTATGATAGGACAATCTCCCTGGAATTAAATGTGTTTATTTATTATTTTACTATTTGCTAGAAAAACATTGTAGTGAACTGCATTAGAATGACATTAGAACGTCACCAACAGTTGAACTTCCATGAGTTCTCAAATTAAGGATTGATGTTATATTTATATAGCACATTTCAAGGAACCCAAGGTCACTTTATAATTAATACACATTCAGTCACATGCCGGTGAGAAGGGGCAGTCAATTGTGAAAATTCAGTTCCCTGGGGCACTGAATCAGGTGCAGAGAGGGGAGAGAGGAAAACACCCAGGATAGAGCACCACCCACCACTAGGAGAGAGGAAAACACCCAGGATAGAGCACCATCCACCACTGCGAGAGAGGACAACACCCAGGATAGAGCACCATCCACCACTGCGAGAGAAGACAATACCCAGGATAGAGCACCATCCACCACTGGGAGAGAGGACAACACCCAGGATAGAGCACCATCCACCACTGGGAGAGAGGACAATACCCAGGATAGAGCACCACCCACCACTGGAAAAGAGGACAACGCCCAGGATAGAGCACCATCCACCACTGGGAGAGAGGACAACGCCCAGGATAGAGCACCATCCACCACTGGGAGAGAAGACAATACCCAGGATAGAGCACCATCCACCACTGGGAGAGAGGACAACACCCAGGATAGAGCACCATCCACCACTGGGAGAGAGGACAATACCCAGGATAGAGCACCACCCACCACTGGAAAAGAGGACAACGCCCAGGATAGAGCACCATCCACCACTGGGAGAGAGGACAACACCCAGGATAGAGCACCACCCACCACTGGACAAGCAGACACACAAAGGACAACATTTATTAGGACAGCTATCATCATCATGCGCACACACACACCCACATACACAATCACACACACACACACACACACACACACACACACACACACAAACAAACAAAATAGCCCTAACCCTATCCCCATCCCAGCATTCAATGTTCTGCTGACAGAGGTGTTATGTGAAGTTATCTGTGGATTCATTACCTGTAGAATATTTTGGTATTTTGTACTCTAATGGACATGGTCAGATTGTGTGATGTCTACCTGGTGAGCGTCTGGAGAACTTTAACATTAACATTGTGTTAAAGTAACAATCTTAATGTTAATATTACATAGGACATACAAAGAAGAGTCAGAATGGCCAGAAGGAAGCACAAAATGATAGAAAATGAATTACTTGAAAACAACATGCCGTGCTTCTGAGTGGCTGGAAATTACGGGGATTAAAAGTGAAGGTGGAGAAATGGATGAAACGGACTGGATTTGGTTGTGAAAAAGTGCCAACAAGGAGGATAATGAACTGAATGCATTTTATTCGAGGTTTCACAAGGACAATTTTAAAGTGAAGCGAAGAGCAGAAAAAACATTTACAGCAGGAGGAGAGACAGGAGGAAACATGTGTGGACAGGTCTCTTTGGCAAACAAATCCTAATGAGATATGACATCTCCATGCAGAACTGCTGAGAAGAATTTTATTGCATTTTTTAAAAGAATGCCTCTCACTCCGTTTCTGATGTGTTACTATACTACCAAACCAATCCATCATTCTCCAAGGTTCCTGTCTTTCTTGGGTGCAAGCACCAGTATCTAGTTATGTTGTATGCAAGTTTAAAATATGTAGTGGTAGTGCACAGAATGAATGGAGATGTATGGACTACCTGTGTGTAGATGTATGGATGTACCTGTGTGTAGATGTATGGACTACTTACCAATCTGGCTGTATATAACCTTTCTATTCTATTTACCCCATTCTATTCTTACCTCGTCATATGTTTGTAACATTTGGAATGACGATGATGAAGATGAGGCAGGATGCCAATGCCAGGGCACTGAAATTCAGCAAGTCAGAGGAACCGGAAAGGATAACAAAAGGTAACAAAGACAAAACACCAGAACTGGAAACAAAACACAAAACCTAATCTGAGAAACGGAATCTAGATATGCAGCAATGGTCATACAATATGCAAACAAACAAATGCAAGACAAAGGACTAATGTAAACATGAGGGGATAAACACACAGAACACGAGAGACCCATGAGGCAGAAGAGAGGGCAGACACAGGCAGAAGGTGTGGCTAAGAGTGAAAAAATAAATGGAAAGCACATGGCTAGAAAAAACAAAACAAAGAAACACATGGCAAAGCGTCACCATGGGAACCACGATGCCAAAGGAGGGGCAACTGTGACAAAGCTTGGACAGAACCCTTTGGTGTCAGTATATACATGTTAAAGGTCAGTGTATACACGCTAATGTTCAGTGTACACATTCTAACGGTCAGTGTATACATGCTAACGGTCAGTGTATACATCCTAAAGGTCAGTATATACATGCTAAAGGTCAGTACATACATTAAAGATCACAGTATACATGCAAAAGGTGATGCTTTGTGTTTGATTCTGTTGTGCACAGCAGTTCCATAGATTTAAAGTTAAATTCTACTGTGTCCTAATTCGATGCCACTGACAAAATGCATCCTGATCTGTATGTATTTTACAAAAGTAAAATTTATTTAGTAGTGCTAGTGTATCTGGTGTTGGTTTGTTGAATATTGAGTGTGATTTATTATTTTTTATTAAAATTATTTTTTAAATAATTGAACAAAAATTCCATGTTTTCAAAATCCACTCCAACTCTGGTTTTATTCCACAAATGCCAAACAGGATTTCCAGTCTTCTCATGGAAAAATTGGAACTGTATTGGTTTTTACACCTCCTACATACTTCATATTAACCCATTCTTATTCCCATTTGTGATAGTCATGTAAATGTGAGAGTGCATTTCATGACATAGTCACATATCTTTGCTGCAAACATGTAGGCAGGGTATCGTAGCAGTTAAGGTACTGGCCAATTAATTGGTAGGCTGCTGGTTAAAGCCCCACTGTTGCCAAGTTGCCCCTGAGCAAGGCCCTTAACCCTCCATTACTCAAACTGCACTTGGGTGCTTTGGATAAAAGTGTTTGCTAAATGCTGCAAATGTAAACATTTATATCTCTAGAATGACAGCTGGCTTATAGGGAAATTAATGTGTTCATTTCTGTTTTTACTTTTTGATAGTATTCTAGTAGGTGTCGTGTGTTTTTGTTTGCTCACGTATTTGTTTTACCATTTTTTCCCTGGCTGCGATGCTCTACCTGAGAGATAAGAAGGATCACATCAAATGTATTAAAAGGTTTCAGAAGAGGTTTCTATAACAGACATTTCTCAGTTTCATCACCTTGGCCACCTTCTGCAAGATGGACAGGGTTGGCATCACTCCCACAAGCAAAATGAATGGTAATGGTAATGGCAGGAGTGGTAATCTGCCATAACCTGGGTCAGGCCATGCCCACCTTCTGCCTGACCGGTGCTTGCCACGCCCACCTGCTGTTATGACTCGGGGAACGATATGCCCACCTGCTGCCATAACCTGGGTCAGGCCACGCCCACCTTCTGCCATGACCTGGGGTAGGCCACACCCACCTGCTGCCATGATTGGAGTAGGCCATGCCTTTTCAAGGGGCTCTTTTCACTGTCATCCAATTGTTTTCTGCACACTTCCATGCATTTATGTTATTTTTTTTATTTAATGACATCCGAACTGCATCAAATAACAAAGATATCCACAGTCTTCTCCTAGTGGCACCACATATCAAACCTAAAGTGTGTGTGATGGAGTTTTTGGGACAGCATTTGGTTTAGCAGATAAAAAGGATAAAGGAGGCAAAAAAGAGAAAAAAAATATAGAAAATAAATGAAGTGGAGAGAGGAGATGAGCAGGAAGTGCTTTGTGCTGTTAAAAGCACCACTGAGGCCAACATGCTGCAGATTTCAAATGGACTGGGCTTTAAAAATGAATGAGAGAAATAGTCATATGTGCAGGAAATGCGTAGGGTGGGGAAGAGGAGAGAGCTTTTAGTTTGTCCTGGACTACTCTGCTTGGGCTTTAAATAACAGGCAAAGCAGACTAATGTGGAAGTGAAACAGCACTCGTTATGACTGAGACTGGGAAAAGGTTCATGAATATACTGCAGCAAAACAGGACCACACGCACACTGCATCTATGAGTGGGGAATTGTGTCTGCAGGGTGTGTGCTATCTACAGTGTGTCCTTTTTACTTTTCTCACCTCGGAGTTAAAATAGATTCTTGTTTGTGCTAAGAGTGGGAACCTGAAACAGCAGCTGCTTGAGGACATCACTGTCATGGCTATCTCTGCTGCGGTCTCTGCTGTGCCTGAGTTTAGCCTCTGTTACAGGGCTAATCTACCCTTAGTCCCTCTTCAAATTCGTTATTGTCTGGTTTCCAGGCAACAAGGGGAGAGGAAATAGTGGATAAGAGACACAAACTGTCATAAATTATTTAGTTGCATGCTGAATCCTGGACTAAGTATTAGTGTGAACAGTAGAAAATATTTTTGTTGTGTTAAAAGTATCAGAAACTTCAGGTCATGTTAATTAACCATATATGATAAATGAAAAATAATGATCTGCCTTGTATTCAGTTGTGTATTGATGACTCTGTGTGTGTGTGTGTGTGTGTGTGTGTGTGTGTGTGTGTGTGTGTGTGTGTGTGTGTGTGTGTGTGTGTGTGTAATAATGACACCCTTAATTTGCTCATACTCAACAAAATCTCCCACACACTTTTCTCATCATCTAATAGATTATTGCTTTAACTGACTAATATGTTTTGACAAGAATCTTTGCACAATAGCTAAATTATAAGGTAAGCTCCACTTTGTAAATAATATTCAGGGTGAGATCCACTCTGTAAAATGAACTTAGCTTGATGGGCTTTTTAAACCCTAATGCACTCACTCCATAGTAATGAACAACTCTGACAGTTAAGAGCAGAAAATTACACCCTGAAACAAGTGAAGGAGTCAGTCCATTAGTTCATAATGACCCTATAATAATCCATGAGTGCTTTGAGTTTTATCACACACAGAGGACCATCTGTGTTAATATATGAATACTGACCATTAGTGTCTAACATCACGGATGGCAAAATTATTTAGACTTAGTTTATCTGCAAATCCTTTATCATCAGTTGAAATTTCCATTAGAACACATACATACGCACGCGCGCGCATTGTTTTTTTCTAATTTGCTGCACTCAAGATCATTATATCAGACAGAGGAGGAACAGAATCAAAAACACCATAAATAAATTCAGGTCTGAGAGTTTACTCACATGAAACTCTATGAATTTGCATAATTGAAGGAGGTTAGTTTTATGTATAGTATGTTGTCTGTAGCAAAGTGACATGCAATTGAAACTCATTTTAGATTCAGAAAAGCAGCACCCAACAAGAAAAGAAGTGCTGTGTGTATTTTAATTTGTAATATCGTGTGATGTCCAAGTTATTGTGGAAAATAACATGTTACTTCTTAATGTCTTAAATTAATCCCAGGTAGGTGTTTGATGGGTTTAAGGTTTTTTAAATAATCTGTCAAAAGACTCTTGTGTATTATACACTGCTCCTATTTACCTTTGATACAACACCTAGTGTTTGAATGGCCATAACAACTGCTGAGAGTGAGAATGGAAAACAGGAAAAGAAATCTTGATCTGCCCTCGGGATTTACCCTGCCCTGAGGTTTAACCCTGCCCTTGGGATTTACCCTGCCCTCGGGATTAACCCTGCCCTCGGGATTTACCCTGCCCTCAGGATTAACCCTGCCCTCGGGATTTACCCTGCCCTGAGGTTTAACCCTGCCCTTGGGATTTACCCTGCCCTCGGGATCAACTCTGCCCTTGACATTAATCCTGCAATCGGGAGTCATCCTGTCCTCAGTTTAACACTGCCCTCAGTATTAACATAATTGTCTATTGCACAGATTATTGCAGACTCTTAATATTAAGACTGTCAAGAGATGAAACTGTAAAAACTGTAAAGATTATGATTAATCACATATGGTGTCTTACTGAAATTCCCTGAATAAACATAAACTATAAGACAACATATTTCACTTTGCTAAACCCAAATAAGCAGAACAGACCTTCATCTATAGCAGGCCTGTAGGATTTGATCTCAGGGAGTGTATTGTATTTATTGCATTTATTGTTATGTTATTTTAATGTTTTCAGTACGTTTGCACGTTATATGATTTTGTACAGATCTGCCAAGTTAAATTCTGGTGTACAGTATACATTTGGTGAGTGAAGTGGATTGATTCTGAGTGGGAAAAATATTCACCAAATATAAATGCCAATAATAATAATAATAATAATAATAATAATAATAATAATAATAATAATAATGTTTCATTTATGTTGTGTCTTTCTCATACTCAAGGTCACTTATTTTAGTCCATACATGAAACATAAAGCATAGTACAGTCATATCAGAAACAGTACAGGACCAAACAAACATAATCAGAGTGGAAAAAACAAACAAACAACATTTTAGTAAAACTGTTTACAGGAGTGTGAAGAGAAGACAGAGAAAGACGTTGTTTAAAGTTCATCTTTAAAGGAGGAAAGTGAAGAGCAGAGACCAAGGCACTGTGAGTAATGTGTTCTGTAGGCCAACACTTAAAGATCTGCTCCCTGAGATTGATCTGAATTTAGAAGTGGAGAGAAGACAGCAGAGGGCCCAAGTGTACGGGTAGGGCAGTACGGGTGTACAAGTCCAGATAAGTAGGGGATGCAGTCAGTGCAGAGATTTGTATTTGAGCCGGAGTTTCAACTGAATGCATAGTGGGATGGGTAACCAGTGTAACTGATATAAAATTGGAGTGGACAGATTTTTTAGTAGGTGAAAGAATTCTGGCAGCTAAATTTTGGACGTAATGAAGTGAGCGGATGGTTTTGTTTGGAATGTCAAGGAAGAGAGAGTGAGAATAATGAAGACACTGTCACAGCATGGCCCTCCTCTCCTAGACTCCTCCCTATGGTTGTGTGTGTGTCTGTGTGTGAGCGATGGCCCCCCTCTCTCCTAGACTCCTCCCTATGGTTGTGTATGTGTCTGTGTGTGAGCGATGGCCCCCCTCTCCTAGACTCCTCCCTATGGTTGTGTGTGTGTCTGTGTGTGAGCGATGGCCCCCCTCTCTCCTAGACTCCTCCCTATGGTTGTGTATGTGTCTGTGTGTGAGCGATGGCCCCCCTCTCCTAGACTCCTCCCTATGGTTGTGTGTGTGTCTGTGTGTGAGCGATGGCCCTCCTCTCCTAGACTCCTCCCTATGGTTGTGTGTGTGAGTGCACGCGTGCGTCTTTGCTTTTGTTGTCACACCTGTTCCTTCTCTGTGTTGTTACCATGTCTATATAAAGTCCTGTATAGTCATTAGTCTTTATCAGTGTTTGGCCCTATTGATGCTGTATATCTGCTGCTTTTGTGCGTGTTACTGACTGACTGTTACATTCTGAATGTTGTTATTGTTGCGTGTTTCTGACTGACTGTTACGTTTTGAGTGTTGTTATTGCTTCAGGTTATTCATGTTTAGTTTTGTTTTGTTCCATGTACAACAAACGTAGGCTCGTATCTGCAACCTGCCTCACCTGCTCAACATCACAGATGGAAGTGATGTAAGTATGAATCAGCATTTCAGCATCTTGTTTGGTGATCCTGGGCTGAAGTCAAGCAATATTACAGAGGTGGAAAAAAGCATTTTTAACCAGAGACATGATGTGGGGTTGATAGGAAAGTGAGAAGTCAAAATGTACACCAAGGTTCCAAACTACTGATGAGGTTTGATAACAGTACTATATTGATAACAGGTTTGATAACAGTACTATATTGGTTGAGAATAAAATCAGAAAGTTTAAATTGTGGATTTAGGACAAGTGAGTGAATCCAGTTTTGGTGGGATTTAATTTTAAGATTTCGGCTCACCCACTGTTTAAGATGTTGAATACAAGACAGTAGAGCAACGGGTGGTAGGGAAGTGGTAGCATTGGTGCTAATATAGATCTGCGTGTCATCACCATGACATGGAACTGAAGACCATGTGAACAATCTGAGGGCGAACATATAGATAATGAAAAGGAGACAGCTAAGGACTGAACCCTGGGCTCTCCTTGAGTAATGATATCAATGTGAGAGTTATATTTACAAAGAGCAAGAAATTTAGAGGTGAATCATGCAAGTACAGTGGTAATTCCTTGTGTCAAATGGAGCAATTAGGTATAGAAGGAGAAGAATCCTGAAAATGTCAATAGACAGGAGACCGTTCAGGACATATCAGTGCTGCTCCAGTGCTGTGCACGGTATGTATGTCAAACTGGAAAAGTTTGAAAATGAACATGGTATAGTTTTCACACATATTCTACGTTTTTTAAAGTTAAGTGCATATGATAAAGTATTGACTTTGCCAGCTCTAATTAATGTATATCTACTTCACATTTCAGAAGATAAGGAATAATAGATCAGAGATTAAGTATATATGTTCGTTATTTCAACTGTTTTGATGACCAAAGTGCAGTATAGTTTTTTTTTTCTATAGGGCATATGTGAACTCAGTTTCACCCACTCAAACAGAACTCTCATCCAACTTCGCTCAAGTGTCTCTGCTAATTAGTGGTGGGCTGTCCTTCTTGCTGGGGTTAAATGTGGATTTGGCTCTGACTGTCACTCACTGTGAACATAAAAATGGAGGCTTTAGTGGAGGCACAGAGCTGCCGGCTTCAGCTTCATGCCAATCGGCTGCTTTGTCGTATTTTGGCTTTTTCCAGGAGTCTGAGACAGCACAAGGCTGCAGACAAGCCAGAGTCTCTCAAGTCATTATTACGATCATCTCCTCCTCAGCTTTTCTGAATGCATGCTTTCTCTCTCTCTCTGTCTATCTCTCTTTCACTTTCAGACAAACACACATACAAACACACACAGACACTGCAGAACTTCTAACGATTGCAGCATTTTTGCATATTTCTCACATTCATACCAAGGTATCACTCTGTATAAAACGTTTCTTGTTTCTTCCGACATTAGATGAAATGTAACAAACCAGAAAATGCAGAAGGGACTGGTCCCACGGCCTACTTCAGATTCTTCATATTAGGAATATTTTCTTGAAGGGTTGTCCAATTTCCTCGAAAAAATAACCATTCAAAGAGTGTAGGACTGCATTCCTGAAATATTTAGAATATTTATTATATTTAAAACTGGTCTAAAAAGGAAAAAGTCATCTGATTCTTCATGAATGATACTTATATGTTTATATGATATGGTACTGTTCATGTTTATGATATTTATAAATCACTGGGAGTTTCCATTAGTTTGTGAGTAAATGCACCACAAGACCTTTTATTAATCTTTTTCTTTTTTCAGGCTGTAGCCAATTCTATGTGAAGTATCAGGTCTCGTCAAATTTCAGGTCCAAAGTTTCTTTCACCATCCTCTTTCCACCAGTCAGGAAAAGTGAGGCCACACACAACTCTCTCTCTTAGTCCAAGTCTGATGTCTCAGTCTGTATCTGAGTTCTCAGTATGAGTTATGTGCATGAGTGAGTATTATTTCTGAATGAGTCTGAGTATAAGTATGACATCTGAATGAGATTGAGATCTGAGACTAAGTATGAATTTGAGTAAGAGTCTGATTCTGAGTCTAAGGGTGCATATAAGGGATTGATTATAAATGACTGACTACAAAAATACAAGTGTGAGTGTGAGTCTTCTTATGAGCCCTCCAGCAGGTCTAGATACTGACAGCACTAGCCTGCTGACCTACTCTGGGGCAGTGGTGTCTCATGGGTTAAGGTACTCCTTTAGTAATCAGAAGGTTGCCAGTTCATTTCCCACCACTGGCACATTACCACTGTTGAGCCCCTGAGCAAGACCCTTAATCCTTAATTACTCAAGTTATATTCAGACATAATTGTAAGTTGCTTTGGATATAAATGTCAGTTAAATGCCATCAATGTCCTCTAGGTACTCTGAAGCAAAGCTCTTTGGTGTAGGAGAGGAGGCCAGCTCTGTCACCTAGCTGTTATAAGAAAAAGGCCAGCACTGCAGAGATGGCAGGGCAGCACATATTGGATCTGAATCCTGGGCATCTATGATGCTGAAGTGAATCTTTACAGTGCATGCCTTTAAAATACAATATTCATTATATTATCAAACTGAATGCATGTGTGTGTTTCACATAAAAGTAATAAAAAGAGCAAAAACACATTATTAATTGCTCTGTGAGGCAAACAAACACTAATATTACTGTTATTTGCTTAAAATCATATTATATGTGCAAAGTAATCAATTATATTAAGATTTCTGATAATCTTGAGCTTTTGTCTAATGTTGTTGATCTGTGAGTTGTTGATGGACTGCAGTAAAATATTAAGGTCTGTTGGAGCCCAACAGTGTTATAATAATTCATAACAAAAGTACTAAAGCATTTGGACTGGTTACAGGTTGGATTGGTTACAGGTTGCATTGATTACAGGTATTTGTTAGAGGTACGACTGGTTACATGCTCGATTGGTTACAGGTATTGGTTACAGTTTGGATTGGTTAGAGGTTTGATTGGTTACAGGTATTGGTTACAGTTTGGATTGGTTATTGGTTCCTTTTCTTTCTTATATGAGCTACTGTGTGGATACACATCTTATATATCATATATATCATTAGGATTTCCTTATTTTGCTTTTCACTTTTGATTGGTCCAGATTAACTAGAATTTAAATCAATGCTAAATAATTTTGCTTTTCTATGTTGTGGAGTTTGCAATATGCAGAAATGCAATGCTTGTGGAAACATGTGAGTTTCTGGGACACTTCATGGAGTTTTTATGTTTTTCTTACTTTGCTTCACCTTTCTGCTTGGTGTTATTTAGCTTAGCGTTTAGCTTGGTAGTATTTTCACTTTACTCTTCTTGTCTCTGGTTTACTTATCTTTGGTCTGAGATTGTCTTCTGTCTTGTAAGTCGTACCCTACCTTTACACTGCAGTGAAACAAAATGTTTGTTTCGCCTTCTGCCGGCCATTTCGGGGGTGTTATTCAAAACACAAGCAAATTTATTGGTGCAGGAAGACTATATCAGACACCTTCTTCCATGCTTCATGTTTTGTTTTGTTTTTTTATACGCCTCTGTATTCTTACCGAGTTGCAGTGAAATGTGCAGTTATAATCCTCTTTTGTATCTTATCAAACACTGGTTTCAGCTTGTGGCCTGGTGTGATATGCTGAAATGGCCTGAGGCGGAGCTGATTGGTTGATGGACAGTGATACTCACTTCTCATTTGCATAAAGTTGATAAAAGCTCAACTTTTCAACACTCTCCTCTCTTGGTTTACAACGGACTCTCTTCTATAATCCTCCACACACAAGCAACACCTTTCTCCATAGAAATGAATGACAGGTGGAGCAAAAATCGATGTAATATAAATGTACCGTTAGGGTTAACCATAACCATAAACGCCCTTCTGGAAGAAAGAATAAAAATCCTGGAAAACTGCTCAGTTTCTTACAAGCAGTCTACAGCACTGTCTACAGTCTACAGACCCCTCCCCCTCATATGTGTTATCACCACTGTAGCATCAACCATCAGTTATAGTGTGAAGTATTGAGCACTACTGAGCATCTCACTCAGTTGAACTTAACCTGTGTCTTGAATACAGTCCTACACATTCCTACTAGGTCTTAGACCGATCCAAAGCAAGCCAGTCTCTGTCAGATATCATGTGGAATGGTCTGTGTGGCTGGTCTGACCCTGAAATAGCTCAGGCTGCCAGAAGCTGATGGAGTTTGGCTGTCCAGGCCATGCCTGCCACCCAATAAGCCTGACACTCGTTACTATTACACCCTTCACGCTTGGAAGCTTGTGCAATTTATAACACAAAGGGGTTTAAGGATAATTGCTGTTGTGACCCAAGGTTTTTGAGTGAAAAATACAATAATAAAAAAGAAGAAAAAATTCTATAATAGAAAAAGGCTGTGCAGTTCTGGAGCAGAAGGTAATTTGTTTAACCAGAATAAACTGTCATGTAATTTTGGGATGATGAGAAAATGTCGTGTTTCTCTGGAGGCAGTAGCAGGCATGGAAGGCCAATGGCAGCGACTGTTTATGGGTCACTGGTGCATTACTCATCCTGCCATAATTGGATTCTCTTGGATTTGCATCCACCATCACCACTTAACAGGTTAGTAATTGTGTATTGTCACAATTTTTCATGGTTCCAACAGTTGCAATACATGGTTTAAGAAAATTTCCTTTTAATTCTACAGTTGCCCTGGATTGCTTTTGGTTTGTTTGTTTGTTTAATTAGTTAAAAAATAGCATGTACACTATGAAACACAGGAAATCCAAACATTATTTTCATTTTTGAACTTATTAAATTAGTCATGTCCAAGTTAGCAGTGAAGCTTAAGGAAAATTATGGAATCTCACTGGCTTTAAAGAGCTGGAGGTCAATCCATTTAATGAGCAGTAAGAAATAAAATCAGCTTTGTGGAGGTTCCAGATCATCTGGACTGTCAAATGTACAGTGTGTGTTATTCAACATTTTGATTTTGTACTGCTGGATATTTGCAGACAACTTTAACTTATTAGTTTTAAAAAATGTTCTATCATTACATATTTTCATGTTTGAGCAGTGGTAAAGTTGAGAGGAAGAAGTTTGTCTGGTATGATCTTTGTCTTATTTCACAAGCAAAGCACTCACACCATATATTTCCTGGAAAATGAGTGTCAGGTTCATCGATGGAGCAAAAGGAATAATGATGTTTTTGAAAGAGGAAATTGGAGTCTGGTGTTGTTATCAGTTCCAGTGTAAGTTTGACCTGCATTGCTAAAAATGTTTGTTAGAGACCCTGAGACAGTCCATAGTTTGCTCCCAACACACATGGTATTAGGTACCTGGTACCTGGTATAATCAGTGCTTTCAGCAAAATGTGAGCTGAGGTGCCCAGAGGCTGGACTGGGAAATAGTATTCGAATGTGAACTCTTAAGTCCTGACAAGAGATAATGAGACCATACGGCTGCATTGCTCTCCTGTCCCAGGCCAAGAGATCATGCGATTGGCTATGTTCTCATAGAAAGCTATAGCTCTTATCTCCCTGCTCAACCAGACTAGCCAATCAGGGTCATTTGTCAGTTTACCTATAGGGGGCACTTCTGGACCTGTCTGGCACTGCAATATTTGTACATTTTGGATGAATGCCACTTTGAGTTATGGTTAAGAAGTCGAAATGGGAAATGAAAGTCCTGCAGGAAAAGTGCAGGAGATGGGAAAGGTTTTAAAGGTTTAATGTGGTCCATGTTTACATTTACATTTACATTTATGGCATTTAGCAGACACTCTTATCCAGAGTGACTTACAAAAGTGAAGTGCTTTTGCACCAAATTCTAGTGACTGACTAAATTATCATTATTATTGCTCATATCCCAGTGATGTGTATATGCTGAGCAGTGAGTGTTCTCACTCAACTGTATTTACCAGTCCTACAGCACAGTGTGAACCATCACTCAGAAAACCATCTGCTACATCACTACATGCCATCATCTACGTCACTACATGTCATCAGCCGTCACTACACATCATCATCTACACTACACATCATATACATCACTACATGTCATCATCTACATCACTATGTCATTATTTACATGTCACTACACATCATCATATACACTACACATCATCATCTACATCACTACACATTATCAGTTGTCACTACACATCATCTGTCACTACACATCTACACAACACATCATATATGTCACTACACGTCATCATCTACATCACTATGCCATAATTTACGTCACTATATGTCATCATATACGCAACATGACATTATCTACATCACTACACGTCATCAGTTATGTCACTACACATCATCATCTACGTCACTACATCATCAGCTATGTCACTACATGTTATCTATAAGTCATTACATGTCATCATCTATGTCACTGCATGTCATCTATGTCACTAACAACAGCTGAGTCATTTTATGTGGATTGTGAGTTAGCACTGTTTCAAAAGAGTTCTGTTATTGTTACTTTGGGAATTTTCACAGTAGGCAGCTAGCAGAGGTTCAAAGATTCAAAACTGCACTATGAATTATGTTCGATACTCACAGCAACATACACCAAACATAAGACAAACTGTACTTGGCAAAGAATCAAAGCTCAATAATAATTGCATTTAAACATGGAACTGCTGATTCCAAAGCTGGAAGATTTAGAAGGGATGCTATGACAAATTCACTTGCATCCAAAGTTATTCTAACATCTGTCCACAAATAACATGATAAAAGTCACATAAATGTAACAGATTTCTTTATTAGATTTGTCAGAAATGTTCCTAAAATATCAGTACTTATTGACACAATATTGAATCTGTAGTAACACATTTGCTAACTTAGAAAAATAACATCACAGTGAAAGATGGTGTGATGGTGGTCAGACATGTTTTTGTTTACAAATTTACTGAGTGAAGAAGAACACATCAGCATGCAGACCTCCTCATCACAGACAGACTGTCCTCAGCACACACAGACTGTCCTGAACACAGGTCACCTCAACACACACAGGTCAATTCACCACACACAGGCCACCTCAGCAAATACAGGGAGCCTCATCTTACACAGACCACGTCAGCACACACAGACCACCTCATCAGAAGTTTTAGAAACAAACTCAGGGTTGTGCCATTATTACTACTAAACTCTAGTAAAAATAATACTAATACTGGGAACTGATACTGATACTGGGTACTAAATATTTTCAAAATAAGGATCAAGATTTCCTAGACCTTGCTGTATAGACCTTGGTTAATCATTTTAGTCTCACTTAAGTAACTAAAACTGCAAAGCAAATCAAACCAGTAAATAAAAAGTGTGGTAAAATATTACTTTTCTGATCATTTTTCTGCTGGCCTAAAGAAATAAAATAATTTCCTATTTGCACAAATACATTTGAAGGCTCATTACATCCACTAACAAAAAAAAAAACTGAAACAAAACAAACAACAAAAAATATATTCAAGCACTGATAGGGTTCTGATAGTGAGTTATGATAGTGACAGTGAGTTATGCTCAGATTAGACCATTCAGGTTGTTTTTGTAACATTACATCTGAGACGTGATGGGACAGTTTCAGAGTCCTAGCAGGAAATAGATAACTGAACTTCTGAGTGTATATATGTGTATATATACTCAGAAGTTCAGTTTCTCTTTAATCTCTTTAATAATTTCTAGAGCATTCCCACTTTTGAAGATTATTACTTTCATTACATTCTAGTTCTCCTATAATTACTGGAGAGCAGTGATGGCTTATTCCATAAACCACCAAACTACACAGGTTCGATTAGACTGAGAAACATCACAGGCATGGAAATTTAAAATGTATATTCATATTTTTTTTATTCAGGACTATAACAACTCCAGCACAGACTAGTGTGCTAAGACCTTTACGTTCCAGTGCTGTGCAAATGCAAATGAAAAAAAGGACATTAGCTAATCCTGCTCTTCTTCTGCTTAGCAAGCTCTGCATATGTAAAATCTCAACACAGCATTTGCTGACACCTAGAACTGTCTTATTTTCTCAAGAAAAAAACTGGTTAGAGCCATTTGAGAGCGGTATGTGCCTACAGGGTCAATTTCTTCATTGTATCATTCTAAGATGGCCATTGGCTCAATCGATGCAGACATGCTGTGCCTTGCTGTGCTTAATCAAGGCATCAGACCTTGAGTTCTGCTCCTTTCTGCCATACAATCATTTCTATTCTTTTGACCTTTCAGTTCTTTAGGCAATAGATTCAGATGACAATGGAGACCAAGAAAAATGTTTTTTCTTACTTTTCCAATCACAGTTATAGCACCCATTTCTTGTTCATAAATTGAGAAAGTCTGGTCCATTATGTAGATAAAATACAGTAACCACTGAGTCTGTTTAACACAGACAAAAAGAATCCCAACCCTGTTATTGCTGATGAAGACAGTGGGGAAGTGTTTTAGTGTAGAACTTGTAACAGTCCTTTTGTCATAGTACATTAATGTTGCAGATTTTCTTCAGTAAATACATTTTAAGTATAAACTTGGACAGAGTTCAGCAGTAAGTGCTTAGGTTTACAGTGATTGCACGACAAAAGGATAAAAAGAGGAAAAAGGGAAAAAAGAGGAACTTGCAAAGCAGAGAGAGAGAATGTCTCACCAGGGCTAGAGTGAGAGAAGAATGTCTCACCAGGGTTAGAGAGAGAGAGAGAGAAGAATGTCTTACCAGGGTTAGAGTGAGATAAGAATGTCTCACAAGGGTTAGAGTGAGAGAAGAATGTCTCACCAGGGCTAGAGTGAGAGAAGAATGTCTCACCAGGGTTAGAGTGAGAGAAGAATGTCTCACAAGGGTTAGAGTGAGAGAAGAATGTCTTACCAGGGTTAGAGTGAGAGAAGAATGTCTCACAAGGGTTAGAGTGAGAGAAGAATGTCTCACCAGGGTTAGAGAGAGAGAGAGAGAGAGAGAGAGAGAGAGAGAAGAATATCTTACCAGGGTTAGAGTGAGAGAAGAATGTCTTACCAGGGTTAGAGTGAGAGAAGAATGTCTCACCAGGGTTAGAAAGAGAGAGAGAAGAATATCTCACCAGGGTTAGAGTGAGAGAAAAATGTCTCACCAGGGTTAGAGTGAGAGAAGAATGTCTCACCAGGGTTAGAGAGAGAGAAGAATGTCTCACCAGGGTTAGAGTGAGAGAAAAATGTCTCACCAGGGTTAGAGTGAGAGAAGAATGTCTTACCAGGGTTAGAGTGAGAGAAGAATGTCTTACCAGGGTTAGCGACAGACATTGAAAAGACAGTCATGCTCTATTTTTTTTTTTGTGGTCCCTTTTCTAACCTTCTTTGAAAGAGAATAACAGCTTTATGTCAGGTGTATATTACATGCAACTGCATGTTATATATATATATATATATATATATATATATATATATATATATATATATATATATATATATATAGAGAGAGAGAGAGAGAGAGAGAGAGAGAGAGAGAGAGAGAGAATGTGAAGAAAGGTTGATGGAGAACAGGATCTAACTGATGTTGCTTTTGCTGTGGTTCAGTGTGATTAGTGATGAAAATCTTCTCTTTTTAACAGCTGCAGAATTCTATCCTGTAGTGGTCTGATTTAACTGATGGGACAATGACACCCAACCAAACATGCTCACACCATATAACCCATACAGTCCCATTCACTCTCCACCAGCCAGTCAGACACCTCCAGCCCATTAACTCCCAGTCCCACCACCAATCACGACACACAACCACCTTCACGTTCAGAATCACCCATTTTACCAATTATCACATACACCTGCACTTCATCCCTTCCTCCTTATTTAAGCCCACAGGACCCCAGAACCATCACATCAGTGCTTCACACTCCTTCGCCTCGCAGGCCTTTTTTTGCTTGTTTGTTTGTTTATTTATATATATATATATATATATATAAATGTCAAAATCTTGAAAGTCCTCCAACAGATTTCCCAGAGAAAAGAGAAAAGAAAAACAATCATAGCTCTGCAGCTTCTGCCACAGATAAGAGCCATGTTTAGTTAGTCACAGCCATCACACAGGATCAGTGCCTCTCGCTGCAGTACCATCATCACCTACGACCCACCTGGCCTGCACCTCCGAACGCTGCGCAAGGAGGCCTCAGAGAACAGGGACGTTGGCACAAACAGACACTCAGTGATCTGTAACTTAAATTGCGCTCCTATTCTGCATGATGCAGTAAGGTGTGATGTACTCCAGATTATTTGTACATGCATATGTGTGCTGTTATATAGAGTCCTACCACGTAGCGCTCTTACACTGTGACAAATAAAGAACTGAACAATCTGCCTTATAACTCTGTAGTTTACAATGCATACGTAACCAATAGGATACGGAACAGTTTTCATATAACGTGGTCAACAGTGAAAAATAATGTCCTCTTATCAGATCAGAGTTTGGATGACGTTTGTTGCATAACAGTTGTTGACATAATTCACTTGATCTTTCTAGGAACTGAAAAACACTAACAATTACATTTAAAGTAGAGATACATACTCAGCCAAATTACACAGAAATTATATGTTAAAGACACAGATATATACAGTGAACCATCTTACACAGGTAACCTTGGGTGGTAAGCATCTCATTATCTGCATTTTTAGAATAATCAAATTACTGGTCAACATAACAAATAGAATATAATAAAACCAATACATTAAGTACTAAAATCTCCAGCAACCGCAGACATCCATAAATTACTGAGAATCTGAAAGATGCAGATGAGGCTAAAATAAAATGATCATTTCCACAAAAAATTCTGGTTTTGGAATTCTTATGAAAACTCTCCTAAAGTGTTTTATTTTATTTCCTTGATGAAAAAACAAGATTTTTTAATTGCTGATTTCAAAGTAAATACAGAAAGAACAAGTTTGTTCATGTATGTGAGAGAAAGAGAATATTTGATATTTGATTAAATTCTTTATTTCTACTTTGCCCTTTTATAAATCTTTTTGAAAATGTTTGATTGTTCGAACAGGGATATTTACATTCTGCATTTCCACGCTCAGATTTTATCCCTGTAATGCAAAAGATTAAACCAATTCATGAACACAGAGGGCTTCAAGACCTTGGACAGTTCAGACCAGGGACAGGCTCAGGACCGTGAACAGTTCAGTTCTGAACCATGGACAACATTCTTTTCTAGCATATTTCTGATGTGTCTATGATTCTGGGAAAAGAGAATATAACTTGGCCAGAGGAGGATGGGCCCAACTTTGTGTCTTGGTTCCTCTCAAGGTTCCTCTTTTTTTTTTTTTTTTTTTTTTTAGGAACAGGCACACACACACACACACACTTAAAATGCATACGTTAAATAAATGAGTGCTTCAGTTATTTCAAAATTGTTTAATTTCTTTCAGGTTCCAAATCTACCCCACAACCATCTGAAAAAATTCTCAATCATTTAATAATGTGACAAAGCCAAACTAGTCAAACATTGAAACATTCTCAATTTGCAGCAGTCATGTGGATCAGCTTTAGTATGGCTCTAGTCTTAATAATACATTCTGGTATACAATTCTCAGTATAGTTTGCAGTATAGTTTGTCTTTAAGAACTGTCAATTCAAGTCCTTTGATTTCCCTTATCTTCCTTATACTGATAAGAAGCAAAAGAATTAAAATGTTCAAATATACGAATCTGTACTGATAAGATGTGGCTGAGATTTTGACTAGATTGGAGGGTGTGGGGTGGGTGGGTGCAGGGTGTAGCGTGGGTGTAGGGTGGGTGCAGCCCTTGGCTATGGCTGCCTGACCCATTCTCCGGGCTCCTGCTTCCCTGGGCCAGTCGCAGCTGGCAGGTCCGTGCATACTGTGCTGGTGGCACTGAGCACTGTGGGCATCCCTTGAGCTTCAAAAGCCAAATTCAGCTGATTTATCTGTAGGCTGGAAGCATAACAAAGAACTCTGCTGTTTCAGTCAAAGTGTTTCTCTGCAGAGTGAGAGAATGGCATTTGGAATAATTGTCAAAAGTCTTTGCACAGTGGAGGAATTGTAGTTAATAAGCCTCTCAAACCTTTGGTTTGATCGGAGTTTTATTACCTTTGGCTACATTTACTCACTGAACCACAGCTCACCTTCCAACCAAACAAAACGTCTTGTGTTGAAACCTTATTTAAAATCCCTCATTCAAAATGGCTACAAAATGGCTCCAGAAAGCAGTAAGCACAGACTAGGTTAGCACAGAGCTGTATAGAAAGTGTTTCAATACCCGTCTTCCTCGTCAGCGTCTTTACCACCTCAGACGCCTAAGAGACTTCAGACTGCCCTCCAAGGTACTGTGGAACTTCTACACCTGCACTATCAAGAGCATCCTCACGGGGAACATCACAGTCTGGTTTGGGAATAGCACCAAGCAGGACAGACAAGCACTCCAAAGGGTAGTGTGTTCAGCAGCGCGCATTACTCACACAGAACTTCCTGACCTGCAGACCAACTACTACAAGCGGTGCCAGACCAAGGCCAGGAGGATTGTTAAGGACCCCACCCATCCCAACAATAGACTCTTCTCTCTGTTGGGGTCAGGGAGGCGCTTTTGCTCCCTGAAGACCAAGACAGAGAGACTGAAGAGGAGCTTCTTCCCACAGGCCATTCGGGCCCTGAATCAGGGAAACTGATAAACTGTGGGGACCACCACCACCATGTAACATAACTGTATAACTGTATAACTAATATATATATATATATATATATATATATATATATATATATATATATATATATATATATATATATATATATATATATATATATATATATATATATATATATATATATATTCAATTACCTTGTAACACAACAACTGTAAATATGTTATTCTACAAAATGGATCTGTACATTCTGTACATTGTGTACATATATATACACAACAATATACATTGTACATTGTGTATATAATCATAATATACATATATTGTACATACATTGTTAATATATTTTGTACATACATAGAATATATATATTTCTCTTTGCATATATATATATTTCACATATATAGAATATCTATATTTCTCTATGCACCCCTGTTTTCTTTTCTTTTCCTCAGTTTGGACAGAGCACTCTCAACCATTTCACTGCGAGTTTTACTGTGTATGACTATGTATGTGACAAATAAACCAAACTTGAACTTGAACTTGAACTTCCCAACCTATTTCTGAAAGGTAAGACGTCAGTACTGTTGACATACAGCATTTGACATATGGCAGTTTGACTTGAAATGAGCCTGTGAACAGAAAGAAGGTTAGATTCCTGTTCCCATCCCCCATTCCACATTAAAGGACCATGCAAAAAACATCAATATGTGTAGGGTTGACATTTACTTGTTGATTTATATATTTGTTTAATCTGGTTTGAATGGAAACTGTTTTGCCTTGTGCTCTACTTCTGTCAAAACTCCAGGCTTTATAGTTTCTAGTTCTAGTTTTACAAATGTTAACAAATATGTGTAGATATCAAATAGACAAAGAAAAAGGATAAAGGGGATTCCTGAGCAAATAAACAAACAGGCACATGGTCAGTGGGTAAAGGGGCATTCCTGAACAGGCACATGGTCAGTGGGTAAAGGGGCATTCCTGAACAGACAGACATTCCTGCCTTATCAAACAAGAAAAAATAGCCAAGAACAGTAGGGAAGGTTTAACTAACCCATCAAGAGGGCCAAACAAGGCCAAGACAAGAAAACAATGACAATGTTTGGTGTCTGATTCATCACTGCACTGAGCATCCTCAAAGGAATCAAGGATTTAGTAAGTAAATGAGACTGTGTTTAGTGGGGAAGGACAGGCTAATCAATGAGCACTGTTTTTTTAGCAGAATAATAAACTGAAATACTGAAGCTCAGGATCCATATGGCACACAGGAAGTGATCCCAGAGGTGTATTTTCATTATTCCTCCTGATCTTTATCATTTCTTTTACCAATTCTTCAGTCCAAGTACGTTCAACTGGCAATGTTATATTATTAGCACTAATATCTGTAGGTGGTCAAATCAGTAGGTTTACAACTATGTGAAATATGTACATGTAAAATGTGTAAATGTTAACTTTTGAGAAGAGCTTGGCATATATTTATATTTATACTCTCAGCTTCAGTGAAGACTCTTACAGGTGGACAGAATGAGCCCAATTTTCCACCCAAGCTTTCCGTGGTCTACTGCAGTCACAAAGCTAAAGTCAGTAGAATTGTTGCCCTCTCGGATTGATCAGGGTCCCTGGAGGGTTTCCCCATTTCATCTGTCTCTGCTCCAGTAAGGGTGCAGCAGGACCTCCCACCTCTTTGTTTACTTTACTGATTATTTTCGTGATCAGATTTTTGCTTGGTGTATTTTTTTCTTGCTTTCCTGTCATCTGCTGTGCTGGAAGCCAGGGGGCAGGGCTCTTCCAGCTGAATGTGGCCAAACATGTGCTAATGTGCTAAATCAGACACCCTCCCTTTAAGGCTCAGGGTCTGCGCTCCTGCGTGATTCAGAGCAGGTCCTGTGCAGGAGGCTGTGCGGGAACAAGGAGCCTGGAGATGCCTTCACAGATGATGTGATAAAGCTTATGCACTGGGCAGCTCTGCGGCATTGCAGCACGCACACACACTCATGTGCATGCGCACACACACACACATACACACTCACTTGCACATGCACAAGCACACGTGCACACACACACACACAAGCACATACTGGTCTAACACCCATCTCAACTGGTCTTAAATGCGCCTGCCACAGTATAAAGAATATTTAATTTGCTAGACTTAGGCAATATTTCAGCATTTAAAGTATGGCGTGGCCTGGTGTAGGGATTGGTTGGTTGGCACAGTGTAGAGGGTAAGTGCTGCCTCTCTCCTGCAGGGCACTGGGTTTCTATGCCATATTCAGGCAAGTGCACCACCATATGCTGATAAAAGTCCTTGGGCAAGACTTCTATCTCTACACTCATCTGCCTCTGTAACGTGATTAAAATTGTAAGTTGTTCTGGATCAGTGTCTGGTATCCAGGTGATGCTGTTGAATATGTGTTAGCATGTACATGTGTTTTCACACACATTACCTACAATGCAGACAATAGGTTTAGTGCTCAAATTTTTGAAAAATCAGATAGACAGAAAGGACTATAATATACATTTGAAAACTACAGTCACAATATTATTTGTCTGCAGAGTATTGTGAATGAAGGCATTTAAAAAGCTTACTAGGCCCAAATGTAGTTTGTACAATGAAATGTTATATCCTTTCAAACTGAATAATACAGGTACATTGATTTGTATAATACAGTTAATTATGAACCACTGTGGTCTGATTTGTATGCAAACTTTGTGTTGGAGGTGTTCAGCAGACTGATGTTCCTCTGCTGAGCTGGCACAGGAGAGCAGCTACAGGGCGGACACACTCGGGAGAAGACGCCCTTTCAAAGAATGCTAGGGCTTTTCTCGGAGACCTCCAAGACTTGTCAGTAATCAGAAAATCAGGGCTAAAATCTTGTAGTGTAGCATTACACATACAGCTGATACGATTGTCATGGGAGATCTGGGAGATTGACCTGTCAGTCACAATCAACTGGTTGGTGACCAATGGGGAGGAATTTATATATATAAATAAATAAAAGTGTTTCCCCAGTAACAGGTCTTTATCCTGTATATATACTAGTAATAACATTAATATAACAGTACTTTATCCAGTATATATTGTATTAATAACGGTTTAATATAACAGTACTTTATCCAGTATATATATAGTGTCACGGCAGACTGGTCCCCTACCTGGAGGGACACGCCCCCTCCAGACCAGGACTGTAGGCACTTGCCTACCCACTTGCAATCACCTACCTTATGACAGGAGACAGTTGCGGCTCGTTTAACACTGCTCCCTATTTATACTCCTACAGGTTTGGAGAGACAGCGCTGCGTATTAGCGGACAGGACCACGATCGTGGTGCAACGCTGCTCCGATCCCAGAGACTATCTAGACTCGTCATTGCTTCTTTGATAGAGCAAATGGAAAATAAGAACATATTAGTTCAACTTCACCTCTCGCTTCCTCCATGCTGTCATTGTCACATATAGTAGTATTAAGTGTTTCCGCTATGTACATTTAGCAGTACCTTTGGTGTCCCCTTCAGGAATCCGCCCTTGGAGTTAACACAATATGACAACTGTGTGTCACTAAGTCCAAATGTCCCATCCAACTTAAAACATCACATCACACACTCCCCATGCAGACAGACATCACACAGACGTTTCTCTCAGGTCAGCAGAGAATGAAGGCACAGAGTGAATTTTAAACCCCACACCTCCTCACTGGCACTGTATCGAGAACAAAATCTTTGCTAATTTTTTTGTATAAACCTTTTCCTTGAAGCCGGTTACAGAAGATTATTTACAAGGGGATGTGTCTTGCTTACAGGAGGCTTCCAAACTGAGTGACACAAGGCTTTAGAGGTTTTTTTTTTTAACTAGAAGGGCTGACTTTTTGCAGGCTTTCTCTGAGATTAAAGGAACCATTGGGTATTTGAATGGTAAGTGCTGAAGTGCAGGTTGCTCACAAACTCAGAGGAGGCCAGAAACCTGTCTGCTGTGATTCACACACCCCAGTGCGGTGTATCGTCTCCTTGGCGATTACCAGCCAGTGCGACTGCTGCAGGCCCCTCCTGTCTTACTGGCATTCATACATATTTTAACATTTTAACCATATGGGAAAAACAATGCATGAGAAAACGAGAATTCTTATTAAATATGATGGATTATAATAATTCTAAACACAACAGCTCAGCTACCTGATGTAAATCTTCACAAATTTGATGGTTTTGGTCTCTTTTCTGCTTGGCATGAAAGTATATCGGGTCTCTAGTGTTAAATCAGATCTCAATACAAAATGCCAAAGAAATTCTGAATACAGTTTCTGATTCCATCTGACATTGAAACATTAATATTAGTTCTGCATCATTCTGATAGACATGCACATAGATGGGCAGATTTCTGTATATCCCACTACAAGCAATCACTTAATTTTCACTTTACCAGCCTGTTTTGTTATGTGGTTTCACCAAAATTTTTATTCTAGTGTAAAGACTGCCTCCCTCCCTCTGAAGCACATACACCACCCCACCCCCGGATCTGCCCTGCCCCGCCCCACCCCGCCCCCAAACCTGATGAAGTCTAAAATACACAGAAGCCCTTGCAGTATCCTTTTTCGAATAGATCGACCACCTCTCCAAATGATCTTAAACAAGTGTCCTTCTACTGATTTTCCTTCTAGAAGATTTAATCACAGGACAGGGCGAGGACAAGCCCCCTCCTTTATCGCCACTGATGTATCCTTCTGTTATCATTCCACCTCCCCTGTCAACCTTCACTAGGGTTAGGGCTAGGGCCAAGGTTAGGGCTGGGGATAGGGCTATGCTTAGGACTAGGACTAGGTATAGAGGCAGTGGTAACTCAGTAATTAAGGTACTGGACTAGGAAACAGAAGGTTGTCAGTTCAAGTCCCACCACTGCCAGGTTACTACTGTTGGGCCCCTGAGCAAAACCCTTAATTACTCAAGTTGTACTGAGTCATAATTATAAGTTGCTTTGGGTAAAAGTGTCAGCTAAAGGCTGTAAATGTTATGGTTAGGGTACTTTAACACCACGACCGGACTAAACCACAGAGGCTTTAGTAATACCTGGCCCACTGTAGGGTTGGGAAAAGGTAATCTAGATCTTTGAACTTCTGTTTATTAAGTATATTGTTTTGAATCATTCTTTTATTACTTTTCTTTAGATATTTTTTCATCCTTCATATATAGTCTAAATAAATAATTGAAGTGAATAAAATGAGAGGTGCCTTACCTTTCACACATACACATACCTTTATATTATAGCCATTACAAAACCTGTCATGGCAACAGGGTGTGGAGGTGTGAATTAATACAGAAGTGAAGCAGCTTATGTTGGTATCATTCAGTAACTCAGAGTAATGTTGATGACAGGTGTTTGTAAGGTCCATCTGGTGCTGACCTAAGGATGTTTCTGAGCTGTGGTTCCCCCTGAGGAGTCTGGCTCAGGTACACTGTATAGATGATTCTGTAAAACTGCTCTGTGATGCTATACAAATCCATTTGAATTCAAATTAATTAAAAAAATAAACAAACAACATGACTAGAAGAGACCTCACACTCCCAAGGCCCTCTGCTACATTCCACACTTGCAGTGCATTAATGACAATCACATGTGAAGCCTCTGGTTGGGTTATCAAAATAAGAATGCACCAGTATGTCTGCTGTTCTGGGAACACATGTGTACAGTATGACAGAAAATATGACCTGTCTGTGAAACAGAAGGTTGTCAGTACACATCTGGAGATATTTTACATCCCTGATGCAAAGCAGAATCAGTTTTCGTTTCTGGATGAGTTCAAGTCCTTCACCATTACGGTGCTGTAGTTCTGCATATTTTCCATCTCTTTCATTTGCTCTCTCTCCCACTGTCTCTCCTTCTGTCTCTCTACACTTTAGCTCTTTAAGCCTGTGGGCAGCACTAAGCAGCTTGAAGGAGCTGTCCAGGTTAATCCTGTATCAGGCAGCTAGGAGGCCCCAGTGTGCCAGTAGCACTACACCCAACACTGCAAAACAAAAACACAAAAAACCATGGACCACACTGCAAAAAACAACTACACATAGCACAACGCAGTGCGACATGACACCGATACTGCAAAACACTATGCACAACACAACATAACACTACACTACACTGCAAAATATACTACACAACACGTGCAACACAAAAATACACTACACAGCACAATGCAACACTACACACCACAACAAACATACTGTTAGCTAGCTCCTATGTGATTAGGACCTCTTCTGCTACTTGGTCTGGGTTCTCTGTGGATGTAGAGTGATGCGGCATGCACACTAACCATCACAGACAGTGCTCACAACAGCCTGATGTGGGTGCAGCCATGGTTATGAGTCTTTTCCACTTCTTAACGAGGTACACCTCGGATGTGACAGCTGGCCACTCAGACACCCAGGTCTCTCACAAGGCAGGGCCTGGACCGCATCTCCTCAGGGGCACTTGGATGGTCTTTAAGATACCTTTTCGGACCACCAGCAGAGACCCACAGTCTCAGCTGCCTATAGAGAACTTTCCTGGGAAAGCAGTGCTCCGATACCCTCTGCCAATATGGAATCAGGCCAGTACTACAATAACTTCAGATTTTTTTTTTTTTTTAAACATATTGCAATGAGCCAATAATGCAAATACAGGCTGGTTTCATCAGTTCTAGAAAGACAAATAATGGATTGTTTCTTGAGTAATCTGGAGGTGCAATGCTGCACTACCAACCTAACGCAGTGTGAGCAGAGAGCCTGTCGGATCTGTAACTGCCCCAGTGTAAGCAGAGTGCCTGTCATATCTGTAACTGCCCCAGTGTGAGCAGAGTGCCTGTCATATCTGTAACTGCCCCAGTGTGAGCAGAGTGCCTGTCGTATCTGTAACTGCCCCAGCGTTGAACACACAGACTCTCCCAGAGACTAGCTGGCTCACTGGAGAAGTGACTCCACAGGAAGGTCTCAGTCTGGTGTTTTATCTATAAAGCACAGCAGGTTGACTAATTAAAGAGTGTTGGAGGTGCTGAAAGCTGAATGGCTGAGCTCTGATATGAACGGCCTCTCCGTAGTTCTGACTGTCTCACTGCCCACTGGTTGGGTGGCAGGCAGTGTGTGAAATCAAAATGACATTTAATTTGCAGTTACATGACTGATATTCTAATTACCCACCACATATGTTACACCTCCTGGCCATATTCGTCCTCCTACACAATCTCTGCCAATGTGAAGAATCACTACTGTGGGGAAAACGCCACATTTTGACAACACTCAACCTGCACTCACCCTTATCATGGTGTGACACGACAAGTAAGGCCAGACACTTGTGAATGTAGATAGATAGGTTTATTTTGTTCTAGCTTCATGATAGGTGAATAAGCCAGGATCGAAACCAAGAAGGCCAAGATAGGGATAATCCAAATTATGAGGTTAAACAGTCAGAGTCCAAAAACCAAAGAGCAATAAAAACCAGGCAAACAACACAGAAGCGGTAGGCAAAAATCAGATGTCTGGAGAGCAAAACACACAGTCAAAATACAGGAAAGCATTTAATGAAATAATGCTCGGTATGCACAGTAAAACTAGTGGCAATACTTTGCAATGTAAGTATACAGGTGTGGAATGGAACACAGGTGCTGTCAATATTCCGGTGATGAGGATCTGAATGAATGTGTATGATTGGCTGAATCCTTGGCCTTGCGATGAACGGCATGTTGGGTGTTGTAGTGAGCTTGGAGTTTGGTCGACATGACACATGGGGCCTTTTAGTTTCTTCATTTGTAGGTAACATTGTGCTGTTGGACTGATTATGGATACTGGTTAACACTCTTAATTCTTCTCATAGTAAATACCCCTTCAGCATCAAGTTCAGTAATAGCAAAGTGGTAGAACAGGCTGGAGATCCTCTAGCCCCTGATATGTACCTGCCCACCACAACCCCTCGTGTTAGCCACAGTTTGCATAATTTCAGCTTCTGCCTTTCAAAGGCTTCCTCAATTTTGTCCTCAAAAAGAACTGTTAGCTCAATAAACTACTCGCTCATCATCAGACTACAACACTATATCCGGCCTCAGCGTAGTTACTGCCAAACATCGAAGCTCAAGTTGCCTAATTACACCCACTCCAAATTCCAGTCTTGTTCTTTAGCCCATCTACTCCTAATGCTAAATCGTGTCTGACCACTGACACTCTGCCCTTCCTTCACAAACCTAATAACGCTGTTCCCACTTTTTCCTGTAGGAGAATTAACCTCTGTGTGCCTACTATCCAGTAAACATGCCAAGGACGTAAGCACCTGATTGTGCCTCCAAGTGCATGCACCCCTGTCACAGACTTTGCAACCTGATAAAATGCACCCAAAGTACCAACTGCAGTACATAGGTTTCAGCCCACATATTCATCTACCTACTGACTAAGGTTTTGGTGAGTTGAAATTACATCATAGGTAGTGCCACTGAAATTGATGTGACCTGGGTCCAGTACCCATAAGTCTTGCCAGCTTTTGTTTCTCAATGTCTTCAGCCTCTGGCTTCCCTTCAGCAGCTGCTGCTGCACACCTGCCTTCCTCTTTCAGCTCTCAAATAAAACTAGTAATCACCCACCTGTGGTTAAGCAGCCTTGTTGAATAAAGTTAGCAAGTTAGTATTACCAGCCTTCTGTCATCTGAGCCAAACCCTGCCCTCCCGTTTTGTATCAGTCCTACAGCATCTCCGTGTTTCAGAGCTCTGAAAGACTGGACTGCTTCTCTTCCACTTCTGGAGCTGATGCCTTTACTGCCACAGCATTAGATCTCAGTAAGGTCATCTCCAGACTTACCTGAGGACATTTAAAATCTTCTAAACTCAGTAAGGTCATCTCCAAATGTTTTTGTTGCCTTGTACTTGTACTGAGCAATGACAAAGTTCGTTCTATCTATCTATCTATCTATCTATCTATCTACAGACTTACCTGAGCACATTCAGATTCCTCTAAACTTCTTATCTGCAGTTCTTGTATTCCTTTCACAGACCTAGCCACACTACTTAGACAATGCACACCTAACCAGTTCCTTATAGACTTATTCATAATCTTCTCCAATTTCTCCACTTGTGTAATATAAACTTCATAGACTGTCAGTCTACCACAGTTATCTTACCTGGTAACAGACTTGTCAGTACTAGTAATAGGCTTCACCAGCCGTCTTCTCATGGCGAAAAATGACTCTTTATAATTAAGTGCTTTATTACACCATCTGTGCAACCTTTGCACAGGTTTCTCCATATATTAATATATTAATATTGAGGGAATTAACTCACTATTAATAAAACAAAGTTTTCCTGCACCTGTTTTCTCATAATGATTTCTGGATTTATAAGGTTTTACCTTTAAACTTGCCCACTTAAAATCATCATCAACTTCTCAAATAACCACTGAGTACATGGTTGCAAGTGTTGTCCTTTCCATGTGTGCTCTAACAGGAGAGAGTCAAGCACCATCCTACAGTCTCTCTCCACCAACAACCCACTTCTAAGCCCTAATTATCACTTTTAGTTGAGCACATAGTTAAGCATCCACATAAGTTTGGCCTACTCCATGACCTAGGCCAAATCAATCCCCACTGGCACCGTAATGCTAGATTAAACTGTGAAACTGTAAAAATGTCTGGCCTTGCAGCACCATGCTGTTATATATTTACATTACAAATGTATGTTTACAAAAGCTGAAACACCTCACATTAAATGAGAGAGAGAGAGAGAGAGAGAGAGAGAGAGAGAGAGAGAGAGAGAGAGAGAGAGAGAGAGAGAGAGAGAGAGCTCTACTAGGCCCAGAGAGAAGTTAATAAATTAACAATTTCTCATTGTTTAATCAGCAAAACATCCTGCATGTGCAGCAGAAGAACCTCGTTTGGATAACAGTGGTTCCACACTCTCTACTAAGGTCACTACAGGTCATCCAGCAGACTATGTTCAAGACAGTGAAGCTTGTCTGGCTGACAGTTTCTACATCGGCTTAACCCATAACCCTAACTCTAACCTTCCCCCTCAACCTAGCCCCTAACCCTCATTCTCACCCTATAACTGTAACCTAAATCTCACCCTCACCATGACGCTACTTGAACCCTAACACTAACCCTAACAGAACCGTTACCCTCACCCTAAAACCCTAACCCTCACCAAAATCCTACTACCCTAACCATAACCCTAACCCAACAACCTACACCATAACCCTCACTCAGCAGCAGTTAGTGCCTCATCACTGTTCTGGTTTGGAAATGTGTTTTGATGCTTATTCTTTTATTCATGAATGACATGTCCATACAATATAATGGATAGAAGCCTGCATTATACATTGTGTTAGTGGATTATTATTTTATAATAACACAAACTATCACCACCCTGTCAGTGATAATAGTTTGCTATCAGATAGATATCAATAGATAATAGTTTGTTATCAGAGGGATGACTGGCCACCATTTAAACCAGAGGGGCATGTGTCACGATGACTGGCCACCATTTAAACCAGAGAGGCATGCGTCATGATGACTGGTCACCATTTAAACCAAACTGCTCCAACAGCTGGAACAGACACAGCAGAGCAACTCCATTCACTTGGTTAGTGGTGATTAGTTAAGAGCTGTTCAATTTGAAGTGGGTGACTAATGTAACTAAACAGAAAGCATTATATTCAAGCTTTGGGAGGAGGTGTGTATGTTTTCTATCTGTGCGCAGAGGCATGCTTCATTCTGATGGCACAGTAACAGTTTTCAGATTTTTGTGGCATTGATCATTCTGTGGTGCGCACTGTAGACAAGACTGTAATGAAGTTAGAGACCTGCCCCATCACCATGTCACCTGCCAGAGAGCAAAACACCTGACACAACATGCAGTGACTCAAGGAAATAGACTTACCTGAGATTCTGGTTCCATAAGAGTGGAAGCTGCAGCAGCTCCAACCCTTATACAGGTCAGAAGGGCCCATGACCACACAAGGGAAGGGGGGAGTCACAGAAGAACACCTATAGAGAGAAAAGGACTAAGTCAACAAATGGTTCAGGTTTAGCGGTAAATGTATTGATGTAATGCCCATTGAATTGTGCACAGGACTGACATTGAAATATTGTAATATATTGAGGCTGATTTTATTGTTCTTTTGTAGAGTCACCTGCCTGAGACATTGGTTTAGCCCAGGGCAGCACTTCTTGTATTTAAGGGGGTGTAGAATGGTAGAAGGTAGGTAGAGTTGCTGAGATGAGAGGTATAGGCAGTTAATGAGTATTAATGAGGTATAGGCAGTTAATGAATATTTACTGACTGGGACCTCAGTGGTTAAGGTACTTCACTTGTAATTGGAAGGTTGCTGGTTCAAGCCCTACCTCTGTCACTGTTGAGCCCCTGAGCAAGACCCTTAACCCTCAGTTGCTCAAGCTGTACTCACTCATAATTGTATGTTGGTTTTGAAAGATGTGTCAACGAAATGTCTTTAATAGAAATGCTAATCCTATTTCAGCCTGGTACTGAAGTCTAGTCCAGTGTTGATTAATATTTGAGGAACATTGGAGTCCTACTGAACTTACTTTAAAACCATTTATTTATCTTTATCTTTATTTTCACAATTTTCAACAATGAATTGAGCACACTAAACTTATGTGGAGGTGTCCTGTACTCTTGGTGTGGTGAACCCTGTACTCTGTCCTTGATGCAAAAACCATGCATAAATCCTGGGATTCCCAAGGATTATACCATGCTTCAATGGGGAATCTTTTCACAGATTCAATGGGGAATCTTTCACCAGACACAAGGACAAAGTACAAGATGTCTCCCAAGAAATTGCAGCCAATGCAAAGTGTGCCTCAAGATGAGCAGAGAAAGAGATGGCAAATAAAGTCAACGGCTCCCTACTAGCTCGCAAGTGGCAACATGGAGAGCACATCTGAGCCTGGAGCAGCTAAGCAGTATGCTTCAGGACTTTGTTCATGTGCAACACGAAAAGGACAAACAGCTTGTCCAAGAGCAAAGAGCCCAGAATGAAAAACACTAAAAGAGAAAAAAGACAGGACAAGGTAGAGGGCACAGTTTTGGTTGAAAAATTAGAACACCCAAACACACAGACTGAGGTTATTCCCAATAATGTAGCACAGCTGTAGAGCCAAGATGAGGCACTTAAACCACTTAAAATGTGCCAAAGACAAGGCAGCATACAAAAGTCATAACTGTTTAGTTTTAAAAGACAATGTCCTCTACAAGGTTAAAAGTGACCATGAACAGTTGGTAGTACTATAAAGCTTGAGAAAATAAGACTAGCACATTTAGAACCATGGACAGAACATTTAGGACACACTAAAATACTTGACAGGATAGTGCGTAGGTTTTACTGGCCCAGGCAACATGTAGATGTTGTAGATAGAAGAGACTCCATTCGCATGGATTGTGATGGATATAGTTGGTCCCTTACCCAGAAGCCAGTCAGGAAACTGATACATACTAGTAATCTATGACTATGCCACTCACTACCCAGAAGTATTTCCCCTAAGCAAAGTCAAAACATGCCAGTTGGTCAATGCTCTGATGCAGTTACTTTCCAAAATAGGCATACTGAGAGAAAGGCTCTCAGACAAAGGCACTAATTTGATGTCCAATCAGTTCAGTTCAGTTTTTAAGCTCCTAGGGATAAAGGGGATAGGAACCATACCTTACCACCCCCGGACCGACGGCCTTGTTGAAAGATTCCAGTAGATATTGAAAGCCAGACACATATGCAGACTGGGATATATCGCTCCCATATTTGCTCTTCGCTTACATCCACTGGATTCTCTCCATTCCAATTGCTCTATGGCAGAGAGGTTAGGGGTCCACTGTTCAAAAACTCAACAGCCTGTCCTGTGTCTTTAAGATGAGGGAGACAATGGCATCACTGACAGATAGGGTCCATGAAAACATGGAGACAGTCCAGAAGCATCAAAAGGAGGGGTAGGAGAGAGCAGTGAAGAACAGAGAGATCATTCCATTAGAAAATGCCCTCGTTGTTCTGCCAAGATCATACTCAAGCATCCTAGCAAAGAAGCAGAGACCATACAAGGTCTTGCAATGGATTGGACACATGTCATATGAACCTGCCAAGCATATATTCCATATGCTTAGAGCATGGAAAGAGCCCAAAGTGGATGTCACAGAACAGATGTGGATTAGAGCTGTGGAAGAAGAGGAAGAGTCACGGGAGCAATACTTTCCATCAAAAGGAGGGGACAGTACATCACTCGACCTGTCACATCTAGAGCCAGAACAGCGCAGACAGCTGGAGAGACTCATCCCATCAGATCTCTGCAGAGGAGAGCCAAGCAAGACTTGTCATGCAGCACAACTGTCACGATCAGTCCTTTCCATGTTCCGTGTTTTCCCTGTCCTGTGTTTAGTTCCGTTCCATAGTTTTGTTTTGTCCTCACATTGTTTGATTGCGTACACCTGTCCCTCGTTTCTACTTCATGTATTTAAACCCTGCTGTGTGCCTTGGTCGTGGCTGTTCATTGTTTGAATTTTTGAATGTTTGAATTTCTGAATGTGTTTTGTTATGGTTGTTTTTTTGTATTCCGTGCCTTTGTGTGTATCTTAGCCTTCGTGTTTCCTAGCCTTAGTTATAGCCTGCTTCCCCATTTGCCTCCGTATTCTCCGTGTCGGCTCTATGACCCTGGACTGCCTAAACGACTCTGATTTTGGATTTGCCAATAATAAATCTCGCTCCTCTCTGCACATGCGTCCGCCTCCTTCCTGTTCAACATTACAACAACATGCATCTTCTGAAGGACGTGCCCATCAGACAGACAAACTGCAGAGTGCCAGCACACCTGATGCCAGATCTGAAGAAGAAGAAGATGGAAATTATGCTTGAACTAGGAGTGATGGAGCCATGACAGAGTGAGTGGTGTAGTCCGGTGGTACTGGTCCTGAAAAAAGATGGAGGTTTGTGATTCTGCATAGATTTCTCAAAATTGTAGTATGAGCTTTTGACCCATATCCAATGCCAAGTGCGAACGGGCTGATAGAAAAGGTGGGTAGGGCGAAGTATTTGATGACATTAGACCTATTTAAGGGGTACTGGCAAGTTCCTCTGATGCCAGCAGCGAAGGAATTGAAGGCTTTCTGCACACCAAGTGGCCTATACCACTTCTCAATTTTCCCTTTCGGCCTTCATGGAGCGGCAGCGACATTTCAGCGGCTAATGAACAAGGTCCTCAATGGCACAGAGGATATATTGATGATGATGTACAGAACGACCTGGGCAGAGCATGACAACATGTAGGAGCAGTGCTGCAATGCATCGCAAATGCGCAGTTGACAGCTAACCAAACCAAGTATCACCTGGCAAAGTGCAAACTTTCTTTCATGGGTTAAGTCCTAGGGGGAGGAGTCATCTGCCAACAAGTCAGTAAAATGGAAGCAGTGGATGACCCAGAGGAGAGCACGATCATTCTTGGGACTGGTCGGTTGGTAGTGCAGGTTCATTCTGAACTTCTCTAGGAGAGCAGCTGTAGTAACAGATTTAGATTAAGGGTTTTCCCCAAAGAGTGAGATGGACAGATGAATGTGAGGCAGCGTTTCGAGACCTGAAAGCCCACCTCGGTTCTGAGCCTGTTCTGTGCAGCCCAGACTGAGAAAAGCCCTTCCTCGTGCAGACAGCTGCACCTGGGAGTGGATTAAGAGCAGTCTTGCTTCAAGAGGAAGAAGACGACCTGCAACCCATTCACCACATAGCAGAAAGTTGACCAAAGAGCACTACAGTGGATGCAAAAGATGAAAGACAATAATGGCAGTGTTATACGTTGGTACTTGTCCTTGCAGCCAATCAAGTTCACATAGTAGACTTCATCTCCCATCACTCTGAGGAGTGAGCTACTGAAGGGGAGACTGGTAGAGGTTCTGTGTGACGTGTACAGGTTAGTGTTACTCTTTAATAACATGACCAGACCAGTGCAAAATAATGTCTGCATCATTGCTAAAAAGTCAAAATTATTTTCTGGTAAAAAGTTTTTGAATTTATCTACATCATACGTGTTTTGCAAAAGACACCACAGCATTCCATTAAAGGCCAACACCCACTAATGCTAGAGGGAGCAGCCCTGGAAGGAAAAGGACATCTATTTCTCACTTACTCTCTCAGTGTAATGTGTTTCATTACATTTTACTGGTATGAGTTTGACTGCTGTAATACACTATAGACTTTTTTTAAACAAAATTTAAGTATGAATCTGTTGGAAAAGTGAAGTCTTCTGGTAAATCCTCTCACACTGCAGTCATTTCAGTAACTTCATTGCCTACTCTCAAAGTGCTGTGGATAGTTTGGAAATAATGTCAATATTCTGTAAATAATGCATCACATCTTGATCTGGATCCTTTTCTGGCACTATGTAAAAGACAAAAACAGACAAACTAATCAGACTGGTTACTCACTCACCCTGATACCCCATTCACTCAAAAGCTATTGCAAATGGTAAAACTGGGAATATTTCTTCAAGAAATAGAGGAGTAGTTAGCCTCTTTCTGATCAGCATGTACTGATTTTCATTAATGAGACAGTGAGGACAGACTGAATGAAAACATTCAGCCACCTGTTTACCAGGATGGCAGGAGGACGGTACTGTCTGGTTGTCTTGGCTACGGTCTGCTGCATGTCTGTACTCCAGCTTGCCTCAGATGCCATGAACAGAAGCTCTTTTTTCTGTGATGAACCTGGCTGGTTTCACAGCAAAGCTGAAAGCAGACTGACCCTTCCAGTCGTCATTCGTGTGGAAATGTTTCATGCTGTGAATGAGTGATGTGTGAGTGCTGTGGATCTGTTCATCTGTCTGCCTGAAGCCTGCAGTGATCTCACCCTCGTCCCCTTTGACCTGGTCCACGCTGCTGTGTTTTAAGCTGATGGTGACATCAGGTTGCTCTGTGTGCCCAGCAGATGCAGGCACTGAGCCTCTCTATCAGGTCACTCTTTCTGCCCTGCAACTCTGTCTGGCCAGCAGTTCTGCAAGAGAAAACTGAATGTCAGGCTTTAGTGCATCCAGGGCAGCAGAGCAGATCCAGATGACCCTCTTCCTGACCTTTATCGACCCAGGACACAGGGTTCACTCCCATCCAGGTTTCATTCACTTCTCCTCACCCATGACTCCAACACTGACATTTAACAGCCGTTCTGTCTTTTTTTCCTCCTGAGTGCTGAACAGGGAGGTGGTTTTCTCTCCATATCAGGCTTGCTGGACATGAGGGCCATACTCCTGTCCCAGTGGTAATAGGCTGGTGTGTTACGTCATTAATTGTACTTGCAGTGTGTCTTGGAAAAAACAAGATGTACAAAAGCTATGTAGCAATAGCTATGTTAATTTTGTGTTTATTACATATGCTTTTAATTTGGTAAATTGTTGTCTTTTCTGTACAACACCATTAAAGGGAAATTATTTATTTATTGCCTTCAGATCATTATAATTCCAAATGCCTTTCTATTTTTAAAACCTGGTTAACTATAAGAAGAAAAATATGTGCATTTAGTTAGAAAATTCCTATATTTTTTAGAATATCTGCCATTTTTTATAAACACCATTTATCAGTAATCATTAATAAAACACAATAATTGCATTTACCCCACTGATGGGAGAAAAACACTAGACTCACTTTGAGTGATATTACAACAATCCAAAGACCTTATCTTCTTCAGCCAATAGAAGCAGTGAGTTATGACTAACTGGCATATCATAAAGCAATGGTATGAGGCAGTAGTGGCTCAATGGTTAAGGTACTGTTCTAATAATCAGAAGGTTGCCAGTTCAAGTCCTTCCACTGTTGGGGCCCCTGAGGAAGATCATTAACTTTCAATTACTAAAGATGTTTTCAGTCATAATTATAAGTTGCACTGGTTAAATGCTGTGAAAAAAGCAGTTATTATTCACTGCAACATATCATACAGCAGTTATGACTCCCTGTGGAATTTCAGTTAAAACCTTCATTAATACAGAAGTATTCAAACCTCCACATTTTTCACCCTCCTTTTATCGAGGACTCTGGTATGTCAACAAAGTGACCAACTAGTTACATTAATTATTTAATCAATTACAAGGGATTACAAAATCAACTACAAGGGATTACAAAATCCTGGACTCGAGTCAAGGTCCAGATTTGAACACCAGTGCAGTAAAGCATATCATATATATTATGCAGTGTATAGCGGAATTTCTCAAATCCAGTCCACATATAGTAAATATGCTCCAATTCCCTTCACACCTATTCCAGGTACTGAAAAGCTAAGCCCTGTTTAACTTGGGAGGAGCTGGAACAGGACACCCAAGCCTGGACTAGCTAGGGTCACCAAAGACAAAAACTGATGTATTATTGGGCTGATAAGCTCTGCTTCATCTCCCATAGTATCTATTGGTAAGCACTTTGAATTGTCGTTGGGTATGAAAGGTGCAATCTAAATAAACTTGCTTTGCCTTTGTAACTATGAGCCATTGCTAGGGTGCTTGGGTGATTTAGCTGTCCCTATCTCTCCTAATAAGGCTTTAAAAATGGATCTACAACCAAGTGAATCTTCAACCAACAGGGTGGTATTTTAGTTAGACTGGAAAATATGGCAAATGTCACTTTTCAGCTCAATGGCTATTAGTCAGAGCAATTAACAACATAGGTTTCATTTGCAATAACCTATTTGTTGTTGTTTTTAATTAACAAGTCATTGAATGACTGAACGACTGACATGTACAAGAATCAGGAATTGAAACCATTGCCGCACAAGGCTAACTGTCAGTATATCACTGTCCAGTCATGCTTTCAGTCTTCTCCTCCATTTTTTAGAATACACAAAAGAAATGACAGATGTCATCCTGGAATATCAGAAAACATACGGCCCAGCAAATACGTAATGCACCAAGAAAGGTGATTTAAGTGACTTTGAACATGGAGTGGTTGTTGGTGATAGACGGGCTTGTCTGAGTAATTCAGAAACTGCTGATCTACTGGGATGTTCATGCAAAATCTCTAGTTTTTACAGAGAATGGTTTGAAAAAGAGACAACATCTAGTGAGCAGCAGTTCTCTAAATACCAGTCAAACATTGTTTAAACACCACAGCCTACCTGAGTATTGTTTCAACACCACAGCCTACCTGTGTATTGTTTAAACACCAGTCTACCTGAGTATTGTTGATGACCATGTCCATCCCTTTACGACCATCTTCTGATAGCAACAGAGGCTCTTGAACACATCTCTTTATTTTCTTTACATGCCCATATTGTTAGAAAAGCAGCAGACTTAAGATCAAGTCATCATGTGAGTGTGGCTTTGCACATCCCATAGTTCTTCAGGTAATCTTCAAGTGTGAAATGAGAATTTAAAATAAAGGAGTAATCCAAATTCCAAATGTGCCCTTTTAAAGGTGAAACCTTTGTGCTTTTTTTTTTTATTTTGGGATCTTTGGGCTATTTGTGCAGGGGGTCCCATTGTACAGTGAATCATGGTAGCCCAAGACAACACAACTTTTGCATCACCTACAGTTCTAAACTGTAGGCTAAACTACAATTTCTCTTAAGCCATTTTCCTTAAGTTTGTAAAAATATTTTCCAATTATCAATAATCACAAAATAGAAACTCAGCTTTCTCTGTATTCATGTGTTTGACACATTCATATTAGCTGGTGCTTAGCCTTTAGAAGCTCAATAAACCAAATAAAAAATACCTCAGAAAACAAACATTTAACTTGCTATAAAGTGTGAAATTCATGTGCCACAGTAAATATTATTCTGAAGGATGGACACAAATTACAAGCACACACATCAGCGCAGCAGCTCAGGTTCCAGCCAGAGTTTAGCCTGTGTTTAGCAGCAGACTGAAGGTGTGATGAAGTGTGACAGACCATTGCTTCTTATGCCCTGTCTTACATGGGTTATGCCTCCCACTTAAACTGTGTGCTGAGTCTATTGTTTATGACTCTGCAGGCAGAAATACATTATATGATGTTTGAGGAACGGGAGAGGCGACTAATTGGATATGCTATCTGCTATGAGTTCAAAGAAGTGCTAATTACTCTGATATAAATGAGATTACGGGCCCTGCTGGGAGTCATGTCCCCATCAGTCAGAGCAAATGCTGCCCTCTTCCTGCATGGATGCAGAGATCTAGGGAAGAAGGGGATGAGGGAAAAAAACCCAGAAGATAAAGAGAGCAAAAAAATGAAATAACACTGAAATGACAGGGTGAAGCCACACAGCCAGATTAGAGGATGTTCTGACTCAATGGGACTAGAACAAGGAAAGAAAAGAGGCATGCAGAAGTGAGACTGCATCAGTGGGAGATAAACACAGAAGATGGAGGAGAGAGAGAGAAAGAGAGAGAGAGAGAGAGAGAGAGAGAGAGAGAGAGAGATGAATAGGAGAACAAACTTGTATAAAGTGGAGCTGCTCTGTGCAGTGATTGCTCATTCAGTGGTGTGCGGCCCTGAGGGTGACCCAGGGCGTCACTCCCTCCTCTGCTCAACATGGAGAGGATGACGCAGTGCTGTTTGTTGTTGACTGACGGGCTTAATGAAGCCCTTTACAGGAGTCATACAGCCTTAAGCACATATCAGTGGCTGCTTGTTAGAGCACAAAAGCTCCGAGCGCACCCACAGGAAAAGACACGCGTATCTGCACCCACAGGAAAAGGCGTGATTATTCTCCAGTCCTCCATATCTATCTCAGTTCTACACTTAATTCCAAAGTGAAGAGTCGTTTTTGGTTCCATTCTTGGCACCATGTGAAGGGGTGTGTGCATGTGAAGGGATGTGTGTGTGTGTGTGTGTGTGTTTTGGATGTTACAGGAGGGGGCTGGTGTAGTAGGATCCAGCTGCAGTCTGATATGAAAAGCAGTGATCAATTTCCCCTAATGACCTGACAATTTTCATACCATTCCTCCATCTCCACCTATTCACTTACATACAAAGCAATCAGAAAACAGTACAAAGACACACATCGCCGTGTTCCTCAGCACCTGGCCTCTACAAATCGTTACATGCCTTTAATACACATGCACACACCATGATTGTTTAAAAGAGTCTTAAAAATAAACAATATGGCTTTATTCTTTGTCCAAGAAGCTACTTCCAAGCCAGGCCACATTTAAGGTAAGAAAGTTAAGCTCATAACAACCAAAGGGTTTTACAATATTTAATGTGTGTAGTTTTAAAAATGCAATTTCCTTAACATGGCCTTTCCTTAACATGGAGTGAAAGACAAGAATCACTTCAAATTCGGTGTCAGAATAGTATCGGAATAAAGTGTAGTATCTTTGAGACGACAGAGGCCAGAGTGTTCAGTGCTCCCAGACTGTTCAGTGCTCCCAGAGTGTTCAGTGCACCTGCTGATGTCTGTCTGGGTGCATGGTCTTAGAGACTGGTGTCATGAACCCATCAAGGGCCTGAGATGAAATTACACGCAAAAATGTACTTATATGTATCACACATGATCTGATGTTACCAAGAGACTTGGACGTGTGGCACGTTAAAGCAAAATACTTCAAAAGCAAGATACAAGAAAATTACTTTAGTATGTATAGTATAATATTATAGGGATTGTGAACTATGTGTATTTAATAATATAAAATTTATTATTTTATTTTATTTAAAATGTATTATATGTTTAATATTAAAGTGCAGTTCTAGCATGCACTGATATCATTCTTCTAAAATAAATGGAAAAATCAGGTACAAGTGATTACAGTTCATTTGCTTCACTGAAGATCAATGTTGAGGTCAATAGAGGCTGCAACAATACAAAGATTTAATGTTTGTGGAGAAAAAAGACCTCATGTCAAAAAGAAAGAAAGAGTTTGATTACGATGCTAAATTATGCAAAACAAGTTCAAATGAATCACAGAATGAAATAAATCTTTCATGGTAATCTGATCACCCCAGAGATAAATGGGGTATTAATATGTAGGTTGACACCTCTGATGAAGGAAAAGCAAACCAGAAATTTTGTGGCTAATTGTTTTCGACCTTTTGTACACTTTCACTGAGGAGTTATCTTCTTCTGACATAAGTCGTATATGTCCCATGTGAACAAACATTTCTTCTGAAGTCCGACAGGATCAGTTCACTTCAAGATTTGCATGAGAGCAGCAGTCTGGGGGGTTGACATGCTACCTGTTTATTTACATTTTGTATTCCCCAGTTTTATTCTAGCACAAAAACCCTTGACTATCTTCATGAAAGCCATCATCTACCTTAGTAGAACGATCTTTAAATCGTTCTTTGGGTATTCAGGCTGAATTTACCTGTGAGGTTGTAAAAGACACTTTAGGCCTGGGAAAGTATTCTGGACACACTGGTTGTACATTTGGCATCTAACCAGAATATGTCCAGTAGAATGTAACTGGTAGAGGCTCCTGAAGAGGCACTTGAGGAACCGTGGTGTACCTTTTGTGAAGGAAGACTTTCCAAAACCATGTGGTGAAGCCCCTCACTGATGTCAGAGTGATGATGTCATCACTGAAGGGCATCAGGACGCACTGCAGCAGAGCACCAGAGGCATGAGATATAGCAGGAACCCTAAACCCTAACCATAAACCCTAACCCTAGTCCAGCAGCATGAGGACAGTTTAACACAGTTGAGAAACAAGTGTGTTAAACATATTAAAATGCCCTAAGCACTACAGTACTATCAGAGCCATATTAATGATTATAAAGAACAGCAGTCATTACTAACCATTACTAACCCTAATCCCTCAGTATAAGAATGAGATCAATAAAAATGAAACATTTTAATAAAATAAAATTAAAAAAATGTTTTTAATAAAATCAATAAAAATGAAACCCTAGACCCTAACAAACAAGCCATTTAATTAGAAACAATTCATGCACGGAACTGCACAGGACCCACAAGGGGGACACTTCTTGCAACACTGCAACTGTATGAATCCTAACCCTAACCCTAATGCTAACCTAACCTTAACCCAACCTAACCCTAATGCTAACCTAATCCTAACCCTAACCTAACCTAACACTAACCATATGAAAATGTTAAACAAGCCAGGGAAAAAACAAACATATTGAGTTCACCAGTATACCCAGTCTGAGCTGGTAGTACAGCCAGTGAACCCAGTCAGAGCTGGTATTACAGCACTTTTCTATATAAAAATGTCACGATTAAAATCGGGGGTGGAGGGGGATTCAGCGAGGACATTTTATCTGGCTGTATAAACAAGCTGTGCTTGGCTGGAGGTCTCAGCAAATCAGTGACCCGCAATTTATATCATATGTCTAACTCATTCGCTGTGAATGCACAGTACACGGATAGACAAAACCGTCACCGCACTTGTGCATTACATTGTTTCCCAGACAGAGACGAAAGGAGATCATGTAATTTTATTCGTAGATTGTTGTTATTCAGTGGTGCAAGACGAGGTGATCAGCCATTAATCTGCCTACTGGGACCGAGGCATGAACAGCAGTGTTGAGAGAGGCTACAGCTAAAACAGCTACATGGAAAAGAACTGCCAGCATATTCGCAGTCTTGGCTTTGTATATTGACGCTTTGAACTTGAAACGGAAAAAAAAACAAAACATTTTTTTGAACTTATATCTTAAGGTCAGTTTTCTCAAAGGCTTTTAATCAAATCAGGTTTTGTACATAGCCACTGCATTTGACTTCATCAAAAGCCATTGGGAAAACATTATGTTCAGGACAGTATTATAAACCATGATCTTATCATTGCTGCAAGTCAACTTGTAAATCCTCTATCTAGCATTGTATAATATAATTAAATCTATTGAATTTTGATAATGCCACCCTTTTTCACCTCAGGAACACTACCACTACAGGAGCTGAGAGCTCTTTAACCTACAACCATGAGCACTGTCTGTTACCTTCTGTTTTACTGTCATGCAGGTTAATCAGGGATTTAAGCTTGCTTGTTTAAACAAAATGCAAAAGAACATTCCTCTTCTTGAGACTATTTGTGGATGGAGATTACATAAACTTGCTTAATGTATGTGGTTATAGTGATATAATAAGGTGCTGGTTTTGGTGTACTTGTAGATTACACTAATACTTTGATGGTCCATCTTCATGCTTGTAAGTGCAATGACATTTGGTGCAGCTGTTATCAAACAGCTATAACAAAAACAAAAACTGTAAAGTGCAAAGAATACTGATTAGTCCTGATTGACAAAATTCACAGCCAAGTTCATTGCGACTAAGAGTGAAGCCACATGTTAAATACTCAAAATAAGAGAACATCATTTAAAATGAAAGGACACAGAGAGCTGTTTCAGCAGCTCAACCTAACAATGACATTGTCAGAGGTATAGTGTCTACGCCAGAGTGCACAGATCCTGAAACTGTAGAGTTCTGCAGAGATTAGGTGGAACCGAACCTTCCCTGAAATTCAGATGCTACATCAACCTGATCATGTGTTGGATAAACCTGCTGGGTAGCAGAGGTTTGCATTAGGGTCAAGGGTTATGCATGAGTTATGTGGAGCTGAGGTTTGCAGTAGGGTCAAGGGATGTGCATGAGCTTTATCATCAGTCCAAAGCCATCAATCTACTAATAAATCTAAGAAAATATTTTTGGAAAGATTATGATGAACAAGATTTTTAGAAAATTATTAAGCCTGAGAGAATAAAAAATGCTACAAGTGTTCCTTCACAGCAGCACTACAAATTATTACATCTGCTGTTCCAGTTCTGTAAAATAGCAAATCAGCATGTGCCATCTTCCATTAAAATACTTCACTCTACACATGCACTAGAGTGTGAGTAAAAGCATCTCAGTTCAGTGCCGCTGTTGTAACAACGCTCACACTAAACACACGACTGTAATCTCTGATCCAAAACCAAAGGGTAGTTTTGTGCCCATGGACAGAACCATTGCATAACCAGATTATATCAGTGGTGCCAAATTCAGCAATAATGCATGTGCTCAAGAACGAACGAACGAACGCAAACGCACACACACACACACACACACACACACCCTTAAAGTTGCTTTAGATACAAATCAGAGCAACATGGCACATTTTTTCATGTAAACATCTTCAACTGCTACTTCAGACAGATGAGATAAAATAATTTAAGCAAAATGTTGGTCAAAGTTCTTGTGAATAACTAACTCCAGCTGTTTCCAACAAATAACAGTCCAAAAGCCAGATTCCAGATATAATTATTTATTTGGATTTGTCTTGTACCCAATGAAAACTGACTGAAGTCTGTCCTGCAGGTATTCTACACTCAGGTTACACCAGTCCTGGATTGAACAGAATCTCTCTCTACAAGTCTTTACAACATGACTGTCCCCCAAATAATCACACCCTTACAATTTAAAACCCTTGGTATTTCAGAGACAGATTAATGAGGTAAAAGAAGAACTTTGCGAGACATGCCATCGAATAAAATATACATTTTTTACTTACATTTCATCCTGTGCTAACCACCAACCATCAACAATGCATCGCATGACAAACAGAAGGCCAGCAAATACAATGTGGAGTATGCTGAAAATAAACTGAAGTTCTTTAACCAACAATCACCGTTTCATCATCGGGGAACTCATAATAGGGCACCTCCAGATTGAGAGGAGCAGGGCCCTTTCTGATGCGACCCGATGCATCATAGTGTGAGCCGTGGCAGGGACAGTAATAGCCACCATATTCCCCAGCATTAGCAATCGGCACACAGCCCAGATGAGTGCACACACCAATGACAATAACCCATTTGGGATTAGTCACACGATCTTTGTCATGTTGGGGGTCCCGGAGCTCTGACAGATTAACGCTGGCTTCGGTAGCAATCTCCTTCTCTGTGCGGTGGCGGACAAACAGGGGCTTCCCTCGCCATTTGAAGGTCATGTTCTTGCCTTCTGGGATGACGCTGAGCTTGATCTCAATCTTGGACAGGGCCAGCACGTCCGCTGAAGCACTCATGGAAGAGATGAACTGTGTGACGACCGTCTTGGCTGCGTACACGCCCAATACAGCTGTGGAGCCCGTCATCAGATAGGAGAAGACCTTCCGGGCATCGCCGCTGTCCTGTGCTGACTTCTTTGGGTCCATCACCTCGGGTCGACGGTAAACAGAGAAATCAGGGACTCTGATGTCCGTGTGGGCAAAACGAACTCCTGCTACGGCTAAAAAGGAAATACAAAGCTGTGACAATACCCTACCTACAATTATTTTACAAATCCTGTATACAGAAATCCAAAGGTAAAAGCAAATGTAACTAGTCATCTATCCACCGAGTTTCAACAAGATACAAGAGAATCGTGTGCATAATGCAACAGTTTGTGCCAGTTCGTTTACCGGTTAAAACAAAAACTATTAGCGCATAGATTTCATTAGCTAACTATCGAGCTAGCTAGCATTGGGGACACTATTCGCTAGAACTAGCAAGTAAGCAAAACAGAAAATCTAACTAGTTTAGTTTACGCTTCAATCAAGGAGTTTATTTGAACTAAATCACATCATTCTTCAGCATCAGTGTTGCTGTTAACATTGACAGGGCTAGGCTAGATACGTTATGCTAACTTAATGTTTTTATAAAACGATTGTTAGCATGCTAACAGACGCCCTTGAGTTGTAACTGAATAACCTCGAAGCCTACGCCACTTAACTTGCTCAGTAAAGGTCTTTAAAATACATGTTTTTGAACCAATAATAATACAGTCTACTCTGTACGGTCTCCTGCGGACACAGCGTGTCCTTGACTACAACTGTAGGCCTTCAGGACGAGACCGGGACGCTCGACTCACCATTTAAGCGGGAGGAAACTGTAGGCCCTGTCCTGGCGCAATGACCACAGAGCAACGGTTTATTGGCGTCTAGCAGCACTGTGTCCTTCTTCACGACCGCCGCAGGACTGACCGCGCTCAGCGGCCCCGCTACGGCCAAGCACGCGGCTCGCAGATACGGGGAAACCGTTCCAGCACGAGCCACAACAGACAACATCTTCAGCGCGTGAGAGCAGTTAGCGTACGAGCTAGGCGACCTTGTAATGCCGCTGCTAGGCACCCTGGAGATGACGTCAAGACGTGCCTGACGCCATTTCCTTTGAAACTCATGGCAAAATTTGAAATCATGTTAGGGGAAATAAAATCTTTTAATTAAGTTCAGTAACTGACCTTAACATTTGTATTCCCTAAGAAATCTACTATATTTCATATACATCACCTATGGTCCTTTTTGTTTGTTTTATTTTATTTTTTATTTATTTTGCATATTTATTTGTACTTCATGTGTTGCAGTTATTTTCTACATATTTGACTGTGTATCTTGTGTAACTTGAAAATTACCTGAGCCAAGCCAAACTATTTGACTTAGAGGTTTTACATCTTAAAACTACATTAACCTGCTCTAGCGCAAGTCAGAAAAAAGAACCCAAGACCATTCAACACACAGAACATTTATGCGTGTGATTTTAATGTAAATTGTGTAAAAATAAGTCCACTTAAATATCTGAAAAATAAAATTTCCCAGTTACAACTTCAAGTTTCAAGTTTCAAGTTTGGTTTATTCGTCACATACATAGTCATACACAGTATAACTCGCAGTGAAATGGTGGAGAGTGCTCTGTCCAAACTGAGGAAAAGAAAACGGGTGCATAGAGAAATATAGATATTCTCTATATGTGAAATATATATATTTCTATTATATAGCTTATGTAAATCTACATTTCTTTATATATATATATATATATATATATATATATATATATATATATATATATATATATATATATATATATATATATTTATTTATATTTATATTTATATTTATATTTATTTTATTTTTTTCCTTCAGATTTATAGATCTCTGTATTTCTGTTATACAGCATATAGAAGCCGAGGTTTCTATTATATAGCTTACGTAACTCTAGAGTCTAGACCTTTATCATATATCTTATTTGGCTTATCTAGCTGTAGATTTCTGTTCCTCTGCACTGCAAGGCCACCAGCTCTGCTCACTAGCCATTTTAATAAATCCAGCAGTTATGTTTAATTTTAAAGTGCTGGCTTTGATCAATGTGATGCAGCCTCCCTGCTATTGAACCCTGGCTGTATGAGGCAGCACTTCTCTCCTGCTAAAAATAAAGTCTATTGACATTTCTAATCTATGAGTGTGCAGCTTGGCTCGAACACTCTCCATACTGTATCTGCAGCTTCACCCCTGATGTTAGGCATTGCTGTTTCTTCCGTCCTCCTCATTAGTCTGCGGCATGCAGAGCAGTAGGGCCGTCTGGAGGACGTGATTGAGTGAGTGTTCCTTGCCATTCAGATGGCCCCTTCGGTGAAACAGCCCTGTATCTACATGCACTTTTTGAGTCTCACATTTGTGTGTTTGTGTGCATGTGTGTTTTTAAAATCATTTAAGTAAAAAGATCATTGTTGACATGCAAGTTAATAATAAAGCAGGTCAAATGGGGAAAAAAAACCAAAAACCTTTGGTGATCATGTTGAACACACTAATCGAGTATTCAACATGTGTGCTAAACACTGAGACCCATGGTATCATTCTACTGTATGTGAACTCACTGAATGGGCAGACAGTCTAGACCTTTATAATATAGTTTATGTGGCTCTAGATTTATATAGTGCTAGGTTATTTGTTTTATATAGCTCTATGTTTATATAGCTCTAGATTATTGTTTTATATAGCTCTATATTTATATAGTTCTAGATGATTTAGGTTAAATTACTCTAGATTTATATAGCTAAATATTATTTGTTTTATATGGCTCTAGATTATTTGTCTTATATAGCTGTAGATTTATATAGCTCTAGATTATTTGGCCTGCACTACAAGGCCATCTGGTTGTGCCCTGGTTATGGAAGAGTGTAATCTTTGATAGAGATAATCCCGTAGAAGAGAGCACAGTGTCTCAGAGCACAGGCCTCTTTCAGTAACACTATAAGTCTCTTGTACCCAAAGTATTACTAATGCCACAGTAAAAGCTGTTGAGTGACCTCTGACCACCACAACACACACACACACACACACACACACACACACACACACACACACACACACACACACACACACACACACATTCTTTCTCTGCTGATAGCTTCACATTGTAAGAAATTAAACAAATTGTCTCTTTATTTAGAACAATGTGAATATTTTCAGCTCCATAAGCATTTTAAGGACACAGAGGACTGTGCACATTACACTGATGCTAATATCAGTATGTATGTCAGTGACCCCACAGACCCCAGTATTCACTGTCCAATAACACTTCCCAGAAATACTCCAGAGACGTCTGTCTATGCTCCATGAAACTTATGTGAAATAATAGGACTGTGCATTTTGCATATGATGAAGGACTAAACTGCATTTAATTAGCTACCTAGGGTTGAACTATAGTTGAGGAAGATTGGGTTTAGCAGTAGGGCTAGGGAGATTGGGTTTGCTGCCTGATTAAAATATATAATATATATATTATATATAATATAATATATGAAATATATCATTAGATAGACAAATATGACCACTGACCCTGCTCCTATGATGACCACTGACCCTGCTCCTATATAAAGTAACTGAAACTTGTACTAGTAGGGTATTGTTTATTGCACTGATGTTGACTGCTCTGTTGTTGACTAACAAACTCTAGTACTTATTGTTTCTTGTCACTGGTTGTTGTCTGTTATAGAGCTTATATGTGTTTTACACTTCTAGGCATCAGGATTGATCCCTGTATTTCTACAGTATTCTAGTTCATTGGTATCTTGAACTCTAACCTACTGTACTAGCTAGGATATATTCTATGAGTAAATGACAAAGCACTTTTTTAAGTTTCTCTGGATGAGTGCATCTGCTAAATGCCATAAATGTAAATGTAAATGTAAATGTATTTATTTTGGTTTTGTACTTTGTCTTGAAGTTAGACAGTACAGCTTGATGGTTTGTTTACACTAATAAATAGCAAAGCATTTGGCTTTGGTTTTCTTTAGATCTCTTCAGGTCTACAAATAGGTTTGATATTTTAACAAAACAAAATGAAGAAATCGTTGTCTTTAATGGTGAAGATAATTGATGAGTGCACTTTTTTAAACACTCTTAATACATTACAGTCATTTGTTATCTCCTGTTGTGAGTTTTGGTGAATTAGTCTCTAGGCACAGAAAGGAGTTCCTATTTAATGCGTTCTTGTAATCTTTTGAACTCAAATGAATCTGTGATCTGAAGTTACAGACAAAACTGGGAAATTACACAGAAATTATATTGTAATATATAAATCTCATTCTACCACTCTTAAATGATTAAATATGCCAACATACGTGTCGTGACATAATGTGTGAACTTAATTTCTGTGTATATATTTTAATTCTACAAATTATAAGTATTCCACTATATGCACTGAAGGCAGTCACAGAAACACTTATGCAAAAATTTGCCTAGCATTTGCTAACACAACAACCACGACTGCTGGTGTTTTAATTTTCTCTTGTCATCTACATGTATTAAGATGCAAATCTTGTTCTGGTCCCAGATTGTGTTCAAGGGCAATAACATGTTTGCCAAACCCCACCTTCAATGGTTCATCTTCACCAGACCCAATACCACATTACCATCCTATTAACCGCATCTTGAAAGTGGCTTTGTAATTGATAAGGAGGTTGGATTGGGGGGGTTCTGAGAGTGACAGAAGGTGTAGCAGCCATCAGACAGGAGGGGCTTATCTAAATGGAAATCTCCAGCTTTAACCAGAGTTTTCTTCACAGTGCTTCCCAGGGCAAAAGGAAAAAAAGTTACTTGCAATGACAAATGAAACGCAGACACTGATTGCTGGTTAGTGTGATTGTTATGGTCCACAAACCTACAGTACCGTCCATGTCCTCTTCATGACAGACATGCTATTACAACACTTTAATACCAGAACCCGTCGGTCTGAGGGATGTATTATTTCTCATCTGGTGTTTGTAGTGGTCACATTTACACTATATTTATACAATATATGTAATTGTGAGTGTAGATTATGAGACTATAAAATTACTCTATGACTGTCATGTCTCAACATGTATTCACACCAAACAGTAATTTATGTAATTTATTTTTGATTTACAGACCCTGACACATTGTCTTATTTAAATTGCAGACAAAGCCAGAACTTCTTTAGCTGATCCAGCAACATCACTACATCCAATCAGGCTTTCCAACATCGCTCCATCCAATCAGGCTCTCCAACATTGCTCCATCCAATCACGCTCTTCCTGTGTTTAGAGCAGATTAATTGAACCACACTGCAGGCAGTGTCATCAGATTTTGGAGGGTAGGATAATGTGTTGAAGCCCAGATAGTGTGTTGGAACACTGATAGTGTGTTGAAGCCCAGATAGTGTGTTGGAACACTGATAGTGTGTTGAAGCCCAGATAGTGTGTTGAAGCCGAGATTGTGTTTTGGAACCCTGATAGTGTGTTGAAGCCCAGATCATGTGTTGAAGCCGAGATTGTGTTGGAACCCTGATAGTGTGTTGAAGCCCAGATAGTGTCATCCACGGTGTTCAACAGTTTCACACATCTTGGTTCAGATGTCACAGTTCGATAAACTGCCGCTGATACCAGTTCCACTGACTTTTTGCTAACCCCTCCAAGCACTTTCAGTGTCTTCACCAGTGCCGCTACCTGCTGGGATAGCCACTGGGACAGGCTGTGCTGGAGGGGATCTGACAGCCTTATCTGAGCACAAAGGCCTTTAAGCAGAAAGTGTCAGTGTGTCTTTGCTTCAGCACTGTGTGCTTAGACTGATAAATAAAATAAAATATGATGCACATAAAAGCCTGTTGATCAAAAAGACTCCGATACAAGCTTTGAACCAAAACCGAGTTGGAAATATTGAATATGAGCTCATCTACGGAGCTTATGGAAACAAGACTTTAAAATGTCATGTCTAGGTCATGGGAGTTTTCTTTGCACTGCAGTTATCTAGGGATTAGTCTGTGGGATTAGGAAAACAGGAATTTACAGAATGTATGCCATTTAAAAGACACATCCAAATATGTATCATTGACTCTATGTTTAATCCACTGAAATTTGCAGATCTTTGTAGTGTATGAAGCTTCTTTTTGTCTGTGCTACACCAAGTGCTCATTGTTCATTACACTCTTGGCTCTTGTCTTATTGACTACTAACTTAAGCGTCCATGACAGTAAATTAATCTAAATTCATAAAATAATCTTACTAAGATTCCCTTAGCACAGGTAGTGCATAATCCAGAGACTTTCTTTTAACTCCGTGTAAGCCTTATTAGGTGGCACAGAGCTGCATACTGAAAGTTCATTAATTAAAGCCATTTATTAAGTTAATTAATTAAGTTAAATAAGACCCTGTTTATTAAGCACACAGGCAACTTAATAGTTCTTCTTGGCACTAATGGTTTGACAACTTGCTTGTGTTAGAAGGTTCACAAGTGTAGGTTTTCCTGTCCATAGAAACAACAGCCATTACTGCTCACAGACTGCTCAGTACAGCTGTTACTGCTCACAGACTGCTCACAGACTGCTCAGTACAGCCGTTACTGCTCACAGACTGCTCACAGACTGCTCAATACTAGGACAGCTTGGTGTCGTTCCTGCCGATGTAGGATTAACTGTGTAACTCATGCATTACTGACAAAACTGGGAGGCCAGCAGTGCTCTGTGGTTAGTGACAGTGAGAGGCCCAGAGAGATCTTTCTCTTACTCTTGCTCCTTTAGTGTTCTGTCTTTCCTTTTGTTATTGAATCACACACACTGTGGTTTCTTCCTACCTGTCCACATCACTGATCTGTGTATAGCACCTAGGCAGCTTCTTGTGTCTGGTAATAGTGCAAATATTCACACTGCCAAATGGGTTTTACTCTCCACAGTTCAAAGACAGTCTCTGTCAAACAACAGTCATATGAAACACAAGTAAAACTCGCAGTCAGACAGCAGCCCAGTGCAACAGGGATGTGAGTTTTTTGATGTATATCTATTACAATGAAGGAAATCTCAGCAGTAATGACATAATTTGCCAACAACGCTCAAAAAGGTCCATATTCTTACACTATTTCAGGCCTTTAAAGACCAAATATAGAAAAATAAAACAAAAACAAAAAGCAAAGGATTAAACCAAACCCTGTATAGCATGTTTTTTTGGGGGTTTTTTGTGTGTGTGTTTATGTGTAAGTTTGTTGTGTGTGTGTGTGTGTGTGTGTGTTGTGTGTGTATGTGTGTGTGTGTGTTGTGTGTGTGTGTGTGTGTGTGTGTGTGTGTGTGTGTGTGTGTGTGAACATACATTCATTGCTTTCTCTAATCTTTATTTTTGGTTGTTTTTTTAACTTGGACGTGTTTCCCCTGTGTTGGATGTTAGCTTGAATCTCAACTCTGCAGGACCTCAGATCACAACACTGCAGGACCTCAGACCACAGCATTGCAGGACGTCACTGCAGGACTTCAGCCCCACGAGGTGTCGTTGTGTATGCCCCCGTGATGCCTCAGTGTTGCCTCGTAATCATTGTGTTTATAAATTTCTCCATCATGATGCATCAGTCTGTGGGGGGTTGAGGATTCCTTTTCTGCAGTCAGTATTCCTCATATTCATTTCAACGCTTTTCACAAAAATGTTGCTTTATGATGGAGGGATCGGTACATCATTGAGTCCACTTGTCCGGTTTATCTTCTTTATTTCATCAAGAAACATTTCACTTCTTTTGTGTCTTCTCTTATTCAGAAAAGATTTTATCCAGAATACCCATGAGAAATATAATCACTCATAATTAATACAAAATTGTGATCCTTAAATGAATCTTGTCCAGAACAATAAAAATGATTTGCATAGGCATGAATTTGACATGACGTGACATTTTTTATGATTGCACATGCACTAGTTGTTACCTGTAACATAAAATAATACTGATATTTAACAGAAGTGTTTTTAAAGTGTGTGTGATTAAACTGTTGTTAGGACTGGTGGCTTCACACACTCGTGCTAAAGGGAGTCACTTGACTGTGGGAGATTGAGAGGTTCATGTTACTGTAATATTAGTGGTTTTTTACCTAGACTGAGGCCAGGAAAGAAAGAACATTAATGTCCTGAAGGCTGAATTAACTGCTACAGTGTTCTTTGATATGCTGATTGTCTTAAATAAATCCAACACTGGAAGTGTTCACACTTTTGCTGTAACCCCCATGTAGCAGAGAGTAATGAAAAAACACAAGATTAGCGGCTAAATGTAGTAATTGTAAAGGTGAACGCTGACTTCACATCACACGGCCTGCGGATTCTTCCTCGGAACAACCCACAGGTGCTGAGATTTATGTAAGTGGAACAGAAGTTTAAATGACTAGAATGATGATATGAATGATGACACTCTATCAGAAACCTCAGCCCCCTGACACACACACACACACACACACACACACACACACACACACACACACACACACACACACACACACACAGAGCTTACTCTCATACTGTCAACCAGAAACCTCAAGTCCCTGAAGGACTGGGGGGTGCAGGGAGGGGAGACAGGATAACACCCAGGACAGAGCACCGTCCACCACTGGGAGAAAGGACAATACCCAGGACAGAGCTCCACCCACCACTGGGAGAGAGGTCAACACCCAGGATAGAGCTCCACCCACCACTGGGAGAGAGGTCAACACCCAGGATAGAGCTCCACCCACCACTGGGAGAGAGGACAACACCCAGGACAGAGCTGCACCCACCACTGGGAGAGAGGACAACACCCAGGATAGAGCTCCACCCACCACTGGGAGAGAGGACAACACCCAGGACAGAGCTCCACCCACCACTGGGAGAGAGGACAACACCCAGGAGAGAGAACCGTCCACCACTGGGCATGCAGACATAATCATTCCCTACACCCAAGACAATTTAGTATGATAGCCAGTTGACCTAACCTACATGTTTTGGACTGTGAAACAAACTGGAGACCCCAGAGGAAACCCACACAGACATGGGGAGAACATGGACACTCCTCCCAGATAGGGACTTGAATCCAAGACTCTAATGCTGAGAGACAAACATACTAAATATCAAAGAACCATGCTGCCCCAAGACTAGAAGGGTTTCCTCTTCTCTCTGTCTGTGTCACTTTGTCTTCATTTCTGTCTTTTTATCTGATCTTATCAATTTGAGATGACAGGAGTCTTGATAAGAAGCTGTTTCTCAGAGCTTAGTTCTCAGAGCTCATATGCAAAGCCTTTATTAGGAGTGGAGCTGAGAAAAGATCCATCCACATTAAAGAGGCGTGTTGTGAAACACAGACAATCCCTGCATGGGTGATTATGTTTCAGCTGGCAACAAGTTATTTAACCCTAACTGATACACTGAGTAGCTTCTCATTTGTTAAACAACCATGTCGAAAGACCTGGAAAAGGTCATGGAAAAGATGTTAATCTATTTCAGTAGGGTCAAATTACTGGCATGTATCAAGCAGAAAAAACATCTAAGGAGATTGCTGAAACTACTCAAATCGGGTTAAGAACTGTCCAACGCATTATTAAAAAGTGGAAGGGCAGTGGGGAAACATCATCTTCGAGGAAGGAATGTAGTCGGAATAAAATCCTGAATGATTGTGATCGGTGATCACTTAAACGTGTGCTGAAATCAAATTGTAGAAAAACAACAGTAGAACTCAGGGATTTGTTTAATAGTCGAAGTAAGAGCATTTCCACACGCACAATGTGAAGGGAAGTTGAAGGATTGGGACTAAACAGCTGTGTAGCCTTAAAAAAAACACTCGTCAGTGAGGCTAACCGGCAAAAACGGCTTCAATTTGCTAGGGAGCATAAAGGTTGGACTCTGGAGCAATGGAAGAAGGTCATGTGGTCTGATGAGTCCAGATTTACCCTGTTCAAGAGTGATGGGTGCATCAGGGTAAGAAGAGAGGCGGCTGAAGTGATCCACCCATCATGCCTAGTGCCTACCGTACAAGCCTGTGGGGGCCGTGCTATGATCTGGGGTTGCTGCAGTTGGTCAGGTCTAGGTTCAGCAATGTTATGTGCCGAAAGAATGAGGTCAGCTGACTACCTGAATATACTGAACGCCCAGTATATTTCTTCCCTGATGGCACGGGCATATTCCAAGATGACAATGCCAGGATTCATCAGGCTCAAATTGTGAGAGTGGTTCAAGGAGCATGAGACATCATTTTCACACGTGGATTGGTCACCATAGAGTCCAGAGCTGAACCCCATTGAGAATCTTTGGGATGTGCTGGAGAAGACTTTGTGCAGTGGTCCAAATCTCCCATCATCAATACAAGATCTTAGGGAAATATTAATGCAATTCTGGGCTGAAATAAATGTTGTGACATTGCAGAAGCTTGTGGAAATGATGCCACAGTGAATGCGTGCCGTAATCAAAGCTAAAGCTACCTTTTTTTTGGCCAGGCAGTATATATATATATATATATATATATATATATATATATATATATATATATATATGTGTGTGTGTGTGTGTGTGTGTGTGTGTGTGTGTGTGTGTGTGTGTGTGTGTGTGTGTGTGTAGAGAGAGAGAGAGAGAGAGAGAGAGAGAGAGAGAGAGAGAGAGAGAGAGAAAGAGAGAGTGAGAGAGCTACTGTGAGGTAAAAGATTAAGTATCATCCATGATGCAGGTGATGCACTTTAGAAGGTAAATGTTCTCTGACACAGAAATCCTTCTGTTATCTACAAAATAAACTCACATGAGATAAAAGAAATCACATTGAAGATCAGATCAGAGCAAGTGGAATGAATTTGTGATTAAGATAATATTCAGATGCCTTTCAAATTTAGGGGCTGTGATGAAGGGTTTGCATTTACTAACTCTGGAGCTACTCTAGGGTAATGTTTAGGGTTTCACTACCCTGGATAGGTTCTGCTCTGGACTTGTAACAGCCACACCACAGGCTATGTTTACAGCTACCATCAGGGATCTTTTCAGTAGTCTTGCCTGAAGTATTTATCTTGCACTAGTCTTTTGAAATAAATGAGTTGAGGTCTTCTTTACCTCTTAACATCTGTTTGCCTATTTGTTTATCTGTTCCTTGTTTTTACTAGGGTCAGGGTTACATATATTTTAGTGCATTTTTAAATCAACCAATAACTGGGAGCTGTCATTATTATATGACAGAATTAATTTAGTAAATTGCTATCTTGTTAGTCAGCAACATACCATCAATGTTTTACCACACCCACCCTTATATCATTGCTCTCTTAGCCCATCCACCCTCATAAAAATCATTCTTTTACCCCACTCACCCTCACAGTTCTTTCCTTACAGATTATATTTTCCGATTTACCACAAACGTCTCTAATCTGAAGCCCCATAATCTTAATCCTATCCTTAACCCCAACCCTCAACACCTGTCTTCCTATTATCCTCATTACATCAGGGTTCTTTGTAAACATCACATTCAGGTACTATGAATGGACACACACACACACACACACACACACACACACACACTTGAGTACACATACACAAAAACACTGCAGTGCGCATGCACACACACACACACACACACACACACACACACTTGAGTACACATACACAAAAACACTGCAGTACGCACGCACACACACACACACACACACACACACACACACACTTGAGTACACATACACAAAAACACTGTAGTGTGCATGCACACACACACACACACTTGAGTACACATACACAAAAACACTGCAGTGCGCATGCACACACACACACACACACACACACACTTGAGTACACATACACAAAAACACTGCAGTGCGCACGCACACACACACACACACACTTGAATACACATACACAAAAACACTGTAGTGCGCACGCATACACACACACACACACACACACACTTGAGTACACATACACAAAAACAGTGCAGTGCGCATGCACACACACACACACACACACACACACACTTGAGTACACATACACAAAAACACTGCAGTGCGCACGCATACACACACACACACACACACACACTTGAGTACACATACACAAAAACACTGTAGTGCGCATGCACACACACACACACACACACACACACTTGAGTACACATACACAAAAACACTGCAGTGCGCATGCACCCACACACACACACACACACACACACTTGAGTACACATACACAAAAACACTGCAGTGCGCACGCACACACACACACACACACACACTTGAATACACATACACAAAAACACTGTAGTGCGCACGCATACACACACACACACACACACACACACTTAAGTACACACACTTGAGCACATTCACACACACTCGAGCACACACACACAAACACACTCTTGAGCACACACACATACACACACACACTCTTGAGTACACATTTCAACAGCAGATTGTCTTGAATGCAGAAAGAGAGAAATGACAGATGTTTATGATATGTACTGTGATCTGTGGCAGGAGAGTTACAGAAATCCTGATATTTAAAGGGTAGAGTGGGGATTTCTCTACTCTCTGTGGTTTCCTAGGAAACCATGTATGCAATATGGCTCTGCTATAATTCATGGAATACTGAGTCATGATACATCAGCCCAAGCCGTCCTGACGCACACACACACCTCACAGCTTGTAGTAACTTCATTCACTCAAACGCATCCTTACTGCTAAGTAAGTGACACTTAGTGCATTTGTGTTTAATGACATACCAAATAGTGTTTGGCACACATGTTCCATAATACTCAGTTTTGCTCCTCTGTCTGTGTAGTCTGTTGCAGTAGCTGTGGTAGGTCTGGGTTTTGTTATTGAGCCCTTAATGCAACATTTCAGCAGCTTGGCTGGCACCCCAACAGATAGAGGTGGGGACAGGGTCAGTCATCTAATAGGCTGAGCTACCCCTGGCCCACTTTCCCCAGCCACTGGACCAGGCTGTAAATTGAAATGAAAATAGATATTTTTTTCAGGGGTTGGACACTAGCTTCAAAGAGAGGCCTTAAGGAATGACATCTCAGATGCTCAGTTGCACCGATTCATCAGAGCAGCTGACGGGTGGCAGAAGGTGGAGAGTAGGTGTAGCAGGTGATGCGGAGATGGAGTAAAATAGAGCCACAGTAGCACCTGCTCCTGGGTGGAGGACACAACACGCAGGTCTATGGTACCACTGACATGTACTGGACATGTTCTGGAACATGGCATCACGACGGTGAGGTGAGGTGGACTGAGGTGAGGTGAGATGAGGTGGATTAAGGTGAGGTGAGGTGAGGTGGGTTGAGGTGAGGTGAGTGAAGTGAAATGAGCACATGTGATTTACAGAATGTGCTTTGGCTGGTACAGCATGGGACAATTGCAAAAAAATTAAAATAAAATGCAGAGAAATAACACACAACAACAAAAAAACAAGACAGAAATCAAACAAATGAAACAGAGGTTAAACATTTCAAAATCAAAGTCAGATGCCGTTGTGATCAAAGCCATTGTCATAAAGCAGCTTTACAGATGCCAGTGAGCAGACCAAAGGTATTGGTGAGGAAAAACTCCCTAAGAACACAAGGGAGGAATGAGAAATACCAAGACTCTAACTGAACTGCAGATTTCAATGGCGCAAACCAAAGTGTTTCTTTAATTCTCCTAAAAATTCTACAGCAATATACTGTGGTGAAAGAATTTATTTTTCAGTAGGGTTAGGGTTAGGGTTAGGGGCTATAATTGTTTCTAATATTGTGTATATATATATATGACATAATAAAGTAATTTATAATAGTTAAATGGCAGTTGAACTTGTTTGATTTGATCCCTAAAACAATGTAATATTTCTTCTTAATTTCTCTCTTAATGCCATTTATTAGTTGTAAATGCTATAATAGTTCTGTAAATCCATTCAAGCATCTCAACCAATCTGTTTATTTCTCTGTTTATTTGTTCTCTTCTCTGTTAGATACACTTCACATGTCAGAATTTTGCTTTGATTTACACACTGCATGATTTCTTTACATCAGGAATTGGGGTGACAGTTGTATTACTCAGTTCCTCCCTTAAGTTCAGCATTATTTAATGAACTGATTTTATTACAATAAAGTATGAAGCCACTATCAGAGGGAAAAAAATAGCACAAATGTAGAAATAAAACAATACAACAAAATGTAACAGCATAAAAAAACAAACTATATGTTTACTTTTATATTTGAAACAAATCTCTCATTATTATTAACACAATCAAGCCATTTCCTTTTAGTCAGCCCAATCACAGTAATAACCTCTGCTCCTTTCAAATCATCACACTAGTCCACAGTTACCTCAAACCCCTCATCATGCACTCAGAACACAAGGAGTCTGTCTTGTGCAATGTGAGGGATGTGGGGCTGTAACAATGCTCAGTGATTCAGCAACACAGGAGAGTGGAGGGACAGAACCAATCTGCAGGTCACGTAATGCTCTCCTGCGGCCTCTCCAGTGATGAGGTTTTCATTTGCACAGTAGTCAGAGTGATTAACTCAGTCCTGGCACATGAAAAGTACCTTAGCTCAAAAAGAGCTTGACAAACCTAAAAAAATAACTGGCTTATTTACATTTTCACTGAGCAAATACAATGCAAATTCTCAAATTGTGTATTCATGTTAATTGCTACACAGAGCCTCTGTTGCTTAGACAACGTCATGTTGAAAAGGTGGATACTGTATTGTAACGGTTTTCACATGAACATATAACAATGTGTGAGTTTCAGAGAAAATAGAACATTTGAAGACATGACATATCAGACTATGAGTTCTGTTAGTATGTGAGACATGACTCAGCCCTGCCTCCAGTGTGCACAGTCAGCACAGTGGATAATCCCAGTAGGTGACAACTCTGACTACTACCCACTTTAACAGAGTTTTTGGGGTTGGAGGGTCTTTGTGAACTGATCACAGAGAACAATAGTCACTGGAGCTGGCTGTAGATCTAGCTATAAAAACTCTGTCATGGTGATAGTGATGACAGTGTCCTGATATTGAGGACTAGTCATAATGATAGTTGATGACTGTGTCATGATGACAGTGATGACAGTATCATGATGATAGTGATGACTGTGTCATGATGACAGTGATGACAGTATCATAATGATAGTGATGACTGTGTCATGATGACAGTGATGACAGTATCATGATGATAGTGATGACTGTGTCATGATGACAGTGATGACAGTATCATGATGATAGTGATGACTGTGTCATGATGACAGTGATGACAGTATCATGATGATAGTGATGACTGTGTCATGATGACAGTGATGACAGTATCATAATGATAGTGATGACTGTGTCATGGCTCTACCTAGCTGAGAAGTAATGAGTTTTCCCAGCTGATTAGCTAAGCATGTGGTTTCATTCAGACCCACTTCCTGTCATGGACTGTTATGTAACACTTTGGCTAAAGTTGTTAAACAGCTTTCATATATGTTGCTGGTATTACCGTAGACATTTTGACTAAATAAGAAATGTTGCATTGGATTTTTTTTAATTCAACAGCAGGTCCAGCGGATTTAGCAATAGCTGAAGGATAAGGTAAAGATTTATGGACTTGCTCTGTGTAACATGCTGTTCTTTGAAGTCCACTGAATAGGAAGCACAGTCCACTTATTAAAGCAATCCAGCATTCACCTCACTTTAGGATTAACTCCTCGTCAGACTTGATCCATATGTTCCTGCATTCTCTTCCCTGTTCAGTTCTGCCTTTTTCTATACAAAGGTAGTTACCCAATAATTGGACCCCCTGGAGTCAGGGCACATCCTCCCTGGTCCGTCACTACAATAAGCGCATCGATTTTCTTCATGTCTTATCTCTTCTCTGCACACACGTCAACCATTCCAATCATCTTCCATGAAATGTGAATCTCTGGCTTGGCAAGTCAAATGAGTCACGTATCATTATGTAGCTTAGCTATTTATCCGCTGTACTGTGTGGACCAAGTCTGACTTGCTGGTGTTCTGTCCACTAACCATTTTAAGTGACTCATTTTTGATCTATAATTTATCTTATCCTGTTTCAAAGATGACCTCAACCCTTTCTTTCTCTACCATGAAGAAAGAGGGAATTCTGTGCCATTTTTTTACCACCACTAGGCAGTTACTGTCACTGACGAATAATCCCAGATCAATTTGGAAGGTTGCAGCACTTGACATATCTGACTGCATTTTTACTGACAATATACACAGAACTGCAGGGGGTGTTTGTGTGAGAGTATATATACAACATTGTGTGACAGTGTGTGACAGTATGGAGTGTGTGGATGTAGGAGGTGTGTGTGAAATAGATATTTAAGTGCAAGACAACTGAAAGAGTCTTGGGGAGAGTTGAGGGAGAGGAGGGGTGGGGTGGGGGAGGAATACCTTTTATCAACATTCATGATATGAAAATGAGGCAGGTCTGATGGGGTCACAGTAGCCAATCAAAGTGTCATTTGATTTCCCGCAATTCCATTTCTGATGAAGTTCATGGTTCCAAATGAGCATATTAACATTTTAGAGTGTTGGCACTGATTGTTACCATTGCTCTAGCCCCCCCTCCACATACACACACATGCATGCTCACACACACACACACACACACACACACACACACACACACACACACACACACACACACACACACACATACACACACACACACACACACACACACACACACACACACACACACACACACATATGCAGACATACATATACACACACAGCTACACAGTTTCAGTAACAAACTCAATTATCCCTTACACTTGCACACACACACACACACACACACACAAACACAGACACATACACACACACACACACACACACACACACACACACACTTTCCCTCTTTCTCTTTCTTGCTCTCAACACAGCACACAACTGATGCTGGTGCTCAGTGCTCAGTTGTGAGTGTAACATTTTTCTGCATCAGGGCAGATTTGCCATCCAGTTTTCTTTGGAGGGCAGAACAACATTCACTTACATGATAAATGCTGCTGTTCCTTTTTAAGAATGACAGTAGACATAGAAATTTGAACTCTTAAAAAACATAATTTCAATGCAAAGATTATGATTTCCTAACTCAAATATTTCAATAATTTATAATACAGCATCATCACCTAATAACACCAACAAAGTCATGCAAAAAAATTCAATATAGGTTTGTTTTGCTAAATTCTTAATTTCTGTGTCTGTAGTGTCCTTATTTAACAATAATTTGCTAAATCTCATAGGGTAATACATTTATGATGAAATGCAATATAAAGATCAAACAGTAAAGACACAAAAAAGATAATATTATCAATGTTTACAGCATTATGCATAAAAAGGTTTACTGCAATAACAACAACAACAACTATAATAATAATAATAATAATGCCTTTATTTTACGTAGTATGTTTTCAAAACAGTTTTATCTCAAGGTACTTTACCAAATTGGTAAACAATGAAATAAATGCAAGAAATCAGACAAACATTTTCACATGGTAAATTACTAGAGTTAGGGTTAAAGCACTAGGGTTAGGGTTACATCACTAGGTTTAGGGTTAATACACTAGGGTTAGGGGTACATCACAAGGGTTAGGGTTGCATCACTAGGGTTAGGGCTAAAGCACTTGGATTAGGGTTAAAGCAATAGGGTTAGGGTTACATCACTAGGGTTAGGGTTAATGCACTTGGGTTAGGGTTACATCACTAGGGTTAGGGTTAATGCTCTAGGGATAGGGTTACATCACTAGGGTTAGGGTTACATCAAGGCAAGCTTTCCTTAAAAACATCTTTTGTTTTGTTTTTTTTTGTTTCTGATCTTTTTAAAATCTCTGTCCACAACTAGTGGCATGAGCTCAAAATTCTAGTGTATGGAGGTAACCCTAATCCTAATCCCAAAGTATGGAGGTAACTCTAACCCTAATCACGGTTTATGGAGGTAACTTTAACCCTAACACCAATGTATGGAGCTGTCCATGGAGGTCTATGTTTTAGAAAAGCAAATCTCCTACCCATAACGAGCCATACCAGTCATACCTTTGTGCACGTTCATAGACAGAGAACATTCATGAAGTTCACTGTTTGAAAGCAAGGTGATAAAAATAGTAAAATGAGTAAATATATACATTTTTGTAAAAAGTTTTAAAAATGCTTCACTATTTTGGCCACATTGTGACTCCTGAATCAAGTTTGTTTGAAAAAATATAGTCCAAGCATTGTAAGATTTTAATTATTTTAACTTTAGTCTTTGGAGATCACAGAAAAAGAGAGAAAAACAGTCAAAACAAGAGACTAAATGAGACAGTGAGAAGCAATGGAAAGAGAAAGCAAGTAAGAGAAAGAAGAGAAACAAGAAGAGAGAATTTGTGTGTGTATGTGAAAGAGTTTGCGTGTGTGTCTGTGTGTGTGTGTGTGAGAGAGAGAGAGAGAGAGAGAGAGAGAGAGAGAGCGAGAGGGAGAGACAGTGGGATCGGTTTGTTCCATATCAAAGGTAAGCAGCAGTTACACTGTTTGCATTGATTCATGTCATGTTCGCTTGTTAGACCTCAGAGGACAGTAAATATGCAAATGGCTCTACATTTTTGTAATGCTTGCATCAGACCTTTATTGATGGAGAGTCCCAGTAGATTTGTCTAGAGCTTATTAAACCTGTAGGGAATTAACTCTGTATGGAATTAACTCTTTAGGGAACAAGCCCTTTAGGGAAATAACTCTGTAAGGAAATATACTCTGTTAAGGAATTAACTGTAGGGAATATGGGCAGTGGTAGCTCAGTGATTATGGTACTTGACTTGTAATCAGAAGGTTGCCACTGTTGGGCTCCTGAGTAAGACCCTTAACCCTCAAATGCTCAAGTAGTACTCAATCATAATTGTAAGTTGCTTTGGATAAAAGCGTCAAATAAATGTAAATGAACTCTGTAAGGAATTAACCCTGTAGGGAATTCCCTCCATTCCCTGTGGCATGATGAAGTGTTTTCCAACCAGGGACACTGACTGACAAAATGAAATTTAGAATACTACATTTATAATGACTATATTGTTCTATACTGATGTATATGTGTAACATAGGGCGAGTGATAGACAGACACATATGCTGAGAAGACTGAGATTTATTATGAGCAAATCCAAAGTCGTCAAAACAGTCCAGGGTAAAGGAATCAATGCGGGGAGAACTGGAAGACATAATAACACAATAACCTAAATACAGTGCATGAAAAAACATGAAACAAGGCAATGTAATAACAGCAGCTAGGACCAACAGAGGCTCAGTATGCACAATGGCCAACATCGTGAAGCAGAGCACACGAGGTATAAATACACAGAGTATAAATACACTGGGTAATGAGGGACAGCAAGATGGAAACAAGAAGCAGGTGAAACTAATGAAACAGTGAAATGCAAAACTAGGACTGGAGCTGGAACTGGACCTGGAACGGAGAAAATGACCATAGATGGGGAAACCATGGAGACAGGACGCTAGGAGGAGTCAGTCGTGGCAATATGAGTTGTCTTGTGATTCTGTGGATGTTGTTGAATGTTGTGGTTTAGGATTTTTTGCTGTATATTTTACCTGCCTGGCTACAAAACATATTCCTCTTTGGGGATAATAAAAGGAAACTGAACAACGCAACTCACACACTAATACATCTGACATGACCATAATTAACTTATATCTTCAAATGCAGACTGGATATGTACTAAACAAAGCCTGCTTGAAGGTGTCTAGTAAATATCCTGATGCAAAGCAGCACTCCAATGTGGCGCCTTTCAGGTTCTGTCGAAGTTTTTCTCCACACCTCAGCAGGCCAGATCATTTCTAGATTCTTTAACATGTGGAAGCTGCTCTACCTTTAACAACAACGCGCTAATGGAAGTGTTGCTGGCTTTTATTTATTAATATAATGGTCACTTTCCATCATATTTTCCACGTCCTGTATCACTGTGAATTTGCCCAAGATATGCAGAGTTTTGGATCATTCACACTGCTTGCATGTGTGTTCTTTTCTTTAGGCTCATTGTAATGAGTTGAGACTGTACTAGAGGATCTGCCTCCCTGGGTGGAGGGGAGTGGGCTGGTCCCTGTGAGACCTTTACTGGGGCCCATAGTTCAGCTCCAGGTCTTGTTGCCAACTCTGCATTCATCAGTCTTACCTTTTGCAAACAAACACACACACACACACACACACACACACACACACACACACACACACACACACACACACACACACACACACACACACACACACTTACAGAGAAGTGCCTCTGACCAACACCTTGCTTTCAACAAGACAAGACAGTACCTCTGATGCTTAATTTTTTTTATTATTATTAATCTCTTTTGTAACCTATTGGACGCACTGCCATATTGAATACATTAACCTCATATATCCTTATTCTAAGCCCATACTAACCCTATATTAACCTCACCTATCGTCCATGTAGCAGTCCCTGTTCTACTGAGTATTCTTTCCGTTAGAGATGGTCTTTCATTAAAAAGTATACACATCTATGTCTAATGTCTTCCCTCTTTAGCAACATGGACTTGAAATGGACTTGAAATGGGCATGTGGGGTGTGTCCCTGACAATAACATGAGAGCTCTATGCCTGCTGCCCTTCCCTCTTGGGCAGTACACATTACCTTCTGTGTCCACGAGACATTGTTGGCACGTGTGCTGGTCAAAGACTCTAGCACTATCACTGAACTCCAGCATGTGCTAACAGCCCACAAACCCAGGTGTGCTGTGACAGGCAGTGGCCATCATAACCCATCCCAGATCTCTCCTTCCCCTGCCTTCTTTCTCCATGTGACAGGAGTGAGGAGAAGGGGTTGTAAAAGACTGCAGATGTCCTGTGGGTATCTGCAGAGCCTGACAGTCCTTGATTTCTAACAACATTTATTATTCTAAGGAATATAAAGAATATGGAGGAGATTCTGGTATTGATTTGAGGAATGTATTCTTTTTGTGTACAAACAGTCATCTTGCTCTAAAGACAGAGGGCAACTCCAGTACTGAGGTAATGAGCACAGGATCAATACCACATCAGTTATGACCTTTGACTTAAAGACAGTTTCAATTCCACACTGGGAAAATGAGCTCTCAGTGTGAACCTCAAATGTTTTTCATTTGCACAGGAGAGATGTATTGCTCTCACCTTTACTGAACTCATAGTGGCAGTCATGCTTTGAAGATACTGATGCTTCAAAAGTCTGAGAAACTCATAAAGACTTTGGATGTGGATTTAGGACCTCAAACCAGAAGAACTTATGTTTTTGTTTGCAGGTCATGCTAAGGACACATCATTAGCAACACAAATGAAACACAGGCATTATTTCATAACCTGATTTCTGATGTGGCACCTCACAGTGTAACTCACCCCTACACCAACAGCTCACAGTGTACCTCACCCCTACACCAACATCTAACAGTGTACCTCACCCCAAAACACACACCTCACAGTGTACCTCCCCCTACACCAACACCCCACAGTGTACCTCACCCCTAAACACACCCCACAGTGTACCTCACCCCTACACAAACACCCCACAGTGTGCCTCCCCCTACACCAACACCCCACAGTGTACCGCACCCCTAAACACACCCCACAGTGTACCTCACCCCTACACACACATCTCACAGTGTACCTCACCCCTACACCAACACCCCACAGTGTACCTCACCCCTAAACACACCCCACAGTGTACCTCACCCCTACACACACACCCCACAGTGTACTGTACATCCATTCAGATCCATTTAGATGCCCCAAACCATCAATCCATATTAATTTAATCCCTCTATACCTAGCATCTTCTATACCTACAGACCTCATACAACACCAGCTCATGTACATGCAAATTCCGTAAAACACCACTTACACACACACACTAAACCAACAGCACATATATATATATGTTCACATACCTTAAATGAAGAGCCCATATACATAAAAAACGCACAAACTATGAGAGGAGAAATATAGCATAATGGTGGCACCTTGGTCTCTGGGGAGCTGTCATGCAGATTTAGGACACCATGACTTTCAGCATGTTGGCTTTCAGCAGACAGGCTGGGCACAGTTCTCCTCCTTCCTGAACATGGCTTCCCTCCACCACCCGGAGGGCACCTCTCACCACTCTCCACCCTGCAGAGCCTGGGGCAGCTGGGAACTGAAAATGAGCTTCAGGGGCCACACAAGAAGGGGCTATGTTGTGTTAGTTGTGGTAATGCACTAGTGAACACATGGGTAGCTGTAATAGTGCACTAGTGAAGACATGGGAAGGTGTAGTAGAGCACTATTGAACACATGGGAAGGAGTGGTAGTGTACTAGTTAACACATGGGTATGTGTAGTGCACTAGTGAACACATGAGTAGGTGTAGTAGTGCACTAGTGAACACATGGGTAGGTGTATTATTGATCAAATGAATGTAGACTCATGTTCAATGTTCCTTAGTGGATAGATGTGACACTGTGGAGTGGTGTCACATCTATCCTTAGTGGAGTAAGGATTGTAAAATTGTGAATTTGGGATTTTTATTTAATTAGTAGCTTGTTCTAATTTTTTTTTTATTCAGTAGTATATGTTCCTAGCACTATACTTTACTAAAATTACTGGTGTTCATAATCCAAGCCAGCACTTTGTAGCTAATCCCTTTATGCTGTCCAAGCCAACTCTGCTTGTTCAGATATAATTAGTTATCACAAAATGGCTCTGGTCTGCATTGGACCATCTAGACAGAACATGCACTCCCCTGAGTTGTGGCTATATTGGCTGATGATAGTGAAGAACTGTTGGCCTTCCTAGACCAGGGCTAAGGACCCTTAGCTATAATAAGATGAAACATATCCGCTCTTATTGCTGTGAGGCTCCAGGACCTCATGTGGAGGTGGGTGTGAGTACGTTCTCTCTCTGAAATGGAAATGCTGCTCACTAGGACACTCTGCTTTATATAAAATACTTTGTCTAACCTTTAGTCAAGATTAGTCCCTTGAGATGAAAGGTGCATATTATTTTGCTGGTTGCAACCCAGAGGATGACTTCTAAAGTCACTGACTCTGAAAAAAACAAACTTTGCTTTTTACAATACTCAAATGCTAATTCCTAAGTCAGTGGGTAGTTTCTGAATAAAGAGCACAATCACAGGCTGTAAAAAAAGATCCTTCAGCAGCCATTACAGCGTATAATATCCCAGAACATCAGATATGTTATGGAGCAATGAAAATAATTCTCTATATAGATTCCATTCTATAGTGGAACAAAGCCTATATCTGGACCAATGTTCAACTCTTGTCTCTGCCGAGCTGTTTGTGTTCTGCTTGAGTCTCTGAAAGGCAGTGGTCAGTTAAACTCCGTGTGACCCTCCATCACCATCCTGTAAAGATTCATTCTGGTTCATTTTCTTTTTACTGCAACAGAACACAGGAGTGTAATGGGATCCCCGTGATAGATTTGTGGAAAAGGTGGATTCAATGATCTCTTCAATAGTTGATCATGGAGGACACAGTAGCATTAATCATCATCCCCATTTTGCTTCCCCTGCTGATGTTACTGTTCAAAATGAATGACAGTTTTAACGAGCTGTGATTCTATTACCATCCCACATTAAACCAAATGAACTTCCTCAGGACTAACCAGGCTGTCTAGACACCAGATATTTGCTTCTGAGAAACTCCCATCTAAATTCCCAGTACTGAGTCTAATTATACAACAGACAGAAGAGCCTTCAATGTTCAAACAACCTACCAGGCAGGGCAGATACATAGAGACTCCATGCTGCTTATAGCTTGTATAACCAAACTAAGCAAAAATAATCCAATAGCATGCATCTCTGTTCTTGCTGTATTCCTGTGATGATACAAGACACACTCACCCTCTCACCCCCCCCCCCCCCCCCACCCTTTCTCACAATCTACCAGCCCTTGGCTACTGATATATGTGCAGCATTAGTGAGAATTCCTCCTGCTATTGTCTGTGGCATGTGGCAAGTTCCTGCTGTGTTGAACACTCTCACAGTCCTTACAAGCTGCCCGTCCTCACGGTAACCATTCATTTGTTTGGAATGAATCATCTTTATCTTGCATGCATGCCTTATTAAACAGAGTCACAGGATGAAACCCTCTCCTTTGATGGATCCTTCCCTCTAACAGTAGTACTGGCAACACAAAGCAACTCTGTATGCGACAGTTAAAAGCAAGGAAACATAAAAGAATAACTGAGAGTCACCTTCACATGATTTTCTGTTAATCAAAGCTTCAGCTCATTATTAAATAACTTAAATAACTTTGCTCTTTTACTGTATGACAATAAAGAGTACTAGAAAACTGGAGTTTATTGAAATGTGTTTGTGTTGAATGGATCAGAACAGCATTTCATCAAAAGAGAAGCAACACTGTGACCAACAAGTTTTTCTGTGACCTTATCTTATGTCCCAATTTGAGAAGATAAACAATGAATGAATATATTCACAAATGTCAAGAGTTGCCACTTACCATACAAATCAATGAACGATCCATATGAAGGAAAGGCTTTGGAATAATTCAAATGTCACTTTGGAAATTACTGAGTATTTTCAAGATGCTGAATTTGCATGTGTGAAATAAATAAGATGGCTGGGTGGAAATCATAAAAACAACCATAGAGAAACACATGACACTAAACACATTGGACACTACCAAACACAGAGAAACAAACTGGACACTAACAAACACAGAGAAACACACTGGACACTAAACATACTGGACACTAGCACACCGGACACCAAACACACTGGATATTAAACACACTCGACACTACCAAATACAGAGAAACCCACTGGTCACTAAATACACTGCACACTAAAAACACCAGACACTAAACACACCGGACACTACCAAACAAAGAGAAACACACTGGACACGAATCATGTCCATGCATGTCGTCTCTGAAGTGATGAGTTTACTGTGAGAATTAAAGAGGTTTTTTTTTTCAAAAGTGTATGCATCTCCACACAAAAGTGACAGAATGTTAAACTGACTGCTGGGAAATAGGGAAACTTTCCTTTTGCGTCCTTTAAACATCACGTATCCATTACACAACATGTGTCCTTGACACATCACACATCCTTTACACATCACGTGTCCTTTACAGAACACGTGTCCTTTACACGTCACACATCCTTTACACATCACATGTCCTTTACACATTTACATTTACATTTACATTTATGGAATTTAGCAGATGTTCTTGTCCAGAATGACTTACACAAGTGCTTTGTCATTTCCTCATAGAGTACATTCTAGCCAGTAGAATAGGTTAGAGTCCAAGATACCAATGAACTAGAATACTGTAGAAATACAGGGATCAATTCTAATGCCAAGAAGTGCAATACATAAGCTCTATATCAGACAACAATCAGTGCAATAAGCAATAAGTACTAGAGTTAGTCAACATCAGTGTAATAAACAATACCCTATAATAAGTACTAGTTTAGTTAGTCAAAATTGGAGCAGGGAGATACCAGGGAGTTCTTGAAGGAAACTGTGAGGTCATGATAAGGGTTCAGAGTACCTGGGATGTACAGAAGCTTAATTTTACTGGGGTTGAGCTTCAAGTGGTGGGTTGTCATCCATGACGCATTGTCAGTCAAGCATGCTCAGATTCGTCTGGAGACCTGTGTGTTGGAGGGTGGGAAAGAAAGAAATAATTGTGTCATCAGCATAGCAATGGTAGGAGAAACCATGAGAAGATATTACATCACTACGAGAACAAGTATACAAAGAGAAGAGAAGCGGGGCCTAATACTGAGACCTTGGGGACACCAGTGGAGAGTCTACATGGATTGGATATGGATCCTCTCCATGTTACCTGATAAGACCGTCCCCCCAGATAAGACTGAAACCATCTCCAAGCAGAGTGAGTCACACCAAGCCTGAAAAGAACAGAGAGAAGAATGTTGTGGTTCACTGTGTCAAAGGCTGCTGAAAGGTCTAGAAGAATCAAAACAGATGACTGTTTGGCAGCTTTAGCGGCATTAAGTTTCTCAGTCACCGCTATGAGGGCCGTTTCTGTAGAATGTGCCGGTTTGTAGCCAGACTGATTGGAATCATGCAGCTGGTTCTGGGTGAGAAAAAGAGACAATTGATTATAAACTGCTCGTTCAAGGGCTTTTGAGAAGAAAGAGAGAAGTGATACTGGTCTGTAGTTGGTAACGCTGGAGCTGTCAAGTGTGGCCTTCTTGAGGATTGGTACCACCCTGGCGGTTTTGAATGCAGTAGGGGCACGTATCCAGAAGATAAGGAGTTGTTGATGATGACAGAGATGAAAGGAAGCAGATCATTTCCATGCAGAGCCAGTCACACCAAGGCTGGAGAGACATCACACATCACACGTCCTTTACACATCACACATAGTTTACACATCACACATCCTTTACACATCTCACATAGTTCACACATCACGTATCCTTTACACATCTCACATAGTTCACACATCACATGTCCTTTACATATCACGCACCCACACTCAGATTGGACACTGCAGATCAGGAGCATGCTACAGTAACCTTAACACATGCTACAGTTAATGCTAGCACATGCTACAGTAACCTTAACACATGCTACAGTTAATGCTAACACATACTACAGTTAACGCTAACATATGCTACAGTAAACTTAACACATGCTACAGTTAACGCTAACACATACTACAGTTAACGCTAACACATGCTACAATAACCCTAACACATGCTACAGTTAATGTGAACACATGCTACAGTTAATGCTAACACATACTACAGTTAATGCTAACACATGCTACAGTAACCTTAACACATGCTACAGTTAATGCTAACACATACTACAGTTAACGCTAACATATGCTACAGTAAACTTAACACATGCTACAGTTAACGCTAACACATACTACAGTTAACGCTAACACATGCTACAATAACCCTAACACATGCTACAGTTAATGATATCACATGCTACAGTAACCCAAACACATGCTACAGTTAACGCTAACACGTAGCAGTTAATACTAACACATTCTAGAAATGAAAGTATGCACTACTGCCGTTAGTCATTATATGAATATGATTGCTACATTAATAACTTTGTGAGTCTATTGATTACTAATGTTGCAGCTAATGAATGATTTTGGTTTCTGAATGATCAGTTGCCATTAGATCTCTTTCAGTTTAGTTCATTATATTTTATTGGCATGACCAGTTAGGACATTAAACACTCTAATAAAATATCTTAATAACTATAAACATGAAAAATAATGTAATTAGCAGCAAATAATGTTTGATGTCAAGATGAGAAAAGAAGAAAAAAGAAGTACAATTAATGAATTGTAAAATAAATATATCGAGGTGATTCTCCCCTCCCTGGTCGCTACTATTCCTCTGGTTAGGCCTATCTATGAATCTGTGCATCTGTTACTCCAGATTTTGCAGAATTTCTTGTGAACGTCTGTCCAGCTACAGTGGAGCTGTAATTTATGTCCAGCTACAGTGGCGCTGTTAACCTGCTCTCAACCCTCCCTCAAACACTCTGTTTACAGTGGTGCTACTGGCTCTAATTTCCAGAACAGTGATGTGTAATGAGATGGAGGTTTCATTTAAACACCCATTTTACCCTTTTTAGTTTAATGCTGGTATCCAAACATTATTTGATATACTATATGATGTTTTGTTCCTAATAGCAACATTTCTATTAAAGCAAATAGAACAAAGAGTTGGGACAAGTTAAATTACAAGAAAACACTAGCTAATAACAGTAATAATCTACTCATTTTAACTTATCCCTGGGAAATAAATCCCCACAGTTAAGGAAACACTGAAGTGCTCAACTGCACGGAACCATTACCTGGACAATTTCTCCAAAATTCTGAAAACATTTCCAATACTTTTGGCTGGGGACTAAAGTTCTAGTTGAAAACAACTTGTGCGTGTGTGAGAGTGTGTATATGTGTGTGTGTGTGTGTGTGTGTGTGTGTGTGTGTGTGTGTGTGTGTGTGTGTATGTGAGAGAGTGTGTGATTTTTGTTGTGTGTGTGTGTGTGTGTGTGTGAGTAAAAAGAATATACATTTGACTGAATTGTTTTATTCTAATGTGTATTTTAGGATTTATATTTGTTGTTTTTGAAAAAGCTGCACTGTTTTAAGAAATGTGTGTTAGTGAGGTTAATATTGTGAAACGTGTGTTAGTGGGATTAGTAATGTGAAATGTATTTTAGTGGAGTTAGTAATGTGAAATGTGTTTTAGTGGAGTTAGTAATGTGAAATGTGTGTTAGTGGGGTTAGTAATGTGAAACGTGTTAGTGAGATTAGTAATGTGAAATCCTCCTCTAATCCCTTATTCACTTCAGAATTTGTCAAGTGAGCACTGTTATTGTTTAAAGACGTTGTATGATGTTGACTTTATGATGGGTTCCACATGTATTCTCTAAAGCAGCAGTTTTAATGTTTCTTATTGGCGCTGAAAAGCATCTACCTCAGTAAATGTTCACAGCACTCCATTAATTGTGGCAAATCTCTTCACATAATGTAAAAGAAAGAGATGTAAACTTTAAAGGCAGATTTTATGGTGGGTTCTGTGATTCATGACAGGGGGAGGTCTGATTAAGATGATTAAACTGATCATCTTCCTCTGCTGCCCTGCACATACTGACCTTCCAGTAGTGCATATGTGTGCATGTGAGAGTATGTGATTACAGGTGTGTACATGTGTTTATGCTTGTGTGTGTGTGTGTGTGTGTGTGTGTGTGTGTGTGTGTGTGTGTGTGTGTAAAAGTATAAACACACACACACACACACACAAACACACATGCAGATAAATGTTCATACTTACAAACATACATCCTAACGATCCCATCTGAGTGTGTTTGCCTTCTTGAGATCCTGTATATATATTCACCTCTGTGAGCCCCTCCTTCAGTGCTGGAACCTTTAATTATATATGTGTGTGTGTGTGTGTCTATGTGTGAGTGTGTGTGTGTGTGTGTGTGTGTGTGTGTGTGTGTGTGTGTTTATGTATAAACAATTATTTTTTCTCCCTGAATGATCTGTCTCTGAGAATGCAATAGTTGGGGGTGCAAGTTAAACAGATGCCTGCCACTTTGGAGGCAAAAGTCTGAAAAAAAATGTCTAGCTGTCTGGGTCTTTAATCTTGTCTATGATCTATTTGGAGAAAAACTTCAAAAAACCTAAAAGCTGAAAAGCAGGTCCCATAAGCAGAGTGTTGCTCTGTTTCTTTTTATGGTAATGGATGGACCCCCTAGTCCACCAGCCTGGTCACAAGCCGCTTCTCAGTGTCTGTGGAAGATCTGGAATGGAAGGAGGCCTTATCCTCACCCTGTTCCAACTGTCCTGAACGCCTCCACTCAGGTCCTTATCCACACCCTGTTCCAGCTGTCCTGAACCTCTCCGCCCAAAGAAGGGTCCTCCAGGTAGCCACGTGTCCCGTCTCCTTGTAGACACAGACTCTTCAAGCTTGTTGCTTTTTCCTATAATTGAATTCCTTACTGTGTGTCCCACAGCACAAACATCAGCAGTGAGCAGGTATGAATTAATTTGTTATTACCTTGTGGTTACACTTTGCCTGAGTGTCCCATGCAGTCTGGCTGGAGGAGAGACTCTGAATGCTGCCACAGCTGCACAAAGCTTCACTGTGGAAATGGCTTTGTAGGTTATGCACCCAACCGCTCTCACATGATTGTGACTGTGGTCAAAGTGTAAAGAGGATTATGTGTGATTGTGCAGTAATGCATTCATTTTACAGCAGACTACTGTGAGCTTCCAAACACCCTGGTCCCAGATGTAAAACAGGGCATGTGTCATGGTACGGCCCCTCCTCCCCAGTGTCTGCTCATGTTTGTGTGTGTGTGTGTGTGTGTGTGTGTGTGTTCGTCCGTGTGGCCACGCCCCCCATGTGTCACACCTGTTTGTAATTGCTTGTCATTTATGTTTGTATATAAACCCCTATGGTTCTGTTGTCTGTGTTTGATGTTATGTTAGCTTCATTGCTACATAGTCCTAGTTTCCATGTGAATAAATGTGTGGTCCAGGTGCAGAAGCAGGGAAGTGGTGTGGAACTACATCTGGCTACTGGGACTGGTATAATGATTTATACCAGTTATATGCTTTATACCATTTATATGCTTTGGTTTGTCTTGTTGGATTATCTGGTTGGGTAAGATAGGCTCTGAGTTCACTTAATTTTGTCTTAGATTTTGTGAAATTCAAGGCTTGTTGTCTAAACCTAGTTGTTAGTTGCTTGGTAGCAGTAATTACTCACTACAGGTGTAGTTTTGCCCTGATCTTAGGTGTGAATTGAAGGGCAGGCTCAGCACTTATTGAACTGAGTTAAATTAGGACGACTCTGGTAATCAACATCTGGAGGAGGTTTGGTGGTGTTCTCAATCAGTTCATCTACATCTCTCTACAGGACTTCACAAACTCAGCTAAGTATCTTCTCATATTATCTCAATCCTTTATCTCATACATCCACAAATCAAGCATCTGAAATGTGTTTCACATATCCCACAGATCTCCTCAACACAATCATAGATGTCGCAATCTCAGCAACCTCACTGACTCACAACGCTTCACACCATCACATATCGTGGTGGCAGGAGGGCTCTGGAACTGCCAATCTGCTGTCCAGAAGGTTGACTTCATCTCAGCATTAGCATCCCTACACTTCCAGGCTCTGACAGAAACATAGATCACCCCTGAGAACTTGGCGAATCCAGCTGCCCTGTCCTCTGCCTTTTCATTTACGCATTCTCCGAGGCGTCTTAGCAGGGGCGGTAGCACAGGTTTACTAATGTCTCAAGAGTGCTGTTTCACTCCACTTTCCTTCTCTACATTTTCCATCTCCTCTTTTGAATTTCATGCCATTAGTGTCTTTCTCCACCAAACTTCTTATCATTGTCATTTACCACCCTCCAGATTCCCTAGATCACTTCATTGATGAGCTCGACATCCTTCTGAGTCATTTCCCCATTGCAGGAAATCCACTCATTCTCAACCTTCAACCTTCAACCTTCAACCTTCCATCAGACAAGTTGCATTCCTGCATCCTTCTGCTGTTGACAGGATTTGACCTCACCCTCAACCACTCTCCTCCGACTCACAAAGCGGGCAATGTTCTGGACCTGATCTTCACCCATACCACCACAACATCAGACATCGCAGTCACCCCCCCTCCACCTCTCGGATCATCACTTTCTATCCTTCTCTCTCTCCCTTCCTTCTCTTTCCATCCAGTCCTCTCCAACATGTTCCTCCTTCCTCCATTGTAATCTGCACTCCATAACTCCCTCTTCCGTTACTTCTACTATTTTGTCCACTCTTCCTCACCCTGACTCTCTATCCTTCTCTCTCTTTGGATACAGTTACAAATACTTTCATTTCTACACTCTCCTCATCAATGAATCTTCTGTGCCCTCTCTCCTCTAGACCTGCTAAGTCCTCCCCACCTGCCCCCTGGCTAACAAATACTTTGCTGCCACAGGAGAGAATTAAGGACTGCAGAGAGGTGGTGGAGGAAATCTTGCGTAGATTCAGACCTTAGCTCATACAAGTCTCTCCTTTCCAAGTTCTCACTGAAAGTAACATCTGCTAAGTCATCCTACTACAGGGAGAAATTCGAATCATCATCATCTGATCCATGCAAGCTCTTCACTATTTTTTCTTCTCTCCTTAATCCTCCCCCTCCTTCCTCATCTCTTACTCCGGAGGATTTTATCACCTTCTTTGAGGAGAAGGTTGCAGCAATCTGCCAGTCCTTTTCCTCTGTTCCCACCCCTCCAACCAACGTGCATTCTCCAATATCCAGCTCTTTGACTTCTTTTTCTCCTCTCTCCACAGATGAAATTCTTCAACTCCTGACTTCCAGCAATCCGACTATATGTCTGCTGGATCCAATTCCTTCTGCTCTGTTCCAGACAATCGCAAGAGATCTGCTTCCTTTCATCTGTCATCAACTCCTTATCTTCTGGATACGTGCCCCTACTGCATTCAAAACCGCCAGGGTGGTACCAATCCTCAAGAAGGCCACACTTGACAGCTCCAGCGTTACCAACTACAGACCGGTATCACTTCTCTCTTTCTTCTCAAAAGCCCTTGAACAAGCAGTTTATAATCAATTGTCTCTTTTTCTCACCCAGAACCATCTGCATGATCCTATCACTGGCTACAAACCGGCACATTCTACAAAAACGGCCCTCATAGCAGTGACTGAGAAACTTCATGCCGCTAAACCTGCCAAACAGTCATCTGTTTTGATTCTTCTAGACCTTTCAGCAGCCTTTGACACAGTGAACCACAACATTGTTCTCTCTGTTCTTTCCAGGCTTGGTTTGACAGGCTCTGCTTGGAGATGGCTTCAGTCCTATCAGATGACATGGAGAGGATCCACATCCAAACTGTGTAGACTCTCCACTGGTGTTCCACAAGGCTCAGTATTGGGCCCTCTTCTCTTTGTATACTTGTTCTCTTAGTGATGTAATATCTTCTCATGGTTTCTCCTACCACTGCTATACCGATGACACTTAATTATTTCTTTCTTTTCCACCCTCTGACACGCAGGTCTCCAGACGTATCTTGGCATGCTTGACATTGCATCATGGATGACAGCCAACCACTTGAAGCTCAACCCCAGGAAAACTGAGCTTCTGTTCATCCCAGGTACTCCCAACCCTTATCATGACCTCACTTTCCTTTGAGAACTCCCTGGTATCACCATCCGAAGCTGCCTGTAGCCTGGGCGTAACTTTGAACAACCAGTTGTCATTCTCAACTCATGTTTCTAATCTAACCTGGTCTTGCAGATTCTTCCTTTGTAACATATGAAGGCTTCAACCCTTTCTTTCGCAGGAAGCTACCGAGGTGCTTGTGCAGTCTCTTGTGATCTCAAAACTAGACTACTGCAACTCACTACTTGCTGGTCTTCCTCTAAGAGCCATCAAACCTCTACAATGCAGCAGCACGAGTGGTCTTCAATCTTCCGAAGTACACACGTTACTCCACTGCTGCTGTAGCTGCACGCATCAGATTTAAAACTTTGATGCTTGCCTACAAATGCAAAAATGGATCAGCCCCTTCATACATGAGGTCACTGGTCAAAGCCCGATCTGTACCTCGAGTACTTGGAACCTCAAGTACAGCTCGGCTTGAAATACTTGCTTCAGGTCTCATGGATGACAAGCATTGAGACTATTTTCTGTCCTGGCTCCAAGATGGTGGAATGAACTCCTGCTTGTTGTCTGGACAGCAGTCCCTTGCAGTCTTCAAATGCAGACTGAAAATTTATCTATTTGCAGAATATTTAAAGGACAACTGACGCTGCTCCCTTATTGACTGACTAATTTAATACTTATTGTAGGGCATTGTTTGTTGTTTAACAAATGCTAGCACTTATTGTTTATAGCACTTATCATTGTTTAAGATTAACTTATGTATTTTGCACTTCTAGGTATCAGCATTCATCCCTGTATTCTACAGCATTCTAGTTCATTGGTATGTTTAATTCTAACCTACTATACTGTACTTGGATATATTCTATGAGTAAATGACAAAGCACTTTTGTAAGTCGCTCTGGATAAGAGGGTCTACTAAATGCCGTAAATGTAAATGATTTCCAGTCCTCGAAGTCAGACTCCTCGAAGTCAGACAGTCCCATCCTGCGGAGAGACCTTCGCTTATCCTGGCCTCGCTCCATGGACCCACAATGAGGGAAGAACCCACTAGAGGATTTTGGGGGTGTTGTGTATAGTCCAGGGTCAGACTCTGCTGAGTCCTAAGGAAACCAACCAGACTATGAGAACTGGCACTCGGAGGTGGACTCCGCTGGGTCCTACAACCCCTACATGGACTATTCTGAGGGCTACGCTGAGTATGGAGAGAGAGGGGAGTACAGTGACGTCACTCTGTGGTTCGACTTGGGGTCCGATTATGGGGAGGATCCACCAATGGAGGTGGCGGAGGTCCTCCACGGGGATTCTCTTGCAGACAGTGACATTCACTCTGTAGTCTCCAGGAACGATGAGCCTCCGGCATGTATGACACCGCCCAAGGCTCTGCCCATGAGGTTTTGCCTAGACAAACAAGCCAGCATGTGCAAAACTCCTAGAGGCAACCTTGTCCGAGGAGGAGACTCCTTCTACCAGAACATGCAACCCTGGAACTCGTGTGCCTGTGCCTAAGCCTCGTAGAGGAAAGGTGGAGGTGACACCAGTGCCCAGCCCAGAGACTAGCAAAGTAACTGGTGCACCTCCTGAAATGGGTGCGCGGAAGTCACTGCCCCCCAAATCGGCAAGGGGCAATCCCCCACAGGCGGGTTGGACTCAAGTGCTGCCGGCGACTGGGGGACACACTGGGGATCCTGCCAGCTTGCCTGGACTCTTTAACAGTCCTTTATGTAGTTTTGTACCCGTCACTGTGTCCGTCCCCATCACATTGTCTGTCCCAGTTGGTCTGTCCCCCTTTGTGTCTGTTGTCCTGGTCCCTGTTGTCCCCCCCCCCGTCCTGCTGACGCTGGCCCATGTCGGGACGCTTGGTCCTCCCGCTTCGCCAAGCGGCATAGCCCGATAGAGCGCGACTCCTGGTGTGCCAGCCTGTCACGGTACGGCCTGTGTGTGTGTGTGTGTGTGTGCGCGCGGCCATGCCCCCCCGGTGTGTAATTGCTTGTCATTTATGTGTATATAAACCCCTATGGTGGTTGTCTGTGATAAGTTAGCTTTATTGCTACGTAGTACTTGTGTTCGTGTGAATAAATGTATGTGTTTAAGTGTCTCGTCCCCGCATCCTGCTTAGCCTCCACTCGTTACAGCATGTTTAGTTTCTAAGGTTATAAAAGGATATAGCAGCAGCAACAATAGTCTTTATTTATATCAGACTTTTTATTTTGAGCCCAAAATCAGAAAAGAATAGTATTTTAATGCTAATATTTATTAATGAAACTAAAAAATGTAAATTGTTTAAACAGAAAGCCCAACACACTATATATAGGCCAGGCTAAACAAGTAAGTCTTTAGTCTGGTTTTACACACACCTATAGAGCATGCAAAATACTTTCTGAAACTCTTCAGAGTTTAAGAGCTGTATAATAAAAAGGTCTTCCAGGGATTACCAGTGTGACTCAGCCTCTAACTACTGGGCAGAGAAAACACACTCACCCCCAGCTGAATCAGAAATACTTATTCATTAGCAACTGCATTTGGTTTAGAAACTATCGCTCTTCTGATGCCATGTGCAGTTTGCAATTCGTCACTTTATGATCACATGATATATTTTTGAGTGGCAGAGCTCTCTCACCAGTGACACTGACACATCAAAACTGTAGATGTACTGCAAAGCATGATACACTCCTACCAGCGCCACCCACCCATTCCAGCTCCACCCACCATTGTGCCACTGCCACATCAGTGTGAAACAGTCTTTCACCCAAATAACATCCGATCAGCAGTGGTGCTGTGGTTAGACCCTGATCAGTTATGGGTTGGGGGCCAGAGAGGGTCCCAGCTTCACCCTCTGTGACTGTACACTTAAATAAATGCTTCTGTAATATAGGTTGTCCCAGTGGAGCGGGAAGGGCAATGACAACAATGGCCTGCCACAGTGTTACATTTGATTATATAGTTGGTTATGACATACAAAAACAAACAAGTGTAATGACATCTTCAAGTAGAAAATGCTTCTGCTAAACTCTAACCCTAACCTAAACACTCCTGGTAAACCCTAACATTAACCTAAACACTCCTGGTACACCCTAACATTAACCTAAACACTCCTGGTAAACCCTAACATTAACCTAAACACTCCTGGTAAACCCTAACACTACCCTAAACACTCCTGGTACACCCTAAACTAACCACTCCTGGTAAACCCTAACACTAACCTAAACACTCCTGGTACACCCTAACCTAACTACTCCTAGTACCCCCTAACCTAAACACTCATGGTAAACCCTAACCTAAACACGGGTAAACCCTAACACTAAGCTAAACACTCCTGGTAAATCCTAACCTAAACACTGGTAAACCCTATTGCTAAATGCTCTTTCTATACCTTAACCCTAAACACTGGTAAACACTGGTAATGTTGTACCAGTGTACCAGGCATCAACTAAATGTTTCCATAAATTTGCTGATAAGTGTTTATGTTTTGACAAGATGATGTGGTGTAAACAGACTAGGTGAAGGAAGTAGTTCTGTGTTGGAAATACACTGACCTGCCAAAGCATGGTATTTCTCCTGTCTGTGTGTATGGAGAGGACTTCACACTGACCTGATGGCAATGGCTAAACCTTCTGTAGTTCTGTAGACTTCTATAGAATGACATATTGGTTTACATAACTATGTTTTTCCAAACCAAACATCACTAGCATATTTGCCTGACAGGACACATACACTCATCAAACTCTATCATCCCCTTGCAGTCTCACTGCAACAGACCTAATGGTAACTGCAAGTTAAACATACAACAGGGAAAAACAGAATCAGCTGTTTTTAACTGTGTGCAGTTGGCTCACCAGTGTGTTCACTGAATGCTATGTGTTCAGTGAACGCTGTGTGTTCACACTTTGTGTGTGTGTGTGTGTGTGTGTGTGTGTGTGTGTGTGTGTGTGTGTGTGTGCGTGTCTGTGTTTGAAAGTATCACCTTTTATTTTTAAGTCAGTGGCAGTGCCATATCCTGTGTTTTGGTTCCCACTACGTTTCAGGTTTGGTGGGGATGTAGGAACAAGTCTCTGATATTAGTCTCCCAATAAATTGCAATAATTAATTTAGTTATGACATTAATTACTTCTAACTTTAAAGTCTTTTGCCAAGGTTTTAGTCCAGGCCACCGGAGGGCTCGTCTACCACTGGTGCTGCTGACAACTTCAGCTAGCAGGGAAATGGTGTGTCAGTACACTGGGGTTAGGGTTAGGGTTGGGTTAATGTAAGGGTTAAGATTAGGGTTAGGATTAGGGTTAGGGTTAGGGTTAGGGTTAATGTTAGGGTCAGGGTTAGAATTAATGTTAAGGTTAGTGTTAGGGTTAATGTTAGGGTTAGGGTTAATGTTAATGTTAGGGTTATGGTTAGGGTTAGAGTTAATGTTAGTTTTAGGGTTAAGGTTAGGGTTAGGGTTAATGTTAGGGTTATGGTTAGGGTTAGAGTTAATGTTAGTTTTAGGGTTAGGGTTAGGGTTAATGTTAGGGTTAGGGTTAGGGTTAATGTTAGGGTTAGGGTTATGGTTTATGTTAAGGTTAGGGTTAATGTTATGGCTAAGGTTAGGGTTAATGTTAGGGTTAGGGTTAATCCTCTTTACACATAATCCTCTTTACACTTTGACCACAATCACAGTCATGTGAGAGCACTGGGGTGCATAACCTACAAAATCGTTTCCACAGTGAAGCTTTGTGCAGCTGTGGCAGCATTCAGAGTCTTTCTCTCAGTGATACACACAGTAATACTCACACTCAGTGATACACACATTCAGTGATCCTGTCCACCCTGGTAGTGTGTGTAAGTAGGTGTGTGGGGGTGGAGGTGGGCAGAGCCACAGGAAGGCTCAGGTTAGGCCACAGTTGTTCAAATCTGGACCTTAAATCCAAGTCATGTCCAGGACTGTGCAATCACTTGTAATTGATTAAGTAATGAATTTAACTAGCTGTCATCACACCTGAATCCCAGATAAAAGGAGGACAGGAAACCTGTAGCACCTGAACCTGGAGGTTAGGATCTAAACATTTGTAGTTTAGACTATATTAGTCTGTTGTTTCCAAGATTACTTCATTCTGAAGCACTTTTATAATTAGTCTTTGTACAGATGACTGGAAAGTAGAGCTTTGATAAATACTACTACTATATAAGGTATTTGTGATTAAAATCTGTCTGTAAAGGTGTTCATTTTGTATTAAACAAATTCGTTAGCAGTTGAATATGTTAGCAGAGTTTATTTATATTTATATAACAGCAGACATTACCACACCAACCGCACACATACACATTAACACACAACACAGAGATTACCACACCAACTGTATACATTACCACACACACAGCAGACATTACCATACACAGTGCACACATTACCACAGACACTGCACACACCAGAGACATTAGCACACACATACATTACCGCACACTTTATCACACATACATATTACTGAACACACCACAGAGATTAATACACACACATATTACTAGTGCACACACATCACCATACACCCCACAGACTTTTAACAGATGCATTCCTTACTGCATAGACATTATCACACACACACACACACACAGACACACACACACACACACACACACACACACTACACACTACACACTCTACCAATCCATGCATACACTGCGGACATTATTGTAGACTTTACAACACACTACACATACAGTGCAGGCATTACCACCCACATTGCAGACATAACTGTAGACACAATAGATGTTACTGTAGACACCTCAGACACTACCACAAGTTTATACACAGGCACTTTCTATTATTCAAAGGCCCAGAAGTTAAAAAAGATTCCCACAGGTGAGTCAAGAAGATGTACTCTAGATGGCTGCCGTGGTGCAAGGGTCCCCTCATCCTCATGAACAAGAGAAGACAGGGTGATGGGTCCCGTTGACACTGTGACAGTGCCCACATCCCTGTAACAGGTCTGCACCTGCCAGGAAGAGTCATCACACTTGACGGTCTGAATGAAGGAGAACACATGGCCTCAGCACTTCGGTGGTGTGAATAAAAAGGAATCTAAATGTGATGTAGTTTAAATTATTTCTTAGAATTGCATCAGTGGGCCATCGAGCATAGCCTTCACACGACAGAAGCAGCACCCAGTTCATCTCCTCTGTGTTAGGGCAGAGCCCTGCTGAGAGTTTCCATCTGCAGCAGGTTACAGAGGGTAGAATTCATCTGAGTGAGCGTAGTGTGTGCATATGAGATTATAGAGCTATGGGTTACACAGTGCAATCCTCATCCAAGCCACACTTTAAAGTGCTAGGATAACCCAACGGTGGGGTGAGATTTAATCTCTGTGAATTGTGATGTGATTGTTTGGAGTCTCTCACTCAGTGACAACTTGCTCCGGTGACATTTATTTTCCCAAGCGAGAAATCAAATTAGAATCTGTTTGACAGTATCTCCTTATGTGCTTTTTAGTGAATGTGTTTGTTTTTCATTTGGAAACACTGTCTGGTATGAAAATCAAAGGATGGTTGTATTAACTGATTTTAATCTGTACTTCAAACACCATGTTATTGGACCAGAAACAGATCAGAAACAAAAACAAAGATAGCTCATGGCAAAAGGTTGCTTAAAGGCACATATGTAAAGTTGTAAGAAAATGTTTAGTGTTCATTGCAATGTTTTTTTCTTATATTTATTAGCTATGTTTACATCCTGAATGCTGTATCTTCCCTGAGAAGCACATTCTGTATTGTTTTTACTGTTCAGTCCTCTGTCTAACTGCTCGGCCCTCTGCCTAATTGTTCAGTCCTCTGTCTAACTGCACAAGTGATATAACTGGCAGCTCCAGGTTCAGTGAGCCTGTGATGTGGTAACACATGTCGTCATGAGATTTCAAAGTTTTAACACTAACCCCATCACTTCAGTTAGAATAGGCACTTACCCACAACTCCCCACCCCACACAGACAGTCTCACTTGTGTAAACCAGTAATCCCTTGCTCTTGCTTCCGGTCACACCTCGTAGATCTGTAGTTCTGGTGTAAAGGTCAGATTCATTCACTCTGAAAACAAATGTCTTTTTCCTGCTGCATCTTCCACTGAATAGAAGATGGTGTGTGTGTGTGCCGGGGGGGGGGGGGGGGGGGGATTTTCATCTACATAATCCACATGTGTACAGTAGATCAGCCACTAATAAATATTCCACATTTCATTGTCAAAAGCTGCAACACATACAGGCCACAGAGATGCAGTATTGAGTTTATATATGTGAGAGGGAATTAAACAACTACACAAGCACATAGACACAATAAAGCAATGAAGGGAACCAATACCAAAGTCACCAGACCTAACCCTAACCCTAAACCCTAAACCCTAAACCCTAATCCTTAACCCTAAACCCTAAAGCCTAACCCTAATTCTAACCGTTACCAAAGTCACCAGACTTAACCCTAACCCTAACCTACCCCTATCCCTAAACCCTAAACCTAAACCTTAATCCTTTCTCTAACTCTAACCCTAAACCCTAAACCCTAACCCTAACCACATAGGTAAGCAGTGGTTTCAGATATAACATTGGTTTCTCCACATTAATATGAAGGCACTAAACCTTGGGAAGCATGTCTCCACACGCTTCTGTTTCTCCTCTTTACTCCTTCCTCTTCTGTGTTAAATTTATCTGGTTTCTAATAGTTTATAATAAAACATTTCTTATTTTTGTCTCTGGGTCAGACAGAGGGTTCATTGGATTGTAAAGCAATTTCTTACTTTACAACCACTTGTTTGACCCATCATCCCTTAGTAAAGCATTCTACTGAGACTATGAGTCACATCTCCAACCACCTCAAGGGAAGGCTGGAGGCAATGAAGAATGTTTTGTGAAAGAATATTAGATAGATTTATCACAGCAACTGTTAGACGTCAGAAGCTACAATCCAAAGACCTGCATTTATTTTATTTTATTTTTTAAAGATCTTACAAATCTAAGACTAAGATGGCAGCATGGGGAGTGTTCGTTCTAGCACTGCCCCTACCATGGACACACAATCTTATTTCAATCGACCTTACATTTCGATCAAGGTCATATGTGTTTTGGTGGTGTTGTATTTCAATATAGGTTTTAGTGGATGTACCCTCAATCTCTCTATCTCTCTCTCTCTTTCTTTCTCATTTTCTCTTCCACTCTTTCTCTCTACATAGCACTTAAACACAATGTAGTCCTTCTGAGTGTCATTTTGGGAAGTGGAACAGATTTGAGCACAATGGATCAATTATGTTCCATGTAACTTTATTTGTGCCCATTTTAGATAATGAACACCCTCTTGAATTGGTCCCAGCTGCAATTAATTCTGTATTAAAAGCACCAGAGCCACAGGCAGGTGAGTGATTGGGAGGAATGGACTCATATCGCCTTTAATTGTCCATTAATGCATTAGGCTAAAGAGCCTGTGCTGAGTTCACTGCTGAAAGGCACACTGATCCTGGACCTGCACCAAGGAAAAAACGGCTTCAGAAAAGCACTAAAGACAGCGTGTCTGCTGATGAAGACCTGAGAATACAGATCATTTTCTAATAAATGACACGCAAATCCAACAAGACCAGTGGGTCACACTGAAAGTGGAGTCTAGCCTAGGGGCACAAATGCCACACTTACACTGGACATGTGCTTTCAGAGACAGGCCTGTAATTTAGAGACTGGTGTGAGTGCTCTTACCTTCATGTCCTACCACACTGCTCAAACCCACACTGCAGTCTTACTGTACTTCACCATCTGGTGCCTACTACCTTCTTTTAGATTACAAAGGAAAAAAGAAAAAAAAATGTCTTCACACTGTTTGCATATATATTCCCAATCTAGTTCAGTCCAAATGAGAGCATGTGGGTCTGCATGTGAGAGTGCAGCCTGGGTTAGTTAGTGCTGTTCTAGGATCAGCTGGAGCAAGGTAAGGCCAGCTAAAGCTGGTGCTTTCTAACATGGTGGATTCTCTGCCCTAAAAACTGATTGATTTCCTGCTGATCCTCAGGCTATGTGGCCCGCTCTGACACTCTCTTCACCTTTACTGGAAATATCAAAGATTTTGGGAAATATATTGAAGGGTTTAGGTCATGTATAAAAAGCTTTGGCTCCAAAGTGTCTTTGTAATGACAGTAAACAGCTGGGGCCAGAGTTCACAGCAGCAGCATGGTTACAGTTAGGTTACAGTTAGAGTTATGGTTACAATTAGGGTTACAGGAAGAGTTAGGATTACAATTAGGGTTACAGTTAGGGTTACAGGATGAGTTATGGTTAAAATAAGGGTTACAGTTAGGGTTACAGGAAGAGTTACAGTTACAATTAGGGTTACAGTTAGGGTTACAGGAAGAGTTATAGGAAGAGTTATGGTTACAATTAGGGTTACAGTTAGGTTTACAGGAAGAGTTAGGGTTACAATTACGTTTACAAGTTCCATAGTCTTGGGTAACTGGTGTGGAATTAAAAGCAAAGTAGTGTGGTCAGAGGGAGTGGACAGATTAGTGGCTGAATAGACACACCTGCCCCTTGGTCCTCTGTGACATATTGTGCATTTGTCCGTAAAAGTGGTTTGGAGACCACAGAGACCACCTGCTGCTGTGGGAATATACCGACAGTGTCACAACAGAACAAATGTGCTGTACAAATCCTATGGAGTGGGTTTATTCCTCCTCTGTCCTCTGAAGTAAAGAAAGTAAAAGGTTTTCTTTCATCTGTAGTTCTGTGTATTTGTTCCTTGAGTGTCTCCAAATAAATACCATTTTCTGTGTGTGTGTGAGAAAACAAGTCTTTTTTCATAAGTAATGACCCAACCATGAAAAGGGAGAATTTTCAGTTAGACTTTTCAGGTGTTCCATATATTCTAACCATAAAAGGGGAGAGAGAGGCAGCCAAAATGCCAAAGGCACATACTGAATGGTGAACATTGGGTTATGAGGAACGTGGCAGTTATACAAATTTATAATTTCAGTTTATCAGTAAATTCAGAACCAAATTAAATCTTCTGAAATTGACAAAATGCCAAAATGGGGACAAATCCCAAACATCTTATGATTCAAAATGGTTTTGTGAGCTGCTGCCCTGCTTTCTGGCGATCTGGTGCAGGTTGTTTAAAACTGAGTGTTTGTTTTTTAGCCTTGTGTCATGTGGAGATGCTGCTCTGTATATACAGAACAGAATGTGCTACTTTGCAAACTGCAGCTTCAGCACAAGAAGTTAAGAAAAACGGTTTCCCGTTAATCAGGGCAGACACAGGAAATGACCTCGCAATCCATCTGGCTGCACACCTGGCACTTCAGACAGATCTTGGCACGTTTGGACCAGAACTCTCCGGTGGCCACTGGGTGCTGGATAACACTGAACCCTGGACAAGGGGCATGAGAGCAGTGAACAGTCTCATCACCTACAACTGACCCTTCAGACAAAACAGGGTTTGTTCAGAAACACCTCTGAAGTTAAATGTAATTTGCTGTCATGGCTGTATTTCTGAAATGGCAGTGAGGAAACATTGCTACTCAAAGGACAAGAGTGATTATTGGCAATGATGAGCAGACATAGATTGTTTGGCATTTTAATTAAATAGCTGATAGGTCAAATGCAATCTGATATTGCCTCAATACTTAGATTAGTAGTATGTGTGATATATTGAGTGACTGAGGAAACACAAAATAATTGACAAAGAATAAAGAAAAAGTTTAATTAACTGTTCATTGCATCTCTTCAGTAGCTTGTACCTATATCTTAAAGAACAGAGCTGTTATGTTAAAGCTCCGGGATGTGCTACAGACATACCCATCCCAGCTGTATGTCTATTTATATTGCACTCCGAGCACAGACCATGATCCTGAATTGCTCTTTCATTTAGACACGATGAGCCTCACAGGTGTGTCTATACACTAAGGCAATGATGAGACTACACAAAGTACACAGATGGCTTTGGCCCAGTCACTTCCTCATTGATATACAGGACTAGAAATAGCAGCAGTCTGTAAGTACATGGTTCACTATTTTCTGATGCACTTTATTCGAACAGTGCAATCCATTTCTTTGCCAGAACGTATGCGGTTTGATGGGCTACAGTCAGCCTGAGTGGTCTTATTTATGCTAATTTCACACAGAACTTTCCGTATGTTCACCAGCAACAATTTCATGAAGATTGCCTGATTTGTAATCCAGAACTGTATGACAGTATTAATCCATTTAAATGTGCACTCAGTAAATTTACAGCACTGGATTTGTAACAACACGATAGTTATTTGGGCTTGTAAAATAAATTGACAGATTTGGGTTACTATTAGGGGTGTGTGTGTTGTTTGTCTCTGAGTCTTTGTCTGTGTGTTTGTCTGTGTGTGGTTTTGGCTGAGGGGAATGTTGTATTTTATGCATAATCAGCACACCTGCTGGGCTGACGCATTGACTCAGAGTTTGTGTGTGTGTGTGTGTGTGTGTGTGTGTGTGTTTGCACGCAGGTGCATATTTTGCGATACGAAATTCAAGCATGACAATAACGCTACAGAAAAAAATGACTGAATTGTTGCACCTTTTGATAATGCAATAAAGCAGCATGAGGGAAAACAGGACACCATAGAGGACAATGTTCATAGATGTTCTAGAGACACAAATTAGTGTGAGCACTGGATTAAATCACAACAGATTAAATGATTGAGTTAAATTCATAATTTGAGAATCAGACATACATGTGCAGATTTACTTCAGCAAGGGATTTAAGAATGCAAAACATGACTAGCTGTTAAGAGCTTAAAGGACATGACTGAGGTAATTATATACTCATGAATCTCATAAATCTTATGAATCAAGTAAACAAATCTTAAAAGTTCTCATCGCAACTAATGGGCTGAGTATGAGAACAAATAAATACAATTCTGAGAAAAACCCCTCCAGTCAAAACACCTCCAGGCAAAATACCTTCAGTCAAAACATCTCCACTCAAAACACCAGAGACATGTCCCTACTCTAGGACACCAGAGACCACTCCCTACTCTAGGACACCAGAGACATGTCCCTACTCTAGGACACCAGAGACATCTTCCTTGTGACGGCGGCTCAGAGAAAGCGAGAAGTGCATTTTATTATCCATAGATAATAAGATAGCTGATGCACTAAACACACATATATCATACAAGGTAGTCTTCATCTTGAAGGCAGCGCAGTGACGATCACCTGCTTATGCTGGGGAATAGTCTGCCAATGTGCAGCGCTGTCTTCGTGTACCTGTGGGTGTTAAATAGACACTTCATTAGTGAGGATAGGTGTGCCCAATTAATACTCCAGGGATTAGGAGCGAGGCTGGGAAGTGCAGTAATTTCTATTATGAGTGGACCAGCGTCCCATGACAGAACCCCCCGAAGACCCCGCCCACCTATTGACATGCGGTTGGCCCAGCCCTGGGTGTTCCCTGTGGAAGGAGGCAGTGAGGTCGGGGTCCAATATCAGGAAGGACGGTATCCAGCATCGTTCTTCCAAACCAAAACCCTCCCAGTCAATCAGGTATTGAAGTCCTTTACCCCTTCATGTGTCCGCCCTGTACAACGGCCCACCTTCAATGTCAATGGGGGGAGGCGGAGGACCCAGGGGGCCACCTTCCTCTGCGACGGGACCCTCCACAAACTGGCTTCAGGGCGGACACATGGAAACCCCGAGACGCTTTACTGTGTCCTGGCAAACCCACACGATACTTAACATCATTACGGTGTATGGGCCCTCATACTTTGCCTCCAGCTTTCCCAAGGGGCCTGCCCATCTATATTTCGTGGAAACCCACACCGGTTGTCCCGACACATATTGCGGAGTCTCCCCGCATTTCACATCTGCCTTCCTCTTATAGTTGGCAAGAACCTTGCTTAGGTTCTGATGTGCCTCCTTCCACACCCGCTCATTGTGTTGGCACCATTCCTCTACGGCCGGCTGGTCAGATGTGGGCACATTTCATGGATAAAACACTGGCTGATACCCTAAAACACACTCAAATGGCATCCTCATGCCAGAATGGCATAGTGAAATTTTGAGCATATTCTGCCCACAGGAGAAAGGTACTCCAGGTCTCTAGGTGTTGATAACTATGTAAATGCAAGACCATACCCAGTTCTTGATTTATTCTCTCCACCTGTCCATTGGCCTGGGTGTGGTATCCGGATGTAAGACTGACCAGTTTTCCTAACAGCTCCCTCCAGACTCTGGACGTAAACTGTGGGCCACGATCTGAAACAATGTCTTCCATTAGTCCAAACCGCCGAAATATGTGGCGGAAGAGCTGGTCAGCCATCTCCCAGGCCATAGGTAGTCCTTTTAATGGGATAAATCTCACCATCTTTGAGAATTGGTCCATGACCACCAATATCACTGTGTTCTCCTCCAAGATGGGTAGATCAAAGTCTATAGCAATGTGTGACCAAGGAGGTAGAGAAGTGGGTAAGGACATCAGCTCACCTGTAGGTGGGGTGCACAATTTGTTCTTGTTCACTTTAACACTAGGTATCTGAAATTGTACACATAGCACAATGATCATTCAGGATTCAAATTCAAGTAGACACTTGGGACTAGACATCTATTCACATCCAGGCTTATTTTTTCCATCATTTAGGTTCCATTTGAGCTCATCTAAAACAGAAGAAAATGTCAAAAAAAAAAAAAAAAAAAAACACCTTTGATTTTTTTTGGCGTATAATGTGTCTATTGATGCTGGAGATTCATTTTCACTCATACTCTGCATTTTCTGATTCATCAGGGTTTTGTGTAACATATTGAACAGTTTTGAATATATACATGAAATGGCTAATTAGCTACACAATGTATTCCACTAGGTGTCCTAGATTTAGTGTCCAAAAATCTCTCCAAATTAACACAAAGTCATTAATCACTATACATCAAGTTTGCATGGTTCTTTTTGCTAAAACATCACAGTAAGTTACTTTAGTGAGTTCCACAACAATATTAGCTTCATAACATCATTGTTAACATCATTAGGGGAAAATACTGTAGCTAATACTGTAAATGCTGGGGAAAATAGTGTAAATGCTGTAATACTATAAAGAAATAGTATACTTTCTCATTTATACTTATGATTTGTAGCAGGATTATGAATTTTTCCAGCAGTGAATGGAAATATCCAGTGATTTGCTATGCAAACATCGAATAGTCCATGCTAGTCCATGCTAGCAGCCAAGCTAGTCCATGCTAGCAGCACCCAAACAACTCCACATAAACTTCAGCTAAAATAAGTCTCTTCCTTTCCATGATGTCCAAAAGTATTGTAGATCAAATCATTCTTATGGTTGTATCAGTTTCGCCAAACAGCATGAAACCCATGCGCAAGGCTATCTGCTAACAACACTGAAGCACTGACAGTAGACAGTGCACAGACCTTTAAACATTAAAGGATGACTAAATAAGGCAAGTGAGGGGTCTACGTTTTTGTCTAAGCCTCCTCTATTTGATGAAACTGCTGCCAATCATGCTGCTTGCCCTGGAAACACTTGGAAACACCTGGAAGTAAATGTTAGTCACCCTCCCTCCACCTTTCCTCCTTCACACATAGGTGATAATTGCTGTCACTCCAAGACAATGGCACTGCAATGGCCAATAGAAATCAATATAAAATAGAAAAGGGGTCTAATGCTCTATTCAGGAACACTTTTACGTCAATAACATGCATTTTCAGTTAACCAAACGCTTGCGTATTTTGGGTTTGCTTACAAAGGAACCGAACGCGTGTTTTTACGCAAAGAAGTGAGCACACAATTAAAGAACTTTACTAACACTCTATATACCATTTAAACATGTCACGCAGTCTGAGTTTCCCATGTCTATCCTTAATGTCTGCGAAGTGAGGATATGACAGGGCCATTCCCACTCAAGCGCCTGACCATCGATTACTTGTACTTAGTCAATGATGTTCCTTGGGGTGCCATCTTGGACTGCTCCAGAGGGACATCTCCTAGTGGAACAGCAACAGAAGGAGGAAGAGTTGCCTTTAGGGGCTTGGTCTCGGAAGCCCCGCCCCAACTCGTGCCTCTACCTGCTATGGCTCGGTCTATGAAGACCATAGACATGTGTCCTAACATAAATTAACAAAGGAAAAAATAAAATGAGCTTCATCTTCATCTTCATCTTGTATCTCTTTTTTTGAACTCTCCTTCCAGATCTAGTAGCCTACAAGACAGGAAAATGTAGCATAAATACTCACATGCAAGGCCCAGCTGGTTAACCATCTCTCTGCCTTGTAGATAGTGTTCCACCAGCCGCGTGTCAGGTGATATCAGGGAAGAACAAGAAGGTGCACAGTGGGCACAGGAGTGTGAAAACTGCTCCAGTGAAAAGTGTAAAAAAAAACCTGAGTGCAAATGAGACTACTAAAGACTACTTCTTTATCACCTTTATTTATTCCAAACACGTTTTGAATTGTAGACTAACATTAGCAATGTAGTTATTCAGTTAGATTTACTCACTGAAATGATCATAACACAATGGTAACTATACATGTGTTTGGCCCAATATTGAATATATTTATATAAACACAAGTCTACTCACTACCTTTAATCATATATTTAATCCCTTAACTTGGCCAGCTCATAATATACAGACTGACTATTCTTCTGTGCATGAAATCATTTCTTCTTGTCAGTTCCAAACCAGTTGGTGTCGGAGGCCTCACACCTTCCTAGCTGGGCCTCTGACATCGAGCATCTCATGCGTTATTTATGGAAACAGGTTAACTGGCCAGTAGTTCATGGCTGTGGTTTGTGTCTTTCTTTTTCTCCTGATAAATGGGTGGTTGTTCATGGGAGGGGGGTGTTCATGGGTGGGGGGGGGGCTGTACATTGGGGGTGGGTGTGGTTGTACATGGGGGGGGTTGTACATGGTTCGTTTGAAGTTTTACTTCTAAAAATAAAAAAATATATAGAAACACTAAAAATGAACTGAAACCTCTACATTCTCCGACACTTATCACACACACACACACACACACACACACACACACACACACACACACACACACACACACACACTACACACTACACACTCTACCAATCCATGCATACACTGCGGACATTATTATATACAGTTGGCAGATAAAGTGGTGAGGCATATTCTAACCTGTGTGTCTGATTAGCCTTCACTTTTTTTTTACATTATGCAATCTTATTTTAGATTTATATGTCTGTATTAACAGCACTGATTATATCTTCATGTTATAAGCATTATAATAAGATACAAATATACAAATATAGAAGTTCAAAGGTTATAAACTCCACTTTACAAAATCAAAGTCCTCAGGGAAGAAACTGTTCAAATTTGAAGCGTTTTAGAAGATAAACGTGACTATTTTTCTTTATTTGTTTCACCCAAAACATCCAGTGGTTGTTCTTGTACAGGACAGATCACACTCTTCCTGAAGTGAACTACATTACAACTATATTTACTGCAGTCATGTCTCCTAATAATTCTGAAAGATACCATTACTGTTGAAAAAAAAAATCAACAAATTCATGACCAGCTCACTCGCGTGAATCTGTGCATGTGCACAGCCTCATGTCATCTTTGCAGGTTTGCAGCCTATAGTAGGTCTGGCTGTATGGTAGTGTTGTTCTGGCTGTATGTTAGGGTAGGTCTGAGTGTATGGAAGGGTTGGTTTGTGTGTATGGTAGAGTAGGTCTGGCTGTATGGTAGAGTAGATCTGTGCGTATGGTAGGGTAGGTCTGTATCTCTGTGTACATGGTTTTTTGACAGTGGCAGGCTTCTCAAAGCCCCTTAACCATGCGCTTCTCAGCAGGTGACAGATGAAGTCAGCTTGTGTGATTGTAGTTTCTACTGGGGGCGGTGGATTGGTACCTTGATTTTAAGTGGGCCACTCCTTTCAGTTTTTTTAAGGGAGTGTGTTGAAATAGAGCAGAGTGAGTAATTAACCGCATATCAGAGGCTGTAATATGATGAGAAGGAGTCCAGCATAACCATTGCCCAGCAGGAAGCCTGCACACATGGGGCTGTCAATCCTGCACAAACACGACAGAGAAACGACATCATCTGGAAGATGACGGGGAAACTCGTAGCCCATCACTGGCAGTGTGGAAATCCCTGTGGGCAACTGCTCCACAAATCAACAGCATCATTGGAAAGACAGCTGGAGCTTCACAGCCTGATGACACAAACGCACACACACACACACACACACACACACACACACACACACGTATGTGTACACACACACAGACGCACATACATAGACATGTACATGTACACACACACACACACACATATATACACACATACACGTATATGTACACACACACACACACACACACACACGTATGTGTACACACACACAGACGCACATACATAGACATGTACATGTACACACACACACACACACACATACATACATACACACACACACATATACACACACATACACGTATATGTACACACACACACACACGCACACACACACATATACACATACATGCACACACACACACACGTATGGGCATACATGCACATACACACACACACACACACACACACACACACACACATACATACATACACACACACACATATACACACACATACACGTATATGTACACACACACACACGCACACACACACATATACACATACATGCACACACACACACACGTATGGGCATACATACATGCACACACACACACACACACACACACACACACACACATAGAGGTGCAAGCAGACAGAAGAAGTAGTCAAAAAGAACAATGACCAGATTTAAGAAGTGATAACATATCTTAAGTCTAACACTTCTATGAAAGTTATATAAATAGCATAAGCATAAAATAAGCAATGCTTGATGTTCACACAGAGGCTAACTCAGGGTGTAATATATCCATATAAAATGTGAATCAGAGTGCACAGGGTTTCTTGGTCTTCTGTCGTTGAATGTTTGGTTGTTGATAACAAGCATCTTGTCTTGCTGTCCCTCAGAGTGGGTGGCAGGCAGTACTGTGTTACAATCCTAAAGGCTCCACCCTGTCTGCCTTCAAAACTCGACTTAAAATTTTCCTCATTACCACACACTGCACCATTACCACACCTCCAACCAATGTGCATTTTAGGGGCTTAGGAGATCCTGCTGGCTCCACGTGACCGCCCTCTTTCTAGTCGTCGTGGTGCCCCTCGGTCCTCCTCGACCCAGGCTCCACAGCCTTAGGCCCCCCCCAGGAAAATTCCTGGGGGTGTTCCACTCCGCCTCTGGAGAAGACATGGACAATGATCACAGTCCTCTCCCCAATATCCTGGGATCCAGGTGGCAGTGTAGGGGGTGTCCACGCACCTCCTGCTAGGAAGTCCGTTCTTCGCTGAGGCAGTAGGCGTCCTGTGGTGGACATGCAGGAGGCCCTTAAGCAGGGGTTTATACATGCCTCAACCTCTCCATTGGCAGCCAGATTTTTCTTTGTGGAGAAGAAGGGTGGAGGCCTGTGGCCTAAATGAAGTTACTATGAAATATACTTACCCTCTGCCCTTGTTCTCCATCATGCATGAGAGAGCTACTATATTCAAAAAGTTGGACCTGAGGAGTGCATACAACTTGATTCGCATAAGGGAGGGGGATGAGTGGTGGACCACATTTATCACAGCATGGGGGCATTACGAATACCTGGTTATACCCTATGGTTTGGTCAACAGTCCCTCTGTCTTTCAGGCCTTTATGGACGAGATTTTCGGCGACATGACTGACAGATTCCTTATTGTGTACATTGATGACATTTTAATTTACTCACAGTCCTTATCAGAGCATCTCCAACACGTTGTGGCTGTTTTGTCCCGGTTCCGGAAACATCACCTCTATGTGAAGGCGGAGAAATGTGAGTTCCATCAGACATCCCTGACCTTCTTAGGCAGCGCTATCTCCCCTGGTAAGATCTCCATGGACCCAGAAAAGGTTATAGCAGTAATAGATTGGCCCACACCAGTGACTGTCAAGGACTTGCAAAGGATTCTATGGTTGGCAACTTTTATAGGTGGTTCATTAGGAACTTCAGGACCATAGCTTCTGCCTTGACTAACCTCCTCAACGGGCAGACCAAAGGGAGGCTACGATGGACTTCAGCAGCACACGAAGCTTGAAGCAGGCTTTTACAACCGCTCTGGTACTGCACCAACCAGACCCGTCACTACCCTTCATCATGGAGGTTGATGCCTCTGAGGTGGGAGTAGGAGCAGTGCTGTTCCAGAGACAAGGATCGCCAGCTAAGTTGTACTCCTGTGTCTTTTTTTTTCCCAAAAAGCTTCTACCCACAGAAAGAAACTATGATGTGGCTAACCGAGAACTGATGGCCATAAAGTTGGCTATAGAGCAATGGAGACACTGGCTAGAAGGAGCCCAACACCCCTTCATGGTTCTCACAGATCACAAGAACCTGGAGTACCTAAAGACAGCCCAGAGACTTACCTCCTGACAAGCAAGGTGGGCCCACTTCTTTTCACGGTTTCAGTTCTCTGTTTCCTACATACCAGGCTCCAAGAAGGGGACGGCAGATGCATTGTCTCGTTTACATGACAGGAAAGAGAGCCCGGAGAGCACAGAGATTGGAACACTGTTTACTGGCTCTGATTCGATGGGCTCTTCCGCAGGTGTTGGAGGAGGCCCTAAGCAAGGACCCTGCCCCAGCCGAGTGCCCTCCAGGGAGGCAGTATATCCCCGTGAGTCTACGCGATAACCTCATGAGATGGGCACATACATCTCTGTTTACAGGGCACTCAGGGATTATGAAAACCGCTGCCCTGTTGTCCAGGAAATATTGGTGGGTTTCCCTGGGTGAAAACGTGCAGGATTATGATATGTCATGTCCGACCTGTGCCCAGTCTCACACTCCGTGTACTCTCCCCAAGGAGAGCTGCACCTCTTGCCTATCCCCAAGTGCCTGTGGTCTCATCTCTCCATGGACTTCATCACAGACCTGCTGGTCTCAGAAGCAAATACCGTGATCATGGTGGTAGTGGATAGGTTCTCGAAGATGTGCCAGTTTATTCCATTTCCCTCTCTGCCCACAGCAAAGGAAACTGCAGATGCCATGTTTATTTTCGTATTCCAAATTTTTGGTCTGCCAGAGGAGGTAGTGTCCGACCGAGGTTCTCAGTTCACATCTCATTACTGGAGACAGTTTTGTGTTAAGCTCAATGTCGTGGCCAACCTCTCCTCAGGCCATCACCTGCAGTCCAATGGGGAGGCAGAGAGGACACACCAGGAGGTGGGAAGATTCCTCAGGCAGTATTGCACCACATACTCTGACTGGTCCCAATACTTACCATGAGCAGAGTATGCATGCAATTCCCTTGAACACTCATCCACACATCTGACCCCTTTATAGTGTGTCTTTGGATTCCAGCCAACCTTCTTCCTCTCGGATGATGCCCCCACAGACCTTCCTGCACTAGACCACTGGTAAAAGAACAGCACCAAGACCTGGGAGGAGACTGCACCTCGTTCCTAGCCCCTTGGATTACTCAGGTTCATGCCTACTGACTTACAGTGGGAACGGTACCCTCGACTTTCCTCATCCTGACCCACCTGCGTTGACAACTGCTACTCATATCCACCTCGCACTCATTCCTGTCAGTGCCAGTCTTTTGCAATAGGATCCTCATTTACCTGTGTCTGGGAGTTCGTTACAGATGCAAGGAGGAGGAACACGTTGAGTAGGACTGGATAGAAAAAGAAGGAAGGGAGAGAAAGGATAGAAAGATGATTTGAGAGGTGGAGGGGAGTGAGTGCGATGTCTGATGTTGTGGTGGTATGGATGAAGATCAGATCTGGAACATTGCCCACTTTGTGAGTCAGAGGAGAGTGGTTGAGGGTGAGGTCGAATGCTGTCAACAGCGGAAGGAATGCAGCTTGTCTGATGGAAGGTTTAAGTCTCCAAGGAATTGTGAGACACATTTCAGATGATTGATTTGTGGATGTATGAGATGAAAGATTGAGATAATATGAGAAGATACTTAGATGAAGTCCAGTAGTTGACATGTAGATGAACTGATTAAGAGCACAACAAAGCCTTCTCCAGGTGTTGATTACCAGAGTCGTCTAAATTTAAGTCAGTTCAATTCACACCTAAGGCCAGGGCAAAACTACACCCGTAGTGAGCAATTACAGTTAACAAGCAACTAACAACTAGGTTCAGACAATAAGCCTTGAATTTTAACAGAATCTAAGGCAAAAGTCAGTAAACTCAGAGCCTACCTTAACCAACCAGAGGATAATCCAATGAGAAAAACCAAAGCACACTAAATCTGAAGTTAGTCGTCTGAATTTAAGTCAGTTCAAAAAGTGCTGAGCCTGCCCCTCACCACACCATTACTACTCCATTATTACACCATTACCACACACTACACCATTACTACACCATTACCACACACTACACCATTACTACACACTACACCATTACTGCACACTATTCTTCTCCCTCTACACCTTTTTTCACTTTCATCCTGATGTTTTGCAATTATGAAATGTACTATATAATCAAACATTAATAATAATATCATCATCATCATCATCATATTAGTAGTAGTATTAGTAGTAGTAGTATTAGTATTATTATTTATTGTTGTTGGCAAAATTTAACTTATTTACTATGTGTGTGCTGCTGAGGCTCCTCTGTCATCCATGTCTCTCTCTTATTTTTGGCTCTTTGCTGTCACTCAGGAGACAGATAATGTACAAGTAGAGGCCCAGGGCCAGGTACAGACCCTGGACAGGTAGAGAGGCTCACATCCAGGTACAGACCCTGGACAGGTAAAGAGACCCACGACCAGGTACAGACCCTGGACAGGTAGAGGCCCACAGCCAGCTAAACAACCCAGACAACCATCCTCTCTTTCTGTGGTAGTGTAGCACAACTCAACCATCACACATCACTATCAAAAAGCTTCTATATAAGAAACCCTGACAGAAAGTTACAGCTCATATACACAGTTAAATTCTCACTAATAAACACTTCAGATGACTAATATGTAGTATAAACTTGAATTTATGGCCTGGATTAATTTTTGATGCCCAAAATGATTCGTTTGCCAGTGATAAAAAGGAATCATTTTAAATACTAGCAAATCTCCACTGAGTCAATTAAAACAGGAGCCAAAGAAAACAGTTACCAGGACTAATTAACTCCTCAAAAATGTAATACCCAAAAAATACAAGCGCAATATTTATTGAATAGACAAGAGACAGTATTATGTGAGAAAACTAAATGCAACATGTAACCTTATTATTATTAACTACTGTTTGACTCTTTCATTATTGGTACAACACTAAATATGTTCATTTGTGGTACAAGTGGATCATGGTGATGGTTTCTTCTCTGCTGCTCTTGACTGCCTGTGATGTGTGCAGCATGGAGGAAGCGAGAGGCGAAGTTGCACTAACAGATTCTTTATTTTCCATTTTCAATAAAGTAGCAAGGACAAGTCTAGGTGTTGTTCAGGATCAGAGCAGCGTTACACCAGTAGACGAGCATGGTCTTGACCGCTAATGTGCAGCGCTGTCCCTCTGAACCTGTGGGTGTATAAATAGTGCGCAGGGTTAATGAAACGCAGGTGTCTCCTGTCAGAAGACAGGTGATTGTGAGTGGGGGAGGCAAGTGGTATGGTCCTTCCTGGTCTGACGGAGGTGTGTCCCCCCCGGTAGAGGACCAGTCTACCGTGACACTGCCAACATGCACCACTCAGGTTTACTGGTAAAACACCTTATGTTTAAGAACACCAGGCTCAAATAGGCTCCTTATTCTCCTTATTCTAAAACTTTATTCTACAAAAAAAAATTGTTACCATGTCACTGAACACGGAGATTGGGCAATTGTGTTACATTCAACATGCTGAGTTGTTCAAATGCAGTGCTTCACTGAGAGAAGCGATAGGATCGGGCTCCCTGTGCTGAGGGTGTCAGCTGACATAGAGGATGGATGGAGACACGTTACTGAGCATGCCCGCCTGCCTCCTCCTATCTGAGCGGCTCATTCATCAGTGTAATTAGGAGCTGCCGTGGCAGACTGCTCACTGGACTCAACCTGCAGGCTTCTTCACAGACACTCCAGTGGAATAATGAAGCTGGCACGTCTGTGGTTCATTTCATAGATGTGTAGCTCATTAGTGTCAAGCTTGTAATAGTCTTCTGTCTCCTTCTGAAATGGAGAATAAGGATTAATACCATTACTGTTAACACAGATGCAGGCCCGGACACAAAAACAATGTTATTGGCCGTGTGGAACTGCTGACTCCTCTGATGCACATAAGTCTTAAACTTGATTATTTAGATGTAGAGGGTTAGAGTCAGAGGGTTAGGGTTAGGGTTAGGATCAGAGTTTACACTGACCCATGTTAAACAGGCCTTAGCTTTGAGATCCTCTGAAGATCACTGTTGGCCTCTACCAATGTCATAGATGAAGGGGGCTGGGAAATGGTGGGGTGGGGGTGAGGGCAAAGAGAGGATGTTGATGAGCAAAGTGGTGATGGAGCAGTTGGGGGGAACCAGTACCACCAGCCTTATGAAAAGAATTAAAACTTCTGGACCAGAAGAGGTTGTTTGTTGCCTCTACAGTTATATTTGGTCAAAAACTAATTATGCAGATTTTATAATCCATTCCTAAAGTGCTCATCAGCTGTCTGGGTGCTGCACACTAAGATGGGGGATGAATATGAACCTTTCCAGCAAAGCTTTTGCAGGAGAACTGCAGTGTTAAAGCTGAGAACTGTTCTGTAACGGCTACTGAACACGGGAACTGAATGAAGAATAAAACAAAAATATTATTTGTTCAAACCAATTAATGGCCAGTAAGCAGACTAAAGTTAATCAAATAAATATGGTAGTTTCAATCTCGACTGAGTAAATAATAATTTGTTTGGATGACTTTTTTACTCATGTAAACACAAGCAAACACAAATCATACATTAATGAGTGCTGTGAGACAGATCATTTTACTGTTGTGCTGTGTTTCAGATGGTGATATGAATGTGAGGTTTGAGAGCAGTGTGAGTCCTTTACTTTCTCCTGCATTTTACTCCCACTGGAATTGATGTCACTGACCCCTCTTAACTAATTAGAAAAAAGGCTTCGACATTTGGAGGAACATGTGATATCTCTATAAAGTACCAAACTTTTTCATTTAATTTGTGTCTACTCAAGAAGCTCTCCCTCCTTCTTTTCCATGGGCAGAATCAATAAGGTGATTGCAGACTGTATGTCAGTGGGTGGATCGATGAAAACCATAGCTCTATTAATGGAAATCAAACATTGACTCAGTGTAATTGTGATGTACTTACAATAACTGGCTGGACTGTGGAAAAACTCTATACAGGGTAATATTTACTGATGGCTTCTGTGACCACTAAAATGATGGAGAATGAGACAGAGGTGGAGAGAAAGAGAGAGAGAGAAGCAGAAGATGTCAGCCATCTGAGAGATCTCTGACTTGAGAGGAAATGTTTGAATCGAATGTGGTGATATTTTATTATCATCTTGTTTCTCATTGTTTGGCAGGATGGAATCCAATTAACTTCACTTCCCTTGACTTCACCCACACCCAACCTCCATGCCTACCCCTCGCAGAATATACCGTTCAACCATTACCCAAATCATCCCCACCTATCCCACCTACTGCCTAATGTTGATCCAGTTCAACCATTACTCACCTTCACTTTAAATATTAACACTCCCCCAGCCCACACTATCTACCACACTATCACCCTCACACTAATTCCTCAAGTTACCTTGATGTTTACAAGAAAACACAGTGCATGTGATTAATTGTGATAGGATGTTCTAGTTATACTAATTACCTCTTTGAGTCTCCACCCCTTTCTCCTGCTAAGTTTAGGTTGTCATGGTGATGAGCAAAACACATACAGTACAAGCCAAAGGAGACCTTTAAAAACTCTCGAACTTTTCCAGTGTTGCTCATCCTATTATTATAAGATTGATGAACCAAGTAGTGACCTTCAGAGTCATCCATTACCAACAATACTTCAATGACCCTAATGGCTTAGGCTTCATGAGACTAATGTGTTAGAGTTGGGTTCAGGACCCTAAGGGGTTCATGACCCTAATGGCTTTGGGTTTAGGACCCTAAGGGGTTAGTGTTCATGACCCTATTGAACCTTTTTTGCCTTGATAAGTGTAATTCTTCTCCCTGTATCTAGTTTAAAATCATGCACATTTTTCTAGATCACTCACCTAGTTTGCTTTCAGTGCTGTGACTTGCCAAGTAATCTACGTAATACATGTAGTGACTAGATTATGACCGTTCTACGAAATCACTCTGAGGGTCCCATAAGATTAATATGAAACAGCTTTGGCTTGTTCTGGAAATAGAAGTTCAAGCACTGAGGTGATGATGACCACACCTGATGCTATGATCAGATGAAAGTTTGTGATCTTTTCAAACTTCACAAAACAAGAACTATAAGCTCCACCCTCCTCACTCAGGCCATCAGACTTTACTTTGCTAGGTTGACTTTACACAATTTGCCTGTCAGTTCTTACAAACAATTCATAAATTTAATCAACAAAGAGATAAATTCAAATAATACAAACTATTTTGAATGAAAAGCACATTTCTTGAACCTGTCTCATGGCATTTAATATGTGCCTTGTGAAAGTATCAATTTCAGCATTTATTTTTTGGCTATTTTTATAGATAATTCATTTTTCTAGGAAATGTCTAGGATGCGAAAAAGATTTCAGGTGCACTATTGACACATTACAAGTCCAGATGATAAACAAGCCAAATTGACTAAGCAGCCAATGCATTTACAAATTAATTATTCCAGAAACTTGAAATGGGTTTATTGAACACATCACTACAGAACTGCAAAGATCACCTAAAATATAGAAGAAATAAAATGTTTTAGAATGAGTGGTACTTGTGGTCCTGGTACAGCAGTGCTGTCATCATCACTGTGACACCAATAGCCCCAGAATGGTTATATGCCATTTATGTCTTGTTATATTTCTCTGGCTTCAGGATAAAGACATGATTATCTTTTTACTTATAAGGTGCCCTCATTCAATTACAGAAGAAGTACTGAAGGACATAGAATCAATGGAAAACCAGAACCAATTAAAAAACAGCTAATTGCAGATGCATTTTTAAGTGGATTGACTAAGTAGCCATCAATAACAGCGGTTCCTGCCAAGGAAAGTATGCAGGAGAGTAAGTGAAGATATTTAGCTGTTAGGCATGTCTGCTTTGAGGATGGATAGAGGCTCAAAGTCCATACACATCTACAGACTCCCAACGCTTTTAAAGACTGGCTCTGTTCTGCATGTTTCGATTTAGTGAATGGGCGGACAGTTATCAAGAGTGACACATGAGTGGGTGCAGCACTGTGTTTTATCAAGATATGAATTGTTTCTTCCAACTTTGGTCCATGCTTATTAAGTGGATTTCAGTAAATTGCCACAATATGCCTATCTAGAAAGGCATCCTTCAGAATTCAACCAGATTGAAGTGGACATGCTGCTTTTGAAAAGGGTGAAGCTGACATGGAAATGGAAGGATGCCTTAAACTCTTCTGTTGTTCACTGATCTCCTCTGTGATTAATGGAAGTACATTGCTGGATGATCTTAACATTCAGTACCAATGACTAAATTCAGTTTTCAGCAGACAGTGTGTATTATTTAAAAACATGTCCTGCATTATTATATTATTCAATTTTGAAGCACCCAGTTATTAAATGTTTGTATATTTATATGTCCACACATACAAAAATTGAGTTCATCTTTCTTGCTGAGAAAAGATCCAAATGTAGATCTTGATTTGATTCTCTGAAATATCTAATAATCCAAACATTAATCGTAAAGTGTTATATCAGTACCATCTAAGCTCTGGTCCATACAGAGGTTTTCCTTCTACTTTTCAAAGAAAAAAAATTCTTCCCACACAAGCTTTGAATTTTTTAAAAAATCTGTAAACATGAAAATGCAAAAACACCAAGTTTTCTGCTGCTAAGAGCATGTTGTCCAGTCCTAAGTCTTAAAACAGTTACTACCAGTTTGCTAACTACAATGACACATCAGGGGAAGGGGAGTTGTATGTGTGGACTGATGATGAAGTGGAACTGCTCTTCAGTATCACACTAGAATAGCGGAACTATACATTCATGTGTAAACATGTAACAAGTCCTGTAATCAATGTCAAATCTGTGCTATTTTGGAATAATGGCATCATGTAACAAAGGATATAACAAGGCACACTCTTAACATTACAATCCAAGACTACGCGACTGTAAACGGAGTTTCTAAAAATCTTTACCATGGAACAAGCTTTGCAAAAGCATTACCCATTACCCATTAGCACCATTATTTAGCCTTACCAACTTCAGTCAGAGTCCTTTAGATGCCTGAGGATTTCTGTACTCAACTAAAACTTTCTCCACTCAATCATACAGAACACAAGATATACACATCTCTACAGCCCATCAGCATTAGCCAATCACAGCATAATTTCCTGAAGTCATCATTATATCAGTGCATGCTCCAAAATTAACTGTGTTGCAAATTCAACCACTCAGTATAAAAAGCACATTAGAGAGAAAGAGAGATAAAACAGAGAGAGAGAGAGAGAGAGAGAGACAGAGAAACAGATTCCTTTCTCAATTTGTACCTGTAGCTGTTGGCATTTAGCCAGTGATGCAGGCAACACTCTATTCATCTTGGACACAGTGACTGAAGTGCTTTCTCTTCATGCTCACATTTACAGTGTCTACATACTTTGCTTCTTGGCCCATTCACACGTTAGCTCACTGTTATGCAATCACACATCTATTGCTGAGACTAAATAATGAAGCAGTGCAATCTGTTCTTTCACCCTGGAGCCACACTTTGTTCTACAGTGAAGACACTTTTTTTCTACATATCAAAGCCTCTCTTGCAGGACACAAATTGAGGAATTGCAGGCAGGTCATGTGATAATTGTAGACTATTATCCTGAATGGAGCCCTTAACCTCTATATTAGACAAAATGGCACATTTAAAATCTCAGAGTACCAAAGATGAGTGCATACTTTGAGCATTTCTAATGTCTTGAAAATGGGCTCTAGGGTGAGGGTTAGGATTAGCTTTCTAATGTCTAAATGGTCTATTTGCTTCAAGGTATCTAAGCTACATAAAAATCCACCAAAGATAATTTAGAAGTTATTATAAATGACACATATAATGACACATACACAGATAGTGTAGTTTCCAGTACAATGCTGTACTGTATACACAGATAGTGTAGTGTCCAGTACAGTGCTGTACTGTATCTTTTGGCAGGTGGTGGTTTAGCTGGCAGGTCTGTTCTCGGTGGAGGTTTGGCTGGCAGGTTTGTTCTGGGTTTGGCCAGTAGGTAAAGTGTGTGTGGAGGATTGGTTGGATTGTGAGTTGCATTATGGTGTGGCATGACACATGAGCAGAGTGTGCATGTGTGTGTTTGTGTTTGTGTGTGTGTGTGTGTGTGTGTGTGTGTGTGTGTGTGTGTGTGTGTGTGTGTGTGTGTATGGGTAATAGAAAGAAGAGACACTAGGTAGATGCTAAGGGAAGTGAAGGAAAATGGATGGGCACTTCAGGCTTATGAGAGAAACAGGTGTTTTTATGGGAGGAGCTGAGGTGTTGTGAGAGGAGCTGAGGTGGTATGAGAGGAGCTGAGGTGGTATGAGAGGAGCTGAGGTATTGTTATGAGAGGAGCTGAGGTATTGTTATGAGAGGAGCTGAGGTATTGTTATGAGAGGAGCTGGGGTGTTATGGGAGAAGCTGAGGTAGTATGAGAGGAACTGAGGTATTGTTATGAGAGGAGCTGAGGTGATATGGGAGCAGCTGAGGTGTTTTGACAGGAGCTGAGGTGTTGTTATGAGACGATCTGAGGTGTTGTTTTGAGAGGAGCTCAGGTGTTGTTATGAGATTAACTGAGGTGTTGTTATTCAGAATGTAAGGACAAATGCAGGCTTTGAATACAAGCAGTGATGAATAGCCTTTGTCTCTTCATGGCACAGTGAGAAGCTTTTCAGATGGTTAAATACAGAGGGGTAAACAAAAAGGGTTAAACACAGAGGATTAAACAGAGAGGATTAAACACAGAGGATGAATATTTTCAGAGGGTAAATATTTTTGGTTATTTAACTATGCAGGTAACCAATGTTTCCAGCCTCAGAAAATTAGGTCTATACATTAATCTTTACATCAGGAATAAAGGAGTTCCTCTGGACAACATTTTCTAGAGGTTAGTAGAACTAGTCTTAATTAGCACAGGACACTGTTGTAGCAACATGAACTGATGCAGCTGGTATCAACACTGTACTGGTGCATAAACCTGGGACGTCCACCAAGCAAAGAGTCAGATTATGAGAAAGCCCTTCACTGTGTGTGACACGGCCCAGGAGAAACAGACATCTGGACACAGTCTTGAGAAAGGTGTTAGCGGTGATGATGGGGCACTTCACAAAGCAGTGAGTCTCTGTCCCTCCAGTCATTCCTGTGTGTCAGGGATCATGAGCTAATCATATCAGACAGATCACAGACAAGAGAAAACAGATGTGGGAAAAAGATATCAAAGCAGGTTTACAACGTGAGAAGAGTTATAATGAGATGGGACTGCTTCAGTGAGCTTAGCCCAGCTGGTCCTGACACTGACCTTTGTGGGATGCATGTCCTCTATTGGGGTTACAAGGCCTCAGGACTCCAGGGACTCACAGTTTTGTTTGCATTCACGAAAAATACACGGTGAGACAAGACACAAAGATTGGGTGAAATATAGCAGGTCTACAAAAATATAGCAGGTCTACAAAAATATGTGTTCGCCAAAGGAGCTGTCCCTGAAGTGCCATTAACAGCCAGGATAATGTAGTATTGAACCAAATTTGAGTGAGGAGAATTGTATTCAGAGAGAAAGACAGAGAGAGAGAGAGAAAAAATGCATTAAAAGCATGCTTTCTACACACCATTAGTAGTTTTATATGGAGACCCTTGAGAGGGTGGGGTTTAGAATAAAGATGGGGCACTAGCATCAGCCTATCAACACTTTCCTCCACTTATAATAACAATAATAGCATGGCCATTGTGCTGTGATAAGACTGAGTCATTTGTAAATCCATATGTGCAGGCTGGATATGATGGAACTGAGAAGGAGGGTGAGAGGAGGGTGGTGAATTAAAAGTACTTCACTAGGTATTACATTATAACCCGAATTAAAATAATTCAATAATTTCACATAATTCCATCTGAAATATATTTGGACAATTTTACTGTATGGTCTGAAATATTATCTACAATACTATGAAAGGTGAACTATCAAGTTGACAAAATATCTCAAAAAATCCCCCCTGCCCTTTTAGCCCAAACTGCCCGAATGCTGGAAGAGGCTCACAAACTTTCTGACTCCAACAGAGGAGTAGCACATACTGTCCCTCACCAGCTGGAGGAGCCCAGCATACTGTCTGACTCCAGCTGGAGGAGTCCCACACACTGTCTGACTCCAACTGGAGGAGTCCCACACACTGTCACACTCCAGCAGGAGGAGTCCCACACAATGTCTGACTCCAGCTGGAGGATTCCCACACACTGTCCCCCTACAGCAGGTGGAATCCCACACAGTTTCTGACTCCAGTTGGAGGAGTCCCACACACTGTCCCTCTCCATCTGCAGGAGTCCCACACACTGTCTGACTCCAGCTAGAGAAGTCCCACCCAATGTCACACTACAGCTGGAGGAGTCCCAAACACAGTCCCCCTCCAGCTGGAGGAGTCCCACACATTGTTCCACTCCAACTGCAGGAGTCTCACATACTGTCTGATACCAGCTGGGAGATTCCCATACACTGGCCCACTCCAGTTGGAGGAGTGCACAAACTGTCACACTCTAGCTGCAGGAGTGTCACACACTGTCTGATTCCATTTGGGAGATTCCCATACACTAGCCCACTCCAACTGGAGGAGTCCTACACACTGTCTGTCTCCAACTGGGGGAGTCACACACACTGGACCACTCCAGCTGGGGGAGTCCACACACTGTCCCACTCCAGCTGCAGGAGTACTATACACTGTCCAACTCCAACTGGAGGAGTCCCACACACCATCTGACTCCAGCTGGATAAGTCCCACACACTCTAGTAATCCAACTGGAGGAGTCTCATACACTGTCCCACACCAACTGGAGGAGTCCCACACACTGTATGACTCCAGCTGGGGGTGTCCCCCACACAGTCATGCTCCAACTGGAGGAGTCGCTCATACTGTCTCACTCCAACTGCAGGAGTATCACACACTGTCCCACTCCACCGGCAGGAGTCCCACACACTGTCCCACTCCAAATGGAGGAGTCCTTCTCATGGGCCCACTTCAGCTGGAGGAGTCCCACACACTGTCCCACTCCAGTTGGAGGAGTCCCACACACTGTCCTGCTGCAACTGGAGGAGTCACTCATACTGTCCCACTCCACATGCAGGAGTCCCAAACACTGTCCCACACCAACTGGAGGAGTCCCACACACTGAATGACTCCAGCTGGGGGAGTCGCTCATACTGTCCCACTCCAATTGCAGGAGTATCACACACTGTCCCATTCCACCGGCAGGAGTCCCACACACTGTCCCACTCTAACTGGAGGAGTCCCATGCAATGTCCCACTCCAAATGGAGGAGTCCTTCTCATGGGTCCACTTCAGCTGGAGGAGTCCCACACACTGTCCCACTCCAGCTGGAGTAGTCCCACACACTGTCCCACTCCAGCTGGAGGAGTCCCACACACTGTCTGATTCCAACTGCAGGAGTCCCACACACTGTCCGACTTCAGCTGGAGGAGTCCACACACTGTCCCATTCCACCTGCAGGAGTCGCACACACGGTCCCACTCCAACTGGAGGAGTCCCACACACCGTCGGACTCCAGCTGGATACGTCTCACACACTGTAGCAATCCAACTGGAGGAGTCCCATACACTATCCCACACCAACTACACTATCCCACAAACTGTCCTGCTCCAAATGAATGAGCCCTCATACTCTCCCACTCCACCTGCAGGAGTCCCACACACTGTCCCCCTCCAGCTGGAGGAGTCCCTCACACTGTATGACTCCAGCTGGGGGAGTCCCCCATGCTGTCATGCTCCAACTGGAGGAGTCGCTGATACTGTCCCACTCCAACTGCAGGAGTATCACACACTGTTCCACTCCACCGGCAGGAGTCCAACACACTGTCCCACTCCAACTGGAGAAGTCCCACACACTGTCCCCCTCCCGCAAGAGGAACCCCACACACTGCTCCCCTCTACCTGGAGGAGTCCCACAAACTGTCCCACTCCAGCTGGAGGAGTTCCACACACTGTCCCACTCCAGCTGGGGAAGTCCCACAAACTGTCCCACTCCAGCTGGAGGAGTTCCACACACTGGCCCACTCCAGCTGGATGAGTCCACACAGTGTCCAACTCCAACTGGAGGAGTCATTTTTATCATTGTGTCCAACTAACTCATGTTTCACTTCACATTTTAAAAAGCTCCTAACATTATCATAATGAACTTAAATAACGAACATGGCTATTTTTAGTACTCACCTTTGCCAAGCTAGGCTATTAGGTTTAGGAAAATGTATTGGAAATTGATTAAACTTGAGGTTAGCTAGCTGGCAACACATAGCTGAGTGTCAGACATCAGGTAAAGCTAAAAACACCCACAAGGTTAGCAGTGCTACATAGCCAAAGGGGTTTATTTAGAATTTTTAGCAAATGTTATTCATAATGTTTGCTGACCAAAAGGGCTGCAGTGCCTAGCTAGCTGTCAACCTGGTGATGTTTTGCTACCATCATTTACACATTGATGAATATGTATTTTGTATTGGATTCGTAAAATATATTTTGATTATATTTACAGAAATTGGCTTAACCCGACTGTTCTGTTTACTAGGGTTAGGGGTTAGGGTTAGGGTTAACCTGACTGTTCTGTTTACTAGAGTTAGGGGTTAGGGTTAACCTGACTGTTCTGTTTACTTTCCAGCAGTATGCCTTAAAGTGGCTGGGCTTAAGTGAACCATCCCTTCAACATTAACCATCCTTTAAATATTAAGTTCTTCCATTTTCAGGATTTTCATGGACTTCCTTACAAGCTTCACTTCCACCCATTCATCTGTGAAGAAATATTACAGAGTTCAATGAAAAGCCTAAAGAATCATGGCCTTTATATTAATATGCATGACAGAAACACAGAGCCGTGGCAGGGACTGAGTATAGCATGGTTCTGGATTGTTGTCAGAACATTTCCATTTTTAAACATCATTCATTTTGTCTGCCTGAAGCCCACCCCATAATCACACTACCCCTGCCAAGGCCAGCAGTGTCTGTCAGCTCAATGACTGTAGGAGAAATATGGGGTCCATCTTTAAACAGATCAAATCAGCGAAAAGCAGAGTCATTACACAGCTGAATGGTGAGCCATTAGCTGCTCAGCTTCCCTGCCTGAGACAGAAAGATTCCCCCTGCTAAATCTCTGCCCTCCTCATACCCTCCACAATGAATTGCATTAATGACAATAGTAGCAATCAACTGCCAAAATAGCACTTTGCAGTCCTATAGTAAAAAAATGTAAACATTGAGTGGGGTGAGCAGTGGTGTCTCCAGGGATATTTGACTGGTCCCCACATCTTGAGTGATCTTTTTAGCGATTACATTAAAAGTTCATTATTGGACACTTTTTAAAAATATTTATGTCATTTTTGGAATATGTTTTTTAAAATGGCATCAGGTAAATGTTTGTTGGCAAAATGTCAGTCCTTAGTCCTTTTAAAAAATGACATATAAAATTTTTTAGATTAAACATTTTACTGATGTATATACAGGCTGTTGGATAATGTTTCGAACTGCTTTATTCTTCAGTGAGACTTTAGTGCATGCCCTGTGTATGGTTAATACAGTTAGAGTTTAGTGTGTGTCCTGTGTGAGGTTAATACAGTGAGAGTTTAGTCTGTGTCCTGTTTGTGGTTAATACAGTGAGAGTTTAGTGCGCGTCCTGTGTGTGGTTAATAAACTGAGAGTTTAGTGTGTTTCCTGTGTGTGGTTAGTACAGTGAGGATTTAGTGTGTTTCCTGTGTGTGGTTAGTACAGTGAGGGTTTAGTGTGTGTCCTGTGTGTTTAATACAGTGAGAGTTTATTGCATATCTGGTGTGTTTAATGCAGTGAGAGTTTAGTGTGTGGCCTGGATGTGGTTAATACAGTGAGAATTTAGTCTGTGGCCTGGATGTGGACAATAAGACAGTCTGTAGTGAAATACCCTGAACAAGCATGTTAAGTTTGAAATAATTTGAGAATTAGAATTTTTGCCACTTTTTGCTAACGTTTTCATATTTTCTGCTAATATTTTAATCTTTTGAAAGGTAGGAATCCACTGCACACAGTCCCATTGTGCTCAGGCTCACAGTGAGAGATCGGTCATGGGTGAGAGGGTTCTTTGGGCAGTTCTTTTAGGTCAACATCAGAAGCCTACTTGCATATTTGATGGTTTTTGTTGTTGTTGTTGTTGTTCTTAGGGTTTTATGCTTTGTTGTTATGCTGTTTATGCATCATGAAGAGAATTTGGAGCAGTTAAGAGATGGCACCAAATATTTTGATAATTAGAATTTCATTGGAGAACGTAACTAAGAGTAACCTAGCATTTATCAGACACTCATGTCCAATGATTTACATCAGTGCATGATTGTAACAGATTTATTTATTTATTTATACAGATTTTGAAGCATTACTTAAGATGATTAACTCTGATTTTGAAGAAAAACTGGCACTGTGTAACATGGAGGCTTTAAGGAGGATGCGGGGACAAGTAGCGTGGAATGCCAGCACACGTTTATTTAACACCCAGACATGCACACTAACAGAGTCAAAGACCAACAACACAAACATGCACACGACAGACCTTTATACATATGATAACGACACAATAAGGAGCAGGTGTGTGACACAAGGAGGGTGTGGCCACACTAATGAACATACACAAGCACGGAGATGTTTGGGGGGGAGGGGCCGTACTGTGACAGAGCCCCCCCCTCAAGGGCCAAAACCAACGCCAAAAGGCAAGGCCAGGGGACTGAACGCAGGCCAGCGCGAGCAGAACAGCGGGGTGAAGGACGGGGATCAAGACAACGACAGACACAGGGACGGACACGCTGACAGGCACAGACAAACATGATGGGGACAGACACAGTGGAAGGGACGGGTACAAAATTACATAAAGAACTCGTGAAAAGTCCGGGGGGGCTGGCAGGAGCCCCGGCCTGTCCCCCAGGTGTCGGCTGGGCTGGAGTCCCACCCGCCTGTGGGGGATCGCCTCTCAATAATTTGGGGGGCGGTGACCTCCGTGCACCCGCTACAGGAGGCGCACCAGTTGCTTTGCCTGTCTCTGTGGCGGGCACTGGTGATGCCTCCCCCTTGCCTCTACAGGGATTAGGTACCGGCGCAAGAGTTCTGGGGCTGTACGCCCTAGTGGGTTGAATGTCCTCGAGTGCGGTTGCCCCTCTTTGTGCGACTTAAGAAGGTTTGCTTGCACCTGAGCAGCACTTCCTAGGCGGAGCCTTGGACAGTATCTGACGTGCCGGGGCCTTGTCACTCTCGGAGTCCACAGATGCTACGTCATTGCCATTGGAGGAATCCCCATAGAGGACCTCCTCCACCTCCATAGACCGGTCCTCCCCATAGTCGAACCCCCCATCTGACCGCAGACTAACGTCGCTGCACTCCCCGTATTCTCCATTATCTGCGTACCCCTCGCGGAAGTCCATGAAGTGGTTGTAAGACCCAATGGAGTCTGCGTACTGATCCTCAGAGTCCGGCAGGGGTCTGTAGGACTCCGCGGAGTCCGGAACTGGACCATACTTGGGGCCCCCCAAAAATCTTCCAGTGACCTCCTCCCCAATGGTGGAAGTATGGAGTGAGGCCAGGATGATGGAGGGTCTTGCTGCGCAGGTTGAGGAATGCTGTTTACCTCCCTTCTTCCCCTTCCTTTTCTTGTTGCCCTTTGTCGGTCTGTTTTTCTGTAATGTGGAGGCTTTAAGGAGGATGCAGGGACAAGTAGCATGGAACACCAGCACACATTTATTTAACACCCAGACACGCACACTAACAGAGTCAAAGACCAACAACACAAACACGTAAACAACAGACCTTTATATATATGATAATGACGCAATAAGGAGCAGGTGTGTGACATAGGAAGAGCGTGGCCACATTGATGAAAACACACATGTACACACTCATGGAGACGTTTGGGGGGGGGGGGGGGGGTACCATGACACAGTGATACTGAACTCTGAAATAACTATGTGAGCTCTGCTAAATCTACCTCACTTACTGAACACAGAATTCACATCAATAAACTACAAAGTAATAAAGAGCCCACAGTGACTGCATGTTCCAGTGCTGCTAAAGTTCACTGAGGGGATAGGTAACATGCCAGCAGGCTGGTCCATGTAAGTGTGCAGGTTGTGTGAATACAATGTGACATGAAAAATGCCAACAATCTGAAAAATCTGTTTTTTAGATATTGGCTTTATGGGTTTAGGTGTGGACAGTAGGTTATAAAACATTCAGTGTTTGGAATGAAAAGAGCACAAAATGAGATGTTTTCCACAATATGAGATGTTTAAGTTAACATTATGGTTTTTGGCACATTATGTATATCTGCTGTGAGAGAAATCGGTGAACTGTGGAGATGTAATTTCAAACTCTTAGATGGAGAAAATTCTATTAACACAAACAACTAGGAGACTTTCTGAGTATGTGACCAGAATAGGTTGACACCTTCAGAACGAGGGAAACTATATATATATAGCAAACAATTAAGTATCGGTATCATTTATTTTGATCTCAGTTCAGTGGTACTGATTTCGATGCATGTGATTGTCTTTGTATAGCTTGATTGTGTGTATGTGTGTGTGTCATATATGAATACCATTGCAAACTGCATCTTTGAACAGTGAATTATGCTTTCCATGGCTTTGTCACCGTTACACAATGCTCTCTAATCTATAGATCACAGTGTTCCAAGTAACACTATGGAAACAAATACAGTGTCATGCCGCCCGACACCCAAACAAACTATACTACCCTTCATGTAGTTAGTCTCCAGGAGACTAACTCCTCCCGTCATCGACAGTTCACCAGATCCTAATCACCTGCTTAATGAGTTCATCTGTTTTTCCTGTATATAAGCCATCCTAAGACTGTTTGTTGTTGCAAAGTATTGCCTTCAATTTACCTGTGCATACCGAGCGTTCTATTCATGTTTCTGATCTCCTGTGTTTTTGACCTGGTTTTTCTGTTTCTCTCAACTCCGATTTTTGCCTACCCTTTGTTGGATTTGTTTGCCTGTGTTTTTGCTCTATGGATTTTTGGACTCCGATTTTTTACCTCTATGATTGTGATTACCCTTGACTGTATCGCTCTGGTTCTGACCCTGGCTAGTTTAACCACCACGGATACGGATTACAATAAAACTCCTGCCTTTTATCCGCAAGCGTCTGACTTTGCTTTCAGCGTTACACACAGTTCCTCAGATTGTTTCCTCCTGCTATTCACAAGCCTTCTGTATAAGTTCACTCTGACTGTGTTGAGATTAAGGCAAGACCAGGTAAACCATCACTGTCCAGGTATTTAAGTCTGGTTTCTCTGGAGAGGTGGACTCAGAACTCAAGAGGCTGGCCTCCTCCCTCAGATTCCTGGGAAGGTTAGCAGGCTTTTGAAGGACAGACCAGCCTGTGCCAGCACTAGGCTGTTGATTTCAGGATATTCTAGTGAGGGGGAAAATTAACAAGTTACTGAAACACTAAGCACAAACAAAATAATGGTACAGCCCATTTATGGAGTGAGTTAGAAAAATGCACCCAGATTAATCCTCACATATCCTTTGACCTCACATGTACTCTGACATGACTATAACCATAAAGAAAGTTGAGTGGAAAAAAAAAAAATTCATAAGTAGCTTTCACCCTTAAACCTGGTTAGTACTTCTGTTGTTCTGAAGATAGTAGTCATGGTGGTGCAGGCTACCATCCAGCAAGACAGGAACTCTAAAGCCTGTATGTAATTAAACAGGTCATGACCCCTGCAGTATATGCAAACACTTTAATATGTGAAAGTTTGTCACGCTCGCAGATTGGAGTGATCCCAGTTTCCCTGGCAACCTAGTCACTTCCATGTTTTCCAGTTTTTCGTCTTCCTCCATGGCTCTCTGTCTCCTCCCCTTTACCTCCAGCTGTTCCTAGTTTGTCCCTAATTGTGGTCCTATGTGAACCTTGTTCCTCCATCTGTTGTTTGTCAGTCATTGTTTAGGTATATCCTGCTTGATCTCGTTCCTAGTTCCTAGGTACTTTCGCCCTGTGTTCCCTGTTAAGTTACCCTTGCTGTCTATGTTGCTTTCCTTGTTTATGTTCGCTAGTTCTCTGCTGTTCGTTCATCTGTTCACTTGTCTGTTGTACTGTCTCTCTGTGTTTTTGTCTATGCTGCTCTTCCCGTTAATATTTGCTTGTTTGATTCTGCTCTCTTTCCTCATCCAGTATTCTCCCATCACTTTGCTTCTGTTAATTTTCCTCTTAAAATATATGTAAGTGTTATCTGGTTTTCTTTGAGTTACTATTACTTATGTTTTTTGTCTTGGTTGTTATTTGTCTACCGTATGTAGTCCAGTTCTGTGTTCTCCCTACATGTTCTAATTTTATACCTCTTCGTTGTTCTGTGTTAGTCTTTCCTTTATGTTTAATTCCCTTGTCACCTAGTTCTCGCCCTCACCCTGTTAGCCTGTTACTCTTATGTTAACCTTTCTGTTCTTTGTTCTATTCTTTATTGTTAGTCTGTGTCTGTTATTAAACATATTATTTAGTAATTCTATCCCATCAGTCCCTTCTATTATGGCTTCAGTTGTGTCTCTTGTCCAAGGCGCCGGCACTCCGCAAGTGTGTTTGCTCTCCACCTCCCACATGTCACAAAGTTCAATGCTAAAATTTTACCAAAGGTGATCGGGCATGACTTCCCAAGGTGTTTATGTGGGAATACACACAAGACTGTTGTAATGAAAGTAGACAGATTACAAACAATATGTGAACATCTATTGGTGACTGGTCCACCACAGAATATCTAAGGCAGAGGTATAATTCCATGGCTGTTTAACTGCAGTTCACAGCTTTTACACATCTGTACAAAGGTTTAAAATGACACCTGTGCGTGGAGGACAAGGTGTGTTTTTAAAACTGCACTTTGTGCTTCTAATTGCCTCCTTCTGCACTGATTGATAACCTCACCATGTCAATTGTAATTACTTCTCAGATTGGGGTCTCTGGCCTTGCTACAAGGGTTGAAGTCCAGGCAATGAAAATTAGATTAGAGAATCAATGGTATGTTTGAGTGGGACTATAGAATCAAGTGTATATTTGGAACTAAATAATCTAGTGCATGTTTAGGATTAGAGAATCTAGTGTATGTGTGAGTCGAGGTGTGAAAGAGTCCCAAGACCAAACTGCAAGTCCACCTTTACTGAAAGTGAAAGTTCACACTGTTAGATGGATCTGTCTTATCAATATAATATAATATTATATATATATATATATATACATTGTAAGGTTGTATCTGGCTTATCAGTATGCATATATAAAGGTTATGAAAAAAAACAACCTCAAACAAAGCATGTGCAATACATATACATGGAATGTAAGTAGTATATATATTAGGAAAGCTCCTTAAAGTTAATGGTACCTCATAAAAACATTTGTGACTGTATGTGTTGTTCCACATTGTTTTTGTTTTTGTGTGTGTGTGTGCGCGTGTGTTTGTGTGTGTGTGTGTGTGTTGCTTTCACAGCTAATGAAGGACCACAAAAGTACTTTTCAAATCTCATTGGCTTCAGCTTTTCGCCCTTCCACGCTGTCTGAATGATAACGCCTGAGTGATATTGGCTTACAGACGTGGCCTGTTCTGTAATCCTTTTGTTCAAACCTGTGTCCTGACGACAAAGAAGGCAGGGTTCAGTTTGTCCCAGTGAGTAATATAAAACACTTTTTAAAAATAGTGCACCCAGCCTTTCAGCCTGGCAGTGAGCATTAGAGAGATTGATTGTGGGTAATAACAGAGGTTACAGTACCACACTCGGCCTGCTCTGCTCCCAGCACACACTGGCCTACTTTACAGTCTTACAGTGGCTTCACCTTCTGCTTAATGCCCTGCCACCATGTCATATGTCTTTCATCAAACCACATGAGTCCTGACTCACAATGTTACATCATCAGGTGGTTGAATGTTTTAGATCCTGACGGTCAGGAGCATGTGCACTGGGAAACCATTTACAGCTTCCATAATGTGGGCCATCCACAGGAGGATTGTGGCATGCTAATGCTGCAGCCAAAAAGCAAGTCTGCAACCAAGAACTGTTTTCATTTAAACATTTAGCAAAAGCAATGCAAAATTTCTCACTTTCACTTATTATTCAGCAATATATTACACAAATCTGACATACATTGATTTAATCTGATTTAATTAGCACTGTGGCCAGGTGTTCTTCATGCACAGAGGCTCCAATCACACTTGCCTGTTTCCCTGCCTCCTCCCACCAACCACTATCACTATTTCATTTCTCACTGAGTTTAGATACCTGCTTTACTACTTTGCTATTCCATTATACCTTCTTAGCCTCAGGTTCCTGTTTCAGTCTCTTTATGCTTTGGCTCATAACATATAACATATAACATATACTGAGGTCTGTTACTTTCTCTTCAGACTGGCTGTTCAACATGCTCAACATTCTCTCTCCTATAACAGGGTTTTAACAAATTAACATGAAACACTGTGTGCAGGACTAGCAACCAAATAATTCTCACTAGACTCACAAAATATCATAAGGCCACTAAATATAGCTTGGAAGATACTACCGGTAAAAAAAAAAAAAAAAATAAAATAATAATAATAAAATAAAATTGAAATAAAAAACAAAAAAACAAAAAACAACTATGCTAAAAAACAATTGTTTTAGTTTTTTCTGGCAAGACTGTAAATTTGCCTTTGCCAAATCCCCAGCTACATAGATGTTTTCTGCACCATCACTTAATGCCTAGTTTTCCTATATATCTATGAAAGGACCATGCACCTCATGACCAAAAACAAGCTAATTCGCACTGAACCCTGTGCAGGTCACCTGTCTCTACCCCACTCCACACCTCCCAGTCTCTACTCCACTCTACCCTGCTCCACACAGCAAGCCTTCAACAACAAATTCATTTAGTGAAAGCTTTTCAATGCTCCCTGACTTTGAGATTGGTAAGCTGTGGGTTTATTATGTGTAATATGTAACTGATGCAAGACTTTTGCAAACAGGTGAGAAGTAAAATTCTACTGTTGATCTGACTGAATATTTTTTGGAAGACCAAAAAAATTGCACTAAGGCTTTAACAATGGATTTATGGACTTAAGAGGATATGAGGCACGATAGCAGGTAACCTGACAAACTACTGTCAGTAAATACAGTGTTCCTGATTTAGAACAAGGGAGCGAGCTGGCACAGTCAATGATTAAGTGTTCAGAAGGTTAGGGTTAGGGTTAAAGTGTTCAGATGGTTAGGGTTAGGGTTAAAGTGTTCAGAAGGTTAGGGTTAGGGTTAAAGTGTTCAGAAGGTTAGGGGTAGGGTTAAAGTGTTCAAAAGGTTAGGGTTAGGGTTAAAGTGTTCAGAAGGTTAGGGTTAGGGTTAAAGTGTTCAGAAGGTTAGGGTTAGGGTTGAAGTGTTCAGAAGGTGAGGGTTAGGGTTAAAGTGTTCAGATGGTTAGGGTTAGGGTTAAAGTGTTCAGAAGGTTAGGGTTAGGGTTAAAGTGTTCAGATGGTTAGGGTTAAAGTGTTCAGAAGGTTAGGGTTAGGGTTAAAGTGTTCAGAAGGTTCATCTGTAGGTGGAAAAAGCCAAGAGGAGCTTCAGCATCTGGCTGGTTTCCGGTTACCCAACAAGTATGAAAAGTCTTAACTTAAGCAGAAATGTCCTTCTTCAGGAGCAGCCCATAAAAATAGTGCAGAACAGGAATGTTTGTGTGCTCCCATATGATCCCCAGCATCAAGATCATTTTCGTTACCAATTCACAAAAGGCAAACTACTTGAACCATAGGTCTGACAATAAGGGATCCATTTTTCTCTAGCCCATCATCTAGTAAAGTAACCCCGGGCTAAACTTTAGTCATTCACTGCCTCATCAAACAATGGCTTTAAAGAAGGGTCAGCCTTTTGCTCCCTAATCAAATCTGCACGAGACACAGCTAAGGGCAAATATTCCCATATAATTATTCACCTCAAAGTGCCTGATGGCACTTTAAAGTCAACGTAATCATATTCTGCAGTATGGCTCGCAACACGAGTCAACACACAAGCAGGGAACACCTCAAAGATACTGCTACGTACAGTCAGGAGGGAACACAAGAGAAGAGGCAGGTACCATCTCCAAGGGAGGTGACACATCACACAATCTGTCACAACGGGCCCCTCCTAGTGTACCAGTCTCCATGGTTACCTTTACTCATGTCTTTTTTTGGTTTACTTCCTTGTTGTGGTCCCATTCCTTAGTTTAGTTTCCCCCACCCTTCATGAGTGTCACCTGTGTCTTGTTTAGCTGTCATTGGTCTATGTATATATATATCCTAGTTTTTTCCTTTTAGTTTGCTAGTCATTGTGATTCCATGCCTCTGTTGTGTTCACTGGTCATAGTTGGATGTACGAAGCCCTGTCGTGTTTATGTTGCCTGTGTTTATTGTTCTGGTCATGTTTTCTGTTTAACCTGTTTAGTTATTTTCTTATTTTTTGTGTGTTTTACCTTCTGTTTGTTTTGTCATGTTTCCTACATCTTTCTGTGTTGGAACTGTGAACTGTGAATACGACTCTGATTTTTAATTTGCCCTTAATAAATCTTCTCAACATATGTCTGCCTCATAATTGCTCCATGTTGCACAATCCACAGCTAGATTCACAGAAACACTATCCACTGGGAGGACACATCACTAACATTATCTCTCCCTGGAACAGCTTGGAAAAAGGACAACTTTATCTAGTGGTAAAAAAAGATGTCAAACCAAAACCCAAATCTAAACCTCATGACCAGTAAATGATTCAGCTGAACCAGCTCCAAAAACAAAAATTCAGATGACCCATAATGTGAAAGTGATACAAACCCCCTGAATTAAAGGGCATAAGACTCAAGATCAGGGGACCCAGAAACCAGATGCTATTGATTTTGGGAGAGACAATCTATAGCACAGAAGACTTTGGTATATGAGGAGCCAAAGCAGTGGATTTTATAAAAACTCTTAAATAGGTTTTGCTTTAAGAATGTGACACTCCACCTTCCAATGTTCCCTTGCCCAGCAATAATTACATCTGCAGTTTGGATCAACCCTCCCTGGTGGAGGTTGGATTCACTCCCTGGTGTATGCTCAGTGAGTGCTGTGGTACATAATTAGCTGTTGTCAATATTTTAGCAAAGTGAGGGGAGGCATCATCTCTGCCCACGTTCATTACACACGTGAGTAGCATACTCCTCAGCCAGTACTGCAGCCTTAGATAACTACCATTTAGAAAAAAAACACTTCCAGAGGGCATAGACTGGAACACAAAAAATTGTCTACCTCTGAAGCCATAACCCAAAGGAGAATATACAATGAGAAAAAAACACAAGCAAAACCGCCACACGCAGGGCCAACCAGTAGAACACGCAGGGCCAACCAGTAGAACACACAGGGCCAACCAGTAGACTGGAATTCTTTCCCTCCTGAACTTAATAAACTTGATCTTTGAACAACTACTGGTGGTGTGTAATTATGCACCAAAGCCCATAAGCAGTGAAAAATGCCAACATATGGCAAATCTCCAGCACCTCTACAACTGTTCCAACCACAGTCACCATTCAATAACAAAAGACTAGAACAGAAAACAATTGACATAACCACATGGCGTGCTGTTATGCCTAACAGGGAAAGATGGCACTCCACGCACATATCACCACTCAGCCTTCGGCACAAACGCAAAAATACCAACCTGTCCATAGAATGGGCTCAGACACCAACAAAGAAGATTTTAACTCTTCCATAACCAAACTATTCTCACCATCCACCCTTCCTAAAATGCAGAGTAAACCAACAAATAAACAAACCCAAAATGCAAACCAAAAGCAATAAATAAATAAATAGAAATGTAAAGGAACTCCAATTTGTTATGGACTTCTTTTTCAAAATTACATGTCATTGTTTAAAAAACAAATCCAAAGACTTATAGACAGGATCCTGACTGGGGTGACGGAATACCTCCAAACTGCTACAGAAATAAAAACAGGAACTGAGGCCAACACAGTCAGGCATCAAGCTGCAGCCGTCCAGATCAGCAGGCGACAGGACACACCTTTATGTAGTTGTGACCCATTTACAATGAAAAACTCTACTTGCCAGTTTAAGGACTAATGTAGGTGTTGTAGCCTTCCAAACAGTGACCTTCAGTAAAGCGTTACCTAAAGGGTTAATGTTTTAAAGGTTTAGAATTTTGTTGTGGTAATTATTTGTTTTATTTTTGGCAAGAATAAAATAAAATAATTCTATTTAAGTATTTTAGTGCTCTGTTTAATCCTGTTCTGTGTTCTTACTGTCTATTCAAAACTTCATGTTGCATGGCTTGTTTGTGACAAGACTTGGGTGCTGTACTGTAACATCAGATGGTCACAGGTCCTGTTATGTTTGTCAGTGCTTACTGTGATCACGTGCTTTTACTGGGTAATTATACAGTAATTACAAGAGAACAGCCCATAACTTGTTCTGTGTATTTACAGAGAAACAAAATAGAAACAGTGGAAACTTCATAATCCAGCCTGCTCTGTTGTTTCTGGGTAATTACAGAATACTCTCTACTTCATAATCCAGCCTGCTCCCTGTGAGAATGGGAGAACAACATGTACCTTGTGGTTTCTGTGCAATTAATGAATAAAATAATTTTCATAAATCCCTGCAAGCCTTATTATTGTGTAATTGAAAATATAAATATTTATATTAAATTGCTGCATTAAATAAATATAAATATGTACATTACATTACTATATTAAAAATATAAATATGTATATTGCATTACTGTATTAAATAAATATTACATTACTGTATTAAATAAATATGAATATGTATATTACATTACTGTATTATGTTTTTCATCTTTGGTCTTGAAAGGGTAGTCTAAGATTTCTTCTAGCCGTTAGAGCTGAGCAGTGCTGGATGACCTTCCCCGCTAAGAACTAATTTCCAACAGTATGCAGCCATTTCTTCATGTTTTGTTATTTAAAATCACACAGTGCATAAGTGTACTGAATCCCTGTAGTGTGGGTAAAGCATGCCTGACAAACTCAAGTCATAAAAAGTGATTTTCACAACTACCGTGAGCAATGGGTGAAAACCATTTCACTGCGAGTTATACTGTGTATGACTATGTATGTGACAAATAAACCAAACTTGAACTTGAAAGGAATTGTGTTGCATTTGTATTGTATTGCAAGAGAGTAAGCAGGTTGTGAAGCACTAATGGTGCTTTAATGGAAGAGGATATATGGCTTACCCTGGTGCATGTACACTCACATAAAAGACTTATGAATGACCACTTCAGTTTCTAAAGATTAAGGCATGCTAAAACAGTAAACTTAAGTATGGGAACATATCAATCAGATTGTGTTTACAAGACTTTCTATTGCTATAAAGTGCAAATAAGTAGGACATATTTTGTATTTTAGCATATTTTGCTCCGCTTCCAACAGGACAAGGTGAGAGGCAGAAGTACAAAGTGCAGGAAGCGATTTAATAAACGAGGGAAACACAAACAGAAAGGGCTTAATAAACAGAGGCTAAGGGAAAACACTGAAACAAGGTACTACACGAATAGGCAACAGCAGAGCAGGAGCGACGACAACAATAAAGGCGGCCGTAGCATAAACACAACAGAACCATCTAACTTACCAAAATAAACAACAAACTAGAAGCCAAAACACAGGGCTAAAATAACCAAGACAATCAAAGAATATCATACACAGGTGAACATAACAGGGAGAACTAAAACACGGACTGGACTTCAGGAACAGACGAGGGGCGGAGAAAACGAAACCAAGAAGCGGAACAATGAAGTAAATGAAAAACAAAGATATGACAGAGAGAAATAATAAAACAGACACTAAGAGGGTGGCCAATCGTCACATATTTATTCTGGGAAGTTCAGCAACTCTAGTTACTAAACACAGCAGAGGTTTAAAACCAAACACACAAAATAAAGGGCAGTCCATCCCCCCCCAAAAAAAAGCCACCAATCCAGAAAACAAAGAGCAATGGGCAGAAATCTAACAAAAAAAAACACACGAAGACTTTATAACAAACAGGAGGGTTAGAGAGGGACCACATACAACAGGGATAATTAGGGAACAGGTGCAAAACACTGAACACATGTAAGGTCATGGGGCAAGTGACATACTACAAAACACAAATACAACCAAAACTGCTCTGATGTATAAATATATATTTTATTTGGATTTTATTTGTTTGTTCATTTTATTGCTGATCATATGATTAAATTAATTTGGGCTGCCTTTCGGTATCTTCAATTATAATTATCATTTTATTATAATCAAAAACAGTTTCCCTGGCTTTTGAAAGATCAAACCTGCCATGTGAAACATTTCTGTTGAACTCTCTTGTCCTGGCCCTTTAATGCAGGGCCTGATGGTCTTTTAAAGGTTCAGTCACTGAACTGGAAGGCAACAGCAGAGCTTTTCCATCAGAAACAAAGCTACATAGAACAATAGCAAAGCTACAGTCATTCAAAGCTAAAACAGAACAATTGCAAAGCTACAATCATTCAAAGGCGACTATCGGGCCGTTTGGTCAATTTTTGATTGGGCTTTTAAGTCCTGGAGAACATAGCCATCAATTCCTCAGAAAAGAGAGAGGGGCTTTTTTATTTCACAAAATCCACTTAGATCAGGTCTAACCCATTTCTAACGGATCGATGACCATGGATGCTGCTACTGTATCGGCCTATCCAACAAATCCAATTCAATTATCCACACCTGAAGGAGAAAACAGATCTATCTAGGGCTTTCAAAACCTGAAGAGGATTTTACTTTGCAGAGAAGCAAGTGAGAATGTGAATTCTCCTTCCCCCTGGGGAGCAACTACACAATATAGCTCTAGTAGTGTTACTATAAGCACACAGCAGACTGACTGATAAGAAAACCAGCAGATACAGTTCTGTAGCCACAGGCCAGCAGAGATATAGAGATGGAAGCAACCACAGAATTAATATTTTAATATTCATATTTAAAATATATACAAACACACGTATTGGTGTATGTTATTACATAAATGTTGCAGTAAAATGTAAAACTTTAAAATAAGGTGGGTGGGATGAACCAGCTCTGTGTTACTGGCTGTGTGTGAAAGTGACTACATTTATGTGACAAATAATATAAAAAGCAGACAGGAAACACAGCAACATCTCTGACAGTGCACCAAGAGATCATAAAAATGGAGAGACAGAAAGACAAATGAAAAACACACACTCACTCACTCACTCACACACACACACACACACACACACACACACACACACACACACACACACACACACACACACACACACACAAAGCAAAAACTTGACATGAAACACAAGGCATACATACCTACAAAAATCTAATTTTGTTCTGTGTGCCTGAGCATGTATGTGTAAAATAGAGGAATCATAAAATGAAAAGTTTGCAAATAGTGTCAGATTACAGTGGACTCCAGTTTGATGCAGAAGTACTTCACTTTATACATGCACACGCACACAAATGCTTACACACATATCCCCACACAGAGCTGCTTCTGGGAAATAACATACTGTCCTATGTATACAAAGCAATGCACTTCTATCCCACCCATCCTCCCACACACACACACACACACACACACACACACACACACACACACACACACACACACACACACACGCACACACACACAGCTCTGCTCTGTCACGAAGTGGATGGTGGCAGCCAAGGGTGAATCATGGTCTCGCCTGCAGCTGTGCATTATGGGTAAAGACAATGGCATTTCTACATCGCATGAAAGACAGAAGGGCGGCCACATTCCCAGCTGGCCTTCACACAATCAGCACACCCACTATGTGCCCTGAAACACAAAGTCACATCCATTCACTCATACTACCAAACCTACACACAGATAAACACCTGTATATGTTAACAAATCTCAATAGATACAGTCACATACATGTTAGTATATACATATGTTCCTAACTTCCTTAGTCTAAAAGCTTGGTGCCACCCATACCAGATTTTTTTTCTTCTTTAAACAAACAGAATTCAAAGAACCTTCACATTTGGAAAGAGGAGGCTTTTCTCCTTAATGACATTAACAGATGTAGAATCATATCAGGCATAGCACAGTAGGGATGTGTAAAGACTAGATAATGGAGTGAGGCTCTGACCTGAATGCTTCCCCTGCCATTTTCTCTTTGGTCTCTCCTCCTTGCCAGCACTTTTCCTCCCACTCCCTGTCATGCCTGTGAAAACACAGCATTTCTAGTGTCACCAAGCACTCTGGAAAGGGTGTCATTCCTGCTGATAATCTCTGTGGAAATATTGGGGGGAGGCGTGGACAAGTCTGAAATATATGGCACTCAAACAGGGACTGAATTGCTGTTGAGGTCTCCATATGAAATCCAGCTAGCTGGTTTCCTTCCACCTACCTCCTCGTTGTATTTGCTTATTGTATTAACAAAGCCAGTGTAGCAAGGCCGTTCTTTAGTGGGTCTGAGTCCATCACCGCAGGCCAGAGCAGGAATGGGGTCATAAATGTCGCCAGGGTGCAATGGGCAGTGCAGCACATCACGGCTCCGTAACACTGCCACCCTGCAGTTATAGCAGCCTGTAATTCTTCAGGCTCCAGAACACATTAACATCAGAGTCATTCAGAGGATGAAGTGCAAATTAAGATAAGGCGCTAGGTTTCTGTCATCCTGACATTTTGGAGATCATATGGAAAAGCATGGGTGAAGAGTCAAAAGGTACTTTAGAGCATCCATGAACAGAACATCTAATAACACACAAATAAGGTCCCTCCTCAAAGTTATCATATATCTCAAAGGTTTCAGTCCATTCAAAACATAGTCAGCCCATAAGTGAAGGGAAAGGAACAGAGTAAACCAAAGAATTATCACTTATTTCCTTTTCGTCCAAAGGTGCTGCTGAAAAGACATTTCCACACCTCCAGGCATTTCCCAACAGTTTTAAGATTTGTAATTAGCAGTAAAAAGTAAATTGACAATAAATAAGGTTTTAGTGAATTTGTTTGTGTTCTTGATTTATGAGTATTAAATGATCAAACTGACAATATTTCTCTTTCTGGAGGTAGTTCCTCAACACAATCACTCATTTGCATTTAATTTTGTTATTTATATTAACAGGCTTGTGTTGGCTCACGAAAAGCTCAAGTGTGCTGGAGGGAGAAAGCAGGGACTGCACCATTTACTTTCTTGGTACCCACAAGTGTATGGGAAAGGAAAACTAAAATAAGGGAGGATTTCCTGTTTTTTTCTTAACACCTTTTTCCATTTTTAGCCAAAGTCATTGCAAATTCACACCCTATTTTACCAGCAAAACCACTGAACATACTTGGAGGAGAGCGTGAACTTCCTGGTTCTGTATGTGTGGCTTCCTCGGATTACAACAATTGCTCTACATATACCAGAGGTGGCCACTGATTTACTTGGAAAGACAATGGCAAAGTGGAAAAAAGGCAAGGTTTTCCAAATCATAGTCAGAAACATGCGTGGGTCAAAAACAGAGTAACAATAAACAGACAACATACTAAAAGGGCAAAACCAAACAAACATAATCCAAATAACAGGCCAGGTAGGAAATACCAGAGCAGCAATCCAGATAGTATGCATACTAGAAGAGGCAATACTACACACCGACGAATGGCACTGTATTTAAATACAATAAGGTTAATTAGACTGCATGTGACTAACTTCCTGTTTGATGGTCCATATTAATATTAATATGCCAGAGTAAAAGCATAAAACAAGGATAAGCATTTGAGCAACTTTTCAGAGATTAAAAGAGTTACAGGACTTGAAAAGGTTCAAAAGTGATGCCGAATTCACCCCATTTCTGCTTGACAGGTAACAATCTAGTTACTTACCCCAAAAACCCACAAAGATGGAAATGGTTACAGTAACAGTCCATAATGGCATTCTCATTTTACTGTGCTGTTGCAGTTGGGCTCACATTAGCTTGTTTCTGATGCTAAGGTTACTGATTAGTGTTGTTTTACCTGGATGTGGTTTCAGTTTGGTGTTTGTCCTGTTTTGTACGTGTGCCTGTGTAGTCACAAATAAATGTACTCTTAACCACTTTACTGCTTGTTTAGTACTATTCATGACAGTTTTTGTTGTCAAACATTTATGCACTGAAATTACCACATGCTAGTTCTTTTACCAAACAGATACTGCTGTAGATTAATTTTCATGTCTACAAGATTTACTTCTACTTCTTTGTTGAACAGCAATGTTGAAATTTCACAATGATCACAGCAGCCACCTCCGTGAAGATGACCTTTGGAGGCGGAGCTGTAGTACAGCAGAGGGGGAGGGGCCTAGTAGTTGTGCTCATTTGAATTATCAGTCTTACCGACTGCAGTTTTAAATCAATTTAAATCTCTTTATTGAGATATTCTTATGCTAATAACACATAGGTATGCTAAGGAGACAAAATATTAATTTAGGCCACAAACTGCACCACATACAAAACACATTGAATACATAAACAACAAAAGCTCTTGAACTTCCTAGCCATGCTGTCTTCATTGTCAAATTTGAACTGAAGCAGAGTTAATGAGAAGCAGTCATCTTGTTGTCACGTTCGCCCCTCCCTGGTATTGAGCTTCCCACAGCGACGCTTCCTGTTTTGTTTACATCCTGGTTTTGTTTCCTGGTGCTTCCTTGTTTTGGTTTATTTCTGTTCTGCGCCCTTGTTAGTATCCCCACCTGTTATTGTAATCACCTGTATCTTCTTGGTCCTCATTTGTCCTTGTATATATGCCCTGTTGGTTCTGTCTGTCTTTGTGGTGTCTCGTCTATCTGCCTTGTGTTACTGAACTGTTGTCTATTATTGTATGTTGTCCTTGTATATTGGATTACTGCCTGTGTTTCTGGATTACTCTCATTGCCTGTTCCCTTTTGGATTTGTTTGCTCTATGCTACCTTTGGATATTACCTCGGCCTGGGATTGCTCATATCTCTATTAAACTCACTAATCTGCTATCATAAGCAATTGATTTGATAGTTATAAATTCCCAATGTTCATTAGTTGGTTGCATTTGCTAATGGGAGATTTAACTTGATATCTTACAATAGGAGGACTCTGAAAGCTAATGTTAATGTTATAAACTTGGCCACAACGGTTTAGGGAATGAACATTATGGGCTTCTAGTGAACATACAGTTTCAGCATGTGTGTGTGTCCCCCTTTCTGTATGTACCTTATGTTTCTTAACTGTATGTATCTTACCTATACTATAAAGTCTCTCCTCTGTCACATTATTGTCTTCTTAGTAACCTTAACTCTAACACTAACCCTAACCTAACCCTAACCTAAATCTAACCCTCTAGTCACTTGTTAGATGGTAATAATCTGGCTGTGCAATTTTATTTTATTTTATTTTTTTAATTTGTTGATCACTTATATTGGCCATTTGGCTTGTAATGAATTTAAGTGCAGTGATTGTGTCTCATTTATTTTTCTTATTATTCATTAAATTGTATTTTATCAGTTGTAATATTGGCATTTTATACTGGCCATATGTCACCCTGCTCTAAATATCAGCATTGGCCAAAACACCCATAACAGTTGGCCACTGATCATCAGGGGTGTTCCTTCACATATGACCTGTTCTGCCCTATGGAAAGTAACGCCCAGCTCCAGGATGCAGCTAAACACTCATGCATTGCCTTGTTCATACTGGATTTATTTAAACAGGATATGCCCATCTATACACATTTTACTGGAATATAGGGAAAACAACCAATAGGACAACCCTTGACTTATTTGAAAACATAACTGCTTTCAATCATTTAGACAAAATAAGTGGAAATATGTGGCTGATCAAAGTGTGGAAACGCTGAGGATTTCTGCAGAAAGTATAAGACTTGTAAGCAAACTAGCCAGATGCTTGTGTACAACAGTCCAGTCCAGCACCAACGCATTAGTAAGCCCAGGAAGCACAGTGAGAAGAACCACTTGCTATGCACAGGAAGTACCGGCAATGCCTCATAAAGACTGGGACGAACAGACAGGCTTAAATAGGCAGATGTAATTGTAGACACGTGGATGAAATCAGTGATCCTGTTACAAGAACCGATGATGATTGGTTGATTGCTCTTTAGCTGTGCTCTGGATTCTGGGAGTTGTAGTTTTGCATATGAATACTGGGTGTAGGGGTGAAAAATTGCATGGCAAGGGCATATTTAATTATTTTTTTCATTAACATTTTTTTCTTCTCTCATAGTTTGGTCTGAGGACCCTGAGATGTCACTAGATCTTAGATTCTAGATTTCTTAGATTTATATATATAGTAATTCCAGGATCTTTGCATTTCAAGAGCCTTTGAGAATTAATGAGTCAGTATAACCGTTTCCTTAAAGAATAAAAGGGTAACCTTGGATACTACCTAATAGCAAGGCGTATAATTATATGAATTTGACAATATTTTCTTCTGTAACACTTCAGTACAGTTTATTTTAGGTTGTCCCTATGTAAGAGAATAGATTCTTATTTTAGTATTAAGAAAGTATATAAATGTTCTCTAAATGTGGAACAGTATAAATGTAATATTTACTTGAAGAAAGTGTTTTAGAATTTAGAATTAGAACATTTCTGAATTTGAATTTGTGCTTTGGGATTTGCACTATGAGCTCTGACAGTGGCTTAGTCATACGTTGCGTCATATACATAGAGTTCTACGTTTGCATAAATTTAATCTGTAGATAGCAAAGTAGCAAAGTATAAAAAGCCATTTAAACACCCATCTGATTTCTATATTTGATTAAAGGCCCTAAAACACAATTAGCACACATAAATATCTGCTTGATATTGCCATTAATCTTGATATGGAAACCGTTTTACCAAATCTTTATTTTGTCTGTCTTACATGTGCATGTGTCTGGCTACAGAGCCAGAATGCATCACAATATCCACATGCATTATTATGCTAATTTATTATGCTATGCTAATATGCTAATTATGCTTCACAAGGTTTGATAAATAGTCTGTGTGACATTCACAAGTTCTCCCTCAATTCATTATCAATAACATCTATCAAGACAGGTCCTTCTAACAGTTCCTGCTTCTCAGGCAGGTCGAGTATGCACAAGTTTTCGAAAGTTAGCTCTTCATTTAAACTCACCACCTTCTCCCCCAAACACCTTTAAATTGGAAAATGATCTTTTCATTAAAAACTCAATAAAAAACATGATGAAAAACACAGGGACCTGAATGTCTTGCTTCACGTCATACAACACACATATTTAGAGACGGCACCGATCCGATATCCCCAAATCGGAATTGGCCAATATCAGTAAAAATGTTTGATAGGATAACAGTGAAGAAATATTTATGGAAACCAAACCAGTACTATCCAACCTGAACATAACACAGCAGCGCTTTGCAGCAGTGCAGCACGTGTAATAACAGCCAGGTTCATTTTAGCAGGTCATGTGATAACCGCTGGGCTAGTTTCAGCACAGTTTCAAATGCAGATATCCATGCACTCACACCTGCGTGATTTCCATTGCTATCAAATTGATAACCCAGTGTGTGGAAAAGACTACCTGCCTTCTAGTGAGAGCATTTAAATGAGACAAACGAGACAAAACAGAGTTTTATTTATTTATTTATTTATCACAGTTTGACCATGAAGTAAAGGACATTCAGGGTCAGGGAAAGGAGAAAGACCAGCAGAAACCAGACAGAAACAGAGTCGGAGAGGAGAAATAATAACCAAACTAATAAAGTTCTCAGCAAACACAAGTTCTCTAAATGCACAAAGGTAATTACTTTATCATTACATTCAAACTGCATTAAAAAAAAAAAAATTAAAACGTTATCCTGCTGATCTTCAGGTAGATGTCATACTTTGAATAAGAAGCTTCAGAATAAGATAACTTCATCTAACTGTCTGTGGTTTTTTTGTTTGTTTGTTTGTTTGTTTGTTTTTTGCTAGAAAGAATAAGCATCTTATAAACATTAACAGATTAAGTTTCTACTGGTTTAAGCAGAGCTTGAGTGGAGAGAGACTCGCAGTACTGGTAGTCTCTCTCTGTGTTGTAAACAAAGTTTGGGTTTTTGGGGGGGGGGTCATATTCATGGACGACATCTGTAAAATAGCATATTTAATACATCTCACACAAAACAGTTTCCCAAAACAACTAAACTACATCTTCATTGAGGTTTTTAATGAAAAAATATTAGATCAGTATCGATATCAGGCAACATTCAAATGCAAGATATTAGTATTGGATTGGATACACTAGACAAACATTGAATGTTCCTTCATCTGAATTAGATTAGAATGCAGAGAAGAAATACTTTTTAAGTCTGTTGCTGCCTTTGCACTGAAACGTCCAGAAACAACATTTTGAAACTAAAGTGTTGGTGTGGATATGTGCATGCATGAATGAGTCTATGGTATAAAGGTCTATGGTGTAAAGGTCTGGGGTGTAAAGGTTTCTGGTGTGGGCAGTGGTAGGTCAGTGGTTAAGGTACTTGACTTATAATTGGATTGCTCAAGGTGTACTCAGTCAGTTGGAAGCTGCTTTCGATAAAAGTGTCAGCTGAATGATGTAAAGGGGTGCCTTTTGAGTAAATTTAATCTTTTAGTATGCTTGATTGAAGTTAGCTTCATTAATTTTTTTCTGGCTCTTTGTCCATCATAGCACAGAAAAAAAAATGTCCTGATTGTACTGAAAATACACCAGAGGCTGGATATATGTTATGGGTCTGCTAGCATGACCTCAAACATTTATGCTGCCAACTGTCCTTCCATGACACTCGTATAAAACAGTAAGAAAAGCCTAAACAATTAGTAAGAAATGAAGACCTGAAATAGCAAAGAAATATGACGGTTGACCCCTCCTAGCGTCCATTCAACAACATCCACAGAATCACAATGCAACTTGTATTGTCACGGTTAACCCTTCCTAGTGCCATGGGTTCTCCATCTGGGGTCATTTTCTCCATTCTTGTTACAGTCCTTGTGTTCACTGTTTCATTAGTTTAACCTGCTTCTTGTTAGCGCTCATTACCCAGTGTATTTAAACCTTGTGTATTTATACTCTGTGTAATTGAACCCTGTGTTTCCCTAGGCTCATCATTGGTGGTCCAAGCCCATGTTGTTTGTATGTGGCTGCTTTGTTTGTCCTAGCTCTGTTTTCAGACTGCCTGTGTTTTTTACTTAGCCTATATTCTGTTGTGTTTCTTTTTGTTTGATTTTTTTGTGTTTTACTTTATTTTATCATGTAAACTGGATCATTATTATGACCCTGCTATGACCCTGCTTTGCCCTTAACAAATCTCATTGTGTGTGTCCACCTCATGTTCGCTCCACGTTACAATGTGACATGTGATGTAATGGCAACATAGCAGGAAATGTGACTTAATCATGGCATGGTACTAATTTATGTCATTAAAATCACATGAAATCCAGTCAAGTGTTTTAATGACCGAGTGAGAGGGCACTGTGAGGGATAAATTGACAAAGTTCATGACTGGGTGAGAAAACATCAAAGGTGTTGGTTGTGAAGATTCCCCTCTGCTACCAGTGCAATATTCCTAGCAACCAAGTCTCTTGTCTTTCTTTTGCTCTGCTTCCTTGTTCTGTTAGTTCTGCCCATATTTGGTTTTCCCTGCCTATTATTATTTTCACCTGATCCTCATTTCTAGTCTGATGTGGTGTATTTAAACCCTGTCTTTCAGTGCCAGTCATTGTACCAGTCTATGTTTATTCTGGCCCCTGTCTTTGTATGAAGCCTCTCTGTGTTTTATTGTATGTCTATCTCCTTAATCCCTGTTAACTACTGTGTGCTCTGTGTTTTCTTTTCCTGTTTCGGTATTAGCCTATTCTGCAGGTTCTCTAGTTTTCTCTGAGATTACTTCTTGGGTTTGGGTTTCCTATGTTCATTATGTATTCTAGTTTTGTTTCTTGTTATGATTCCCCTGGTAATTCGACTCTTGGCTATTCTACCAACCCTGATTCTGGATTTGCCCCTAATAAATTTCACTTGTCTCAGTACTTGTGTCTACCTTACTATTGCTCTGCATTGCATTAGGAACGTTTGGCTGTTATGACCCAATCTGGGCCCAAAACAAAAAGGGTGGAATGAGGTGTTGTGGTAACTGGACTGGTTTACTGGTGGTGGATGGCAGATGTTGAGGAAATAACCAATAACAGATCCAAAGATTATATAATGAACCTCTGTATTATTTGTTTTGTGAAAGTGATAGGGACACAAACATACCAGACAGACTTCAGGATGGACTACGCTGAAAACTAAAACCAACAAAGAAACTTAGATCCCACAATGACTACCAAAGTATTGACTAACTATCCTACAACAAACAAAAAAAAAGAAAAAGCACACAGACTTCCCTATCTCCCTGACTAGCCACAAAAACAATCAACATACCCCAAAACTGCAAAGTAAACAGCAACCACCCCTACACCTGGTGTGACATATAAACAGTGAACACAAAGTACACAACCTCGAACTACACACACAAGTATACATCATGGAGAGTAACACAGCACATAAATATTCTCAGTGATACAAGCATTTTGTGGCGTTTAAAAAGACCGCTATTATTCAAGTGACAAAAAAGTCAGAAATTACTACCATCTAGTGTCACATGGTAATTCCTGGAAAAGCCTGAACCTCCAGACCTGCAGTTACCTCACCATAAGATCCCTCCCTCACACTGCACAATGGGGAGAACCCTACCTCACACTGCACCCTGGGGAGAACACACCCTCACACTGCACACTGTGGAGAACCCTCCCTCACACTGCACAATGTGGAGAACCCTCCTTCACACTGCACACTGTGGAGAACCCTCCCTCACACTGCACACTGGGGAGAACACACGCTCACACTGCACACTCTCAACATATGGATGGCTTCAATACATATGATTTTATGTTATTTTTTTATTAGGTTTTGATTTATATATATATATATATATATATATATATATATATATATATATAACATTAATTGTGTCCAAACCTGGAGTGACCCAGTCTAGGTTGGAAACAGCAGATCGTAACAGATATGTAATTAGATTCTGAATGTAGATGTAGAACCTTATCACTGTTGATACTGAACAGAGGACGTTCCTAATGAAGTTTGAGCTCATGACTGTTCTCTGTATTTATGTATGACTGCACAGTCAGATACAACTGTATCCTTAGCAACTGCATCTTTAGGTTGGCTGACATCACTGGAACCAGCAACATCAATGATGAGTCACTCATGAAATCCAGAGTTGATGATGTCTGGCAGTGAGACTCACAACCACAACCTGAACATAAAATAAAACTGAGCTGAACAGAAACAGAACAAAAGAACTGAGCATGAACTTTAGGTAGAGTGAGGGTAACAGCTCACCATTCATCACTGACAGTACACAAGAGAAAATGAGAAAATGGGCAGTTTTGAAGTTCCTGACATGCCTATGTCAACACAAAATATTAATACATCATCAGAAAGGGTCAGAACTTCCTAGGGTGTTTAAGGGGGATCCACTAGCAAATGCTTGTGATGTTTTACAACAGGACCTGACAGGTGAATACACACTCTGGTAAAACCCTGGAATAAACATCCACAAAAGGCACAAGGAATCCAAAGATCACTGGCGTTAGACTACAGACAGGATTAGGCTCAAAAGATCCCACCTACTGCATCAACATCTACTGCACCAACATCCACTGCAGCAACATGTAAAGGAAGAGGGTCCTCTTATTCAAATTTACAGTAAATATAAAAACATAAAATTGGGAATAGCCTAAAATCAACAGGCTTAACTGTCAATGAAGTACTCAGCCAACAAAACAGACTGATACACACTGAAGACTAAGTCCTTGTGTTTAGAATACAACACCAAATATCAGATTTAAGTATAGTGCGAATGTTAATCAACATTCTTGACAGAATTCACTGTACGCTAAAACTATTCATGTGATTAATGAGCTCTCAGAAGCTCTCCAGAGTAACCAGTGTATCTGACTTCAGATGATGTTGTAATTTATTCCCAGGAGGTGGAGTATTATATATCTAAAATCTTGCCAAGGTCTTACTTCAAGAATCTGTTGTAAATGCCTGTTCTTAAGAACAAGTCTGATGTGCTTTGGATCTCTAAGAAAGAAGTGACTTTTATCCAAATTTATACAAAGCGACTTACAATTATGAGTGAGTACAACTTGAGCAACTGAGGGTTAAGGGCCTTGCTCAGGAGGTTGTCACCTGTTTAAAAGAGTTGAATGATACCTTTATAGCATTTGGCAAATGCTCTTTTCAGCAGTGATATACATGTATGTAGAAGTATTACAGCATGTATGTTCACTGGGACTCAAACACTTGATCTTGTGTTTGCTGAGTAATGGGCTACCTGCTCTACCAGGTGGGTTACAGCTATAGGCAGCCTCTACAGGTGAGTTACAGGTATAGGCAGACACTACAGGTTTTAAAGTGGTAGATGACTCATGCCTGTAGATTATGTCACACTTGTCAAACAGACAAAAAAGAAGTGAAAAAACTAAAAACTTAAAAATCCAACATGTTGAGTAGACTACACCATTTGGGCAGTGCTACCATAAAACTCACTCATGCAGAATTCCTGTAGACACCTAAGACAGGCGTTGTGTTTACTCTAGTGAGTACTTACTGAGCAGTGTAAAGAATATGTTACTTAAAAGGAATTACATTTTCTGAAGTAGTTCAGTGAAGTGCATTATTATTATTATTATTATTATTATTATTATTATTATCATCATCATCATCATCATCATCATCATCATCATCATCATCCCCTCATGATATGGTTATCTATTATTTTGCTGTATTTCCACCTGGTTTTAAAATAAATTTCCATGCAAAATTGGCTGCTGATAATTGCCTGGATTTTAGCAATTCAAAGCAAAAATCTTCCAGTGTCATTATTCATTTATATTCACAATCTTCGTGTAAGAGAAGTTTACATTTTCTGTTTTTCCATGGCAGAGAAGCTATGACTTTTGGTTTGAATGCCAGTTTAATGCAAGCTTTTTTCAGGAAGAATGCATCTTGTTTTTAAATGATAATGGTGTGGTTAGTGCTGTTGACCTTACTGCTCAAAAAAGGTTTAAATTGTGATATAAATGGGCTTACTGGTCATTTTTCATCCTCTCAGTAATGGGGGCGAAGATAAGTGAGGGATGCATTTTTGAGCTGTGATTGTTTTGTTTTCAGTTGTATCAGGTAGGTCACATATTTAATATTGTTATTATTATTATTATTATTATTAGCATCTATTAGCATATGCTATGTTACTTATAAACAGTGTCTTTCAAATGTATTTACCATCATTTAAAGTCACATTCATCTGGAATGCCAATTGCTAAAAAGTTCAGTTCTTCTGGAAAAAAGACCCTCTTAATCCAAGTACCTTTTTTTTCAGACTGTGAATCTGAAGTTATAAAAATTAAGAACAAAGAGATTAAAAATTAGAGACATGCACAAGACAGATAGACCGTCCCTCAATACTCAGCACCTGAGCAGGACGGTGACTTGTGAGAGAAGCCACTGAGTGGCCAACAGTCACTTTGAAGGAGCAACAGAGTTCAGTGGCTGAAACTGGTGAACCAGTCAATGATGTCAAGAGGTCTGCATACAACTGGTCTATGTATAATTGGTCTATATAGGAAGGTGAAAAACTCATTACTGATGACTAAACATCAACACACATCTGTAGTTTTCTAGAAAGCACCAAAATGATCCAGCTGAAATATGAGGTAAGATTGTACGGTCAGATGATACTCAAATGCAGGTTCAGAGTCTAAAATTCTGTGGGTGGTCCACGCCTAATCCCTCAGCAAACAACCATTCCTCCTCATTCACCATGACAATAGTAAAGTAGAGGGGTAGGAGCATCATGTAGGGGGATTAATTTTCCACAGCAGGGACTAGACCTCTCGTTACAATTGGAGCACAAATGGATAGTGCAGAATTCAGGGACATACTGTAAGAAACGCTGCTTCAGTTTGGGAGAACGTCCACCTTTCAGCAGGATACTGATACCTCAAGCACAAGACCAAAGGAGTGCTTAAACAAAAAAAAGGTAAATGTTCTAGAAAAGCCATGTCAAAGTTCAGATATCTCTACAATAGGAAAACAATGGCACTGTTTGAAAACTGCAGTACAGAAGTGTCTTCCAATCTATCTGAATCACCTGGAGCACACTGTGCAAAGCTGTTACTGCAGCAAAGGATGCTCTGAATATGAGCCAGAAAGTGTTGAATGCTTATGAAAGCAGCATTTTAGAGGTTTGTTGGACTTCCTTTTTGTGACTTGCATGTTTTTACACAACATATATATCCTGCATACAAACAAAAGTTGAGAAAGTCAGGATTCAGGATTCTTACAGACTCAGTAAGTGTAATGGGCCTGTCAAAAATCAGATGCTTGCAGATAAATGATATGGCTTTATTGCAGGACCATGCAGTGGAGCAGATCACAAAACTCAAGGAATGGAGTAGCTTGAATGTGGAGAAAACAGTCTGAATCAAAAAACCAGAAAGACTATTCAAAATCCAGGCAAAAGAATCCAATAGGGGCAGGCAGAAATCAGAAATGAGATATACAAAGTCAGGGTTTGGCACACAGAAAGGTAATCCAAAATAGTGCTCAGTATGCATAGAAGACTAGAGACAATACTTCGCAGTATCCTAATGTTTGAGACAGGCTTAAATAACCAAGTACACAGGTGAGTACAATATTCTGGTGATGAAGATCTGATGTGAAGTTCATGATTGGTGGAGTGCTGGGTTGAGTGACGAATTGCCTGCCTGCTGTAGAGTGATGAGGAATCAGGTGATATGACAGTAAGATCCTCAAATTTGTACAGGGATGCTAGTTGTGCATTTGCAACTTTTATCAGGATTAGGCCCCAAAAGTGTCTGTCACTAATGCAGAACTAATGGAATCTTCTACCTCGGCTCAGTGCTGTCTGTCAAGTTTAGACTTCCCAGACCCCCCACCCCCATTCAGCAATGGTGCATGTAACTGATCCACCTGGTGAAATTGACAGGAAGCCCAAGAACACACAAAAGAGGCCAGTCTCCCCAGGGTTAGCATCTATGCTCATCACTGCTCCACAAGATCGATGTGCAGTGGCAAGGGAAGAAAAAGTGAGATACTGCATGATATATTTGACATTAATACTAATGTTATGGAAAGGAAAGAACTTCCTGCAAGGGTCTGATGCTTTATTTCCTGCTGGGCTAATAAATGATAATTGCCTTCTTCCTCTCCTGGAGGCATTCTCAGTGCTCCTGCTGTTAAAGTGAACAATACTGGCTATGCTTCGATGGTTTCGCTATATAATATGGACAAAAGGGCGTTTACATCATTTTTATTTTTATGTGTATTAATAGTCAAAATGTTTGTTTGCTACATAATTACACCTGGCTGTCCACATAATCTGTGCTGCTGTGCTTATTCCCCAAACACCGGTTGTGCTTTTGGTATTTTGGCTAATCAACATTCATTAAGCTCAGGTTCATGTCAAGTTTGTTAATGCAAGTGGGATTAAATAACTGAAATGCATTGCAATGATTTAACACATCACTGGGATTAAATACCTAAAATGCATTATAGTGGTTTAGCATGTCACTGGGATTAAATAACTACAATACATTACAGTATTTTAATGTCATTGCAATTAAATAACTAAAATACATTAATGTGGTTTAACAGTTCATTGGAGGCCAAAAAGCAAATGTATCATCTCCATCACTACGTGACACTGTGCAAACATGAACCAATAAAATCCATCGCTATGTGACACTGCAAACATGAACCAATCAAATCCATCACTATGTGACACTGTGCAAATATGAACCAATCAAATCCAGCTGCACACAAGCATCAGAGGTGGTGGTGGGGGGGGGGGGGGGATACAACCCCACTGTGCAGTATGTGAGGATTCATTACCAAGCTGCAGAGTTACACAACATTTATGGAGTTTTCATTAACTGAGAGGACTTCATCTGCTAGAATCAAAATTTGTATAAAGATTATATGGAGGTCTTTGGGTTGAACAAACACACATAGGCCAGGAAGATAATAACAGTCTGTGTTCTGATGCACATCATGCAAACTAATTCTTTGTCATAGTTCTCAGGGAAATGTGTGGTTCTCATAATAAATCTCCACAAGTTTTGTGTCTTCTTAATTAGTCATTTATGAATTTCCCTAATTTATGAAATGCCCTAATACCCTAATTTTCCATTGTTAAATACACCAGAATAAGAATTTCTCCAACATACAAAACCAATTCAGAATTTACTGTAGCGCCACACTGTGTGTGTGTATGTGTGTGTGTGTGTGTGTGTGTGTGTGTGTGTGTGAATGAATTGTGTCATGAATGTAGAAGGCATTCCATAAACACATGCCATATCACTGTTTTTAATTAACATCTTAATCGATTCTTTAGCACTCCTGGCATGGTGTTGTAGAGGAGTGTGAAGTTTTTGCCATTGCATGCGCTGTATGAATTTGTGTATCTGTGCACCTTTCAGAAGCAGTGAGGATTACAACAAAACTCCAGATAAATGATGCAGCCTTTAATTAAAATTAAGTCATTAAAACCCTCTCATTATTCATAGCCTCAGTTAGCAATGTTGAGAAAGAGAGCGGGAGAGAGGGAGAATGAGAGCGGGAGTGAGGTAGCGCGAGAGAGAGAGCAGATGCTTGTTATGGCCTAAAGGTTCCAAACAAATGTTCACTGGTAGGTCCAAGTGACAGTGTGTTTGTGTGTTTCACCAAGGCTGTGAAGGGAGTGAGGTTCTTTCAGCGTCCTATTCACACAAATGCACAGGAGACGCCATCCCAACAGTGTACTAGTTGCGATTACACAAAAGGTAATGAGGGAGAACAGTAATGAGCAGACTCTGGAGACGCAGAACCCAGAGCAGCCGCAAGCTTTTATTTAATAACCAGGTTGTTGCGCATGTTGAGTATTTCTGTACATGCACTTCCTGCTGGAAGGCTTGGAGGACACAAGCAGCGTTAGACCCTGTCATACACCAGGAGTCCTGAGAGGAACCATTGAAGCAACCCCGCCTTGAACCCCACACTTAGCAACACAAACAGCACATTTCAAATGCAGAGCTAATGATATGATTTAATTAACAAGAGAACTTGAGGCTACCTGCCACACACAGACAGAGTGAAAGCCAGTGATGCAGCAGATAGACATTGCAAATGTTTCGTGAGACACTGGTATATTTTTGAGACATTTCTACAACTACATTTTGTGTGTGTGTGTGTGTGTGTGTGTGTGTGTGTGTGTGTGTGTGTGTGTGTGTGTGTGTGTGTGTGTGTGTGTGTGTGTGTGTGTGTGTGTGTGTGTACACCATCTGAAGGTTTTTATCTTGGGATTTTAACAATAAACTGCTTTAAATCACTACCAGCAGTCTGGACTCCATTGGAAAGAGATTTCTGCTAAACTGTACATTCATTTTAAACAAGACTTTTCACTTTTGTTAAACTAAGACAATTGTGTGTGTGTGTGTGTGTGTGTGTGTGTGTGTGTGTGTGTGTGTGTGTGTGTGTGTGTGTATACTCCCATATATGGTGTAGTGTTTTGTAGGGCTTTGCTGTTTCCACCAGTTATATTTAATTGCCAAAATGTTGTGAAAATGGGTAGTATGCCAGTTCTTCCATATGAGTTTTACACTGGAGGGCTATCCAGTGAAAAAAGCCATATTCTGCCTTTCAACAGACTTATGGTTTTGTTTCTGTTGTGCTATTAAATGGAATATCTTTAGCAGTGAAATATTTCAAAGATAAATGATTTTCTAACCAGATGTGAAGGTGACCAGCTAAAAGTATGTCCTCTACCAACCCCTATAATCTCAGGTTTATTTTATTTTGTCTTTCTTATTTATTGATTGATTTATTTAATTTTACTAGAATACCAACTTTGTTCAATACAACCTTTGCTTAAGTGCACTTATATAAAACAATCAGCAAACACTTACTTCCTTTAGTGCCATCTAAATGGTTCTGCAGCACTGACAGTAGTTGTCTAACTGAACCCATGATGGGTTTCAAGCATTCTGTGTCAAACTGTGTCCTTGTGGATCTGCCATTGGTCTTGTGACCCTCAGATTCATATGCACAGAACCTTTCAATCCTAGAGTAACCCTAGAGTGAAACAGACCTAGCTCAGTACTGCCAGCACAAACAACTGTACCATGGACACACAATTACTTTTCTCTTTCTCACTCAACAGACACATCAGAAAGATTAAACTGTGGCAGTGTTTCTTACAACAATGTCCGAAGATATGGGATTTAAACCAATATTCCACTTTATTTCGTGACACAAACTCTGATCCATCTGCTGTTCAAGAAGTAAAATATTTCCAGCAGCCAGTTGAACTGGATTTATATAATCTCATTCTAACATCAGACTGGATTTATATAATCTCATTCTAACATCAGATTTGATTCATATAATCTCATTTTACTATCAGACTGGATTCATATAGTCTTATTTTAATATCAGATTGGATTCATATAATCTCATTCTAATATCAAACTGTTTTGATATAATATCATTCTAACATCAGACAAATTTGATATAATCTCATGATAACATCGGACTGATTAGATATAATCTTATTCTAACATCAGACTGATTAGATATAATCTCATGCTAACATCAACTGATTTGATTTGATGTTATTCCAACATATGACAAGTTTGATATAATCTTGTGCTAATATCAGACGTTCAGGCTGATGGAGTGCTCTGGTCCACAGCGCTGCTGGAGTCTTACTGCATCCTGCCTTTTAAACACAGCCTGGCTCTCTGGTACGAGCTCCAAAGATTTCTGCCTCCTCCCTCTCTTTGTTTCTCTCTCTCTCTCTCTCTCTCTCTCTCTCTCTCTCTCTCTCTCTCTCTCTCTCTCTCTCACACACACACACACACACACACACACACACACACCTCCCACAGGAACCAAAAAGAAAACTTTCTATAGGCATCTTTGTTTTAGGACTGACTGTTCTGTCCAAAGGAACAGAGGAGAGAGCAAGACACACTGAGACACATAGAGAGAGAGGCAGACAGAGAGAGCTGGTTAGGAAGACAGACACAGAGAGAAAAAATTATGAATGTAGCGTTATGGCTATAAAATAAAGTGTATATAGATCTAAGATAATGAAATCCTACAGGAGGCAAAGATGAGGTAAATACACACATTCTTGTAGCATGTGTGTCATAATGTGATATGGATGTGAGCTTCTCAGAGCCTGGTGGGTTTCATTCACCTGTGTCTTGTTAGTCCTGGTTAGTTTGTGTATTGATGCCCTGTGTTTTGTTACCCGTGTTTTCAGTTATTTTGTACATTTGATATCCCCAGTCAGCGTTTTAGGCTCTTGTTTACTCTCGTTTGTGTTTGGGTTTAAGTTTTCTAGTTCACCAGTGTTTTGTATTGCTTCTTGTTTGATTTACATTCTTTAGTTTTGTTTGTACTAGCTTTTAGTTATTAAAATCCATCCTCTACTTGCATCCTGCCTCTCACCTCATCCCTGCTAAAGCGTTACAGCTGGGCTCGGTTCTATCTCTCAGCTGTGTAAATGGATCAGCCCATGAGGGGTGAAGTGTGACCAGGGCGGCAGATAGCCGCATTGTATGGCAACTGCATTTTCACAAAGGCGGGTAATTAAAGATAATGTGTGTGAGGAATTTAAAGATCAAGGCAGTGTGATGGATGAAGGGAACACTTTTACCTTATATGGTTTAATTTTAGTCAGTTCCATCACTCCATCAAAGAGCAGGTCAGAGGTTTCTTAAACCCTGATTTTAATAGGTTCTTGCAAGGTGGGGTCCAGGCTGCCCTTGTGTCTCTCTGGCATTAAAACCAACACACTGTGTGTCTCTGGGCAGCTGGTATAATGAGGCCACTGGACCATGGCATATGTGTCACCATGCACACCCACACCACCCAGGGGCCACAGGGGGACCCTGGAATCCTCTGCTCCACTGACTGCTCATTGAAGATAAGGCCTTTCCCTGAAGCACACAGACACTGCACTCCTTCACGGTTCCCACTGAAGGGCTCTTTACTCACAAAATTACAGAGATAAAAAGGCAATAAATGGAGAGTAAATAATCATGTTGTATCTTTGGCATTGAATTGATAAAAGAGCATGATTGGTACAATACACTTGCAATCCTGAAGCATTTGGTTGGCCATAGAAACATACATTCTTATTCTGTATTTAGGATATTTTTTCATGCTTACTAAGTCCACTGAAGAGCGCACAGGACACTGATTCTGCCAGTCATGACAGACAAAGCCATAGTGTTGAAAAATCCTTATAACCATGAAATGTACCTTTGTAGGTATGATGTCATTAATTAAAGTCACTTTAGGTGATAAATGTTAAGCACTGCAATCTCTTAACAACCAAACAAACCAATCTACCAGTGAATATAGTTTAGGATCTTTTCCTCTTTTGTGTTTACTGTTGTCTTACGGTCGTCACCGAGTGCATCTTTTAGACTAAAGGTAAGCTACATGTTAGCACTGTAGAAAAGAAGAACATGTTCTGTGTGAACTGTGAATTCAAAAGTTTTAAAGCAGGTCTAACTGCTTGTTTTTTTTAAAGTAAATTGTCAGCATTGAAGAAATCAAAGGCATCAAAGGCAGAAAAAGGAGCATTTATTGCTGCTGCCCTTTATTCTAACTTAGCACAAGGTGTCATATCTCAAACCCTGCACACAGAGAAAGGTGTGGTTTAGATCTGCGAGGGTCTCTAACCCAAGTTTTAGATTAAAGAAAGGCGAAGGCACTTGTACAATATTAAGGTAAAGAGCAGGCATTGGAACTGTAAGTTAATTTCACACAGCAATATATTCAATATATACAAGATTTTACACAGCAATATATACAAGATTTTAATGTTATCTGAGTGACAGCTTCTACAGTATCTGGTTAGATAAGGACAAATAATTATATCAGTAAATACACGGACACAGTAAAAGCAACAGAAATATTTTCCCCATGTTTGAACTATTATTTACATTGACAAAATGCATATATACAGTGCAGAGAAGTATTTTAAGTGGTTTCATTTACAATGTGAAAGGAAAAACATGAAGTGCATAACTGAGTAGCCATAGCATTCCCTGAAGTTATGAATTTTTCCATGTGAAATATGATTTGAAAGTTTTACTTTGTTACTGTTACATTACTCATGGTGTACGCTGTGTCACGTTACACTGCTTTATTGATCACTTACACCAACCACTGCAGAGCTTCATTACAGCTGAAAGCAAAGCTAATGGAATAATATCAGCTCAAACTGCATATGGAGCCTAGAGACACAGCAGTTCATACTGACCATAATAACATGGATTATCATAAACCTCATGTTTCACAAAATAAAATATGAACAAGTGCTTAAAGTATACAGCCTGATTTAAAACTATGATGTAGAACAATGTAATGAGACTGTGTTTTACAGAAAGACAAAATGTATTGGGAGAAAATTAAAGCGCATTAATCTTTGCTCATAATGTGCTAAAAGACTATTCCAAGTGGACAGAAGCCATTAACGATTGTGAAGGTAAGGCATTCATCTTTAATTATAGAAAGAGATCAACAAAGAGATCACAGTAAACATATAACAGCAGTGTGGGATTTTGGTACTGCAATTACCTGAGGCCACCACACGTGTCTGATCATGGCTCATCATGACACTTTATTATACAACAATGATAACAATCCAAATACATTTAAAACTGTGAAAATTCTTTAGGCTGGAAGTTACAGCAAGGTGTTGTACTGGCGGTGGTCTGAAGAGTCATTGCCTCTATCATGCTCTAATCAGACAAAGTTAAACCCGCAGTCTGAAAAACAGTTCCCATTAGACAAAAAAAAAAAAAGCAAATAATAATTAAAATCAGGGACCGGATTTTATTTGATGATTTTTATTTTATTCTGTAAATTCTATTTTTGCTTTAGGGTGAGGGTGAGGGTTAGGGTTAGCGTGAGGGTGAGGGTTAGGGTTAGGGTGAAGGTGAGGGTGAGGGTGAGGGTTAGGGTTAGCGTGAGGGTGAGGGTTAGGGTTAGGGTGAAGGTGAGGGTGAGGGTGAGGGTTAGGGTTAGCGTGAGGGTGAGGGTTAGGGTTAGGGTGAAGGTGAGGGTGAGGGTGAGGGTTAGGGTTAGCGTGAGGGTGAGGGTTAGGGTTAGGGTGAAGGTGAGGGTGAGGGTTAGGGTTATTTTATACTGGTATTTCCCTTATGTTCCCTACTCATATTTCCATCAGGTCAGATGACTGTGTAGGGCTCATAATGTCAAACTACAGTACTGTCAATTGTACTTTCAAGTTCAAGTTCAAGTTTGTTTGGGGTTTTTTTTGTATAACTCAGTATAACTGGCAGTGAAATGGTTGAGAGTGCTCTGTCCAAACTGAGGAAAAAGAAAAACAGGGGTGCATAGAGAAATATATATCTATATATATACAAAAATATATTAACAATGTATGTACAATATATGTATATTATGTTTATATACACAGTGTACAATGTATATATGGATATGTATATATGTATGTACACAATGTACAATTCCATCTTGTATTTGAACATATTTACAATTATATGTTACATGGTGGTGGTGGTCCCCACAGTTTATCAGTTTCCCTGATTCAGGGCCCGAATGGCCTGTGGGAAGAAACTCTTCTTCAGTCTCTCTGTCTTGGTCTTCAGGGAGCGAAAACGCTTCCCTGACCTCAACAGAGAGAAGAGTCTATTGTTGGGATGGGTGGGGTCCTTCACAATCTTCCTGGCCTTGGTCTGGCACCGCTTGTAATAGATGGTCTGCAGGTCAGGAAGTTCCGTATGAGTGATGCGCTCTGCTGAACGCACCACCCTTTGGAGTGCTTGTCTGTCCTGCTTGTGCTGTTCCCAAACTAGACTGTGATGTGAGGATGCTCTTGATAGTGCAGGTGTAGAAGTTTCGCAGTACCTTGGAGGGCAGTCTGAAGTCTCTTAGGCGTCTGAGGTAGTAAAGACACTGATGAGCCTTCTTTGCCAGGGAGATGTGAACACCAAGGTATCTGAAACTATCTACTCTCTCCACCGTGGTTCCACTGATCCTCACAGGTTGGTAGTGCTGCTCCTGCTTCTTGCTGCAATCCATGATCAGCTCCTTTGTCTTACTGACATTTAGGAGGAGATTATTTTCCTGGCACCAGTTTTCCAGGTGTTTAATCCCCTCCAAGTAGGCCCTCTCATCATTGTCCGAGATCAGGCCCATGACAACGGTGTTGTCAGCAAACTTGACAATGATGGTGGAGCTGGAAGTGGCTGTGCAGTCGTAGGTGTACAGTGAGTAGAGCAGGGGGCTTAGGACACAACCCTGAGGAGCTCCAGTGCTGAGGGTGAGGGTGGATGAGGCACAGTTGCCCACCCATACTAATTCGGTCTGTCTGTTAGGAAGTTGGAGATCCAGTCACACAGGGATGTATGCAGTCCTAGATCCTCCAACTTAGTAGTGAGTAGGTAGTTATTGATAATGTTAAATGCTAAATGCTTTCCTAATGTTCCTAATCAGGTAACGTGTGAGAGTGTCCATCAAACCATGATTAATTAATAATTAATAATTAACATGTCTAATTTTGTCATTGGTCAATTGTTTATAAAAAAAAACAACATTTATTTGCAGAACAAGAATTTAGAAGTTTTTAACTTTTTTTTTTAATTTCTTGAAGCAGCTCAACAAATAAATATAAATTGACTAGACATCCTTACTGACAGTAAGGATGACAGTTCTAAATACCTTTTGGTCTATTTTGAGGGTTTTTTTTTATAGTGAATTGTGTGTATGCAGGGCAGGACCAGGTGTGCTTTTGTGGACCCCATAGATGTCTATGGTCGAGAATATCTATGGTCGTGATGTCTATGGTCGTGTTGGCTGTGGTCGTGGATAGCTGTGGCATTGTCAGGACTCAGTGAGGACACTGTCTATAATCCACAATCCTCTGATCCAACAGAACAGCTGTGTGTGTGTGTGTGTGTGTGTGTGTGTGTGTGTGTGTGTGTGTGTGTGTGTGTGTGTGTGTGTGTGTGTGGTGGTAAGCTAATCATCCTCCATTCATCACCGTAGTACACTGGCTGTGGCTCAGGGCCCTGCAGTCATCCAGCAATGTTCTGATGGATAGCTGGAGATGAGGGTGCGGCCCAGAGCCTCACTGATTTGTCATTGATCAGTGCTGAGTTATGAGAAGAACTGCTACTCTCCCCATGTGCATCAGCAGGGAAAGCTCCAGGCTCTTTTACAAAGAGATACATACATTTAAGTATTATGATTTGCGACCAAATTCGTATGTACACACAAACATGCACACTATTAAAAAAATTTTTAAATTTGAACTATCATCTAGATGATGAGAAGCTTAGGGATCTTCAGTGGCCTGGTGTGGGTGATCAGGAATTATGATGTTGATCCAGATTTGGTGGTCCAGACTGGGTGATCACTTCCAGTTCAGAGGTGATTCTGGTTTTGCTCAGCCAGGGCCCAGACCTGCTTTGACATGCTCATGGAAGCCAGACATCCACAAATTGCTACCCGAACACAGGAAGTGGCTCTTCCTCCCACTGCTAGGTAGATGTAAGATGCAAACCCATTTGCTGAGTTCATATCATTTCCTGTTTGCTGTCAGGAAGCAGGCGTTAAGTGTTAAGCATTACCTTAAAGAGCACTGGGTTGTTCTGTAAATTATTTAATAAGAAACACATACATTGAAATAATTTGTAATATGAAACCAGAACCCTATGATTGATAAGATATTCAACACGACAGAGCTGAAAGAAACCTTGGTTTTGCTTGAAAGTCATAATTTTACTGCTATGGTGTTCATTATGATTCTGAAGTTTTCTTACCTTGTCTGCTGCCACTATCACAAAAGAGAGAAAGAGGCAGAGATGGAAAAATGTTCAAATAGTTCCAGACTTACAGTTAGTACTGTAAGATTGTCTTAGCATGGTGTTTCAGTTTTCTCCCAGACACTTAACCTCAGCATGATGTCCTCAGCATTTAAGGAAGCTCCAAATCACCTCTGGATTAGAGTAGATAACCTTAACTATATGGTATATAAACCTAAACCTAGGGTAGTTAACCCTAATCCTAGGGCAGTTAACCCTATCCATATGGTAGAAAAACTTTGGGGTAGATAACCCTAACCCTCGGGTAGATAACCCTAATCCTATGGTATCTAATCCTAATACTATGGTAGTTAATCCTAACCCTACAGTAGTTAACCCTAACCCTGATGTAGATACCCATGCTGGAAAATATTCTTAACATCCCATCCAGTCTTATGTTCTGGTCTGTACTTTCTGTGTTTGACTGTACGTCCTGTACTTCCTTTCTGTGTTTGGATTTCAGGGTTCACTTCTCTTTCTGTCACCTCAGCACAGTATTGGGAGACATTCCTGTCAAAATCAAAGCCCCACTATGAATATCTAGAATAAATAATACTGAATAGTTGGCCGTTCTTATGTTGCATATTTAAACAGAAAAATATATGTCACCTCACTAAAGACCTTTTAATTACATGAACCCATTGTCAAAAGTATCCCAATAAGTTCCTCTTTAGAGAACAATAAAAACACAAAGGCTCATTAACAAAACTTCATAACTTTAATGAAAAGCTGCCTGTCTTATTTCAGACAGTTCCAGCACGGCTGTTAACATTTTTTTCCATTTTAAAGACAGGAGATGATGTGAGTTTCTGCTCCAGCGTATAATGTCTAACCTTTCTAACCTTAATTAGAACAGGGAATGTCATCAATCAGGTTTCTCTCTCTCTCATTAAGTACTTAGCTAGTTACCTTTAAAAGGAGGAATAGTTTACTATTTAAAGTAGGGATGAGGCTTTGTTTTCCCTATTCATTCCTTAAAAAGGAATTTCCTAGGATTCATCTTGGAAAATGTATTCTTGAGGTATGTGGACACTATATAATCTACATAGTTCTTCTCCAAGTAGAGATGACTGCTTATTGCTAACGCATTTGAAATGACTGACCATAGTGGTGATGTTTTATATTTGGGATTATTCGGCAAACCTGAATAAACCCCAAAATGTAATAAACCAAACCCAGAGCGATAATAAGGACTTAACAAAAGGAAGGTCACTGCAAATGGGCATACATTAAAAAATTATGTTACATTGGCTAACGTCCAAGGTCCCTTTTACTAACAGTAGTCATGCCCCCCCCCCCCCCCCACCCCACCCCCCGCCCTTTCAGAGTGCAGCAGAGAGACTCTCTCTCTCCAAGGTCTTCCTCCCTCTGCTTTCTCTCGCCAGCTGTGATGATTAATTACATGATTCAGGAGAATTACTACAGAAGATAGTTACTCTGTCAAAACATCAAATTCATTCTGTTGGTCCTACATCCATCTTTTAATGCTCTTACCATCAAAGAAGCCAGACTGGGGTTAAGTGAGGGCACATCCTTCTGAACTGTGTATGGGTGGGTGAGTGTGTGGGGGGAGGGGGGTGTGAGTGTGCATGCATGCATTCATGTGAGTCAAATTCAAAATCAAATTTATTTACAACAGCTGTTGTCAAAAAGCAGCTTTACACATGTCCGAGTTCAAGCCAAGGGTGACAGTGGCAAGGAAAAGCTCCCTAGAGCATGAGGAAGAAACCTTTAGAGGAACCAAGACTCAAAGGGGGGCCCATCCTCTGGCCTCCCCTTTGAATCTTGGTTCCTCTGAAGTGTGTGTGTGTGTGTGTGTGTGTGTGTGTGTGTATGTGTCTCACAAACAATCACAAATTACATCTCAAGCCAAATCCTTGTTCTGAGTAGCAGAGAAACAGAATGATTTGTTGGGGTGTTCATGCTGTCTGAACAACTTTTCAAAGTAATTATTGTTCAGTCTGGTCAGTTTATATAGTGCTGAGTGGTATGAAGGTTTTCACACAGAATGTGACTGCTGACTGTTCAAATAAACTAGAATCCTGTCTTTCATCTGTCATGTGATGAGTGGCACTGATCTTTCTTAGTTTTAGTTTTAGACCTTTTTTTAGCTTTGCAACACTAATCATTTACTGCAATTACATAAAGATTACAAATGATCTGTATCATGTATTATGTATTACATAATGCACAAGGACCAAGAACTGAGCTGTGCTTAATAATCATATTGATTCTGCTCTCAAAACCTCCACAGCAAACCTCCCAAACCTCCACAGCAGATCACTGGGGTTTTGTAGCTCTAAGTGGATCTTAGAAACTACACAAGCTCTCATAAAGCGAGAGAGGAGAGAGATGCCAACAGCCCCAGAGGTAGGACTACAAAAGATCTCTTAGGGAGACAGAGAGAGAGAAAGAGTGCGTGTGTGTGTGTGTGTGTGTGTGTGTGTGTGTGTGTGTGTGTGTGTGTGTGTGTGTGTGTGTGTGTGTGTGTGTGTGTGTGTGTGTGTGTGTACATCTGTAGATTACCTCCAATCTTCTGTCTCTCTATATTGCAGTGTTCCTGTTTGGGTTCCTAGCTGTGCAGAGGGAGGGTTGGGGTTGGGGTTACTGCTCTCTACTCTTTCTAACTTACATAATTTAGACAGGTGCTGTACTTCACTAACAGCTTGTGTCTGTGCTGTAAAGTTATTCCTGGCTTTCTTGGTTCCACACTTTGTCTCACACACAGTGTAATTTAATGGAGATGGTCTGCCTGACTTCAGCCTTTTCTCACATTACGTAAAGTCCTGGTGTATAACTCTATGATCCAGGTAACCTCAGGGACCCCTGCCCCTATACCAAAGCTTAAAACCCCTACACAATTTAGGCTAGGCATACTGAACACACACACGCACACACACACACACACATACACACACACACACACACACACACACACGCACACATATATATATATATATAGATACACACACACACACACACACACACACACATATACACACACGCACACTTCACTAACATACTATAAGAAAAGTCAGGAAACTGAAAAGTATTAGTCATTTTTATTTTAATTCTTGATCATTTCAGTATTGAAATTTAGAAATATAGCATGGCAAAGCAAGACAGACAGCATCTCCTACTTCTCCTGTCTGTCTAATGAAGACCCCCTCTTATCTCCTCTTATCCCCTCTTACCTTTTCTTACCTCCTCTGACCCCCTTAACCCCACTTATTTTACCGCCTCTTACCCCTGCTTACCCCCTCTTATCTTACCCCCTCTTACCCCCTCTTACCCCTGCTTACCTCCTCTTACCCCCTCTTGCCCCCTCTATTACCCACTCTTGCCCCCTCTTACCCTGTCTTACCCCCTCTTGCCCCCTCTTGCCCTAACCCTATCAAACATTGTTAGAACAAATTATTAAATTGAATTACAAGCCTCCTTTCATTGTGTTGATATCATTCCCATCAGTCAGGTGTTTCCCATCAGTACAGGTTTGTAAGAATCCCTGAGCAACACCTGAGCAGCCTGCCTTTTAATCTGTCTCCCTTGTCTCCCTCTGCCTTAATCTGTCTCCCTCTGTCTTAATCCCTCTTTACCCTCTTAATCTGTATTCCCCCTTAATCTGTTTCCCTCTCTCTGTCTCCCTCTCTCTCTTTGTCTCCCTCTCTCTCCATCTCTCTCCCTCTTTCTCGCCCTCTCCTACTCACTCTCTACCTCCCAACTCTTCTCCGATCATTGACAGTGCTATTAATTAGCAGGAGTTTGTCAATGGCTGCAGCCTTCATTTGTTTTCCTGTCATGTGGCCTACTGTACAGAAGGCAGCATACAGAGGTCACTTTTAATTATTATAGATTAGTTTTGTGTGGCCGGGGGGGGGTTGTAAACTTTGCAGAGAGAAATTATTCACAAGAGAAGCCCTGCTTGGTGTCTAGGGAGAGAGATAAATTGGCAATATGTTACAGTCAATGATGATAACATTTAATGTTCTGGTCCATGTGTAGAACAGAGAGCGAGATTTCTACGTGTCTCATCTCCACCTGCACTGCAGTCGGAGTTCAAACATTCATCACAGCTGCTGGAGATGTTCCACCAGCATTCAGAACCAGCTTCTTGGACCTTAGTACAACGTGAAAAAGCACTCTCATTATTTCTGACTGCAGAGCATGACTCTCTTATTAAGAGCCACTGAGAGGCAGGTTCTCCCCCATTGTCTGAAGTAAGGAATATGATATCAGAAGAGTACTGATTTAAGAGGAGGAGTGGAGAGAAGAGGCATAGAAATGGTGTTGGTGATTGTGATACTAAGGACTGTTAAGATTCTCACATGGAGCAAACAAACATCCTTCATGATTTTGTTGACCTTATCTCTTTGCTCTTTTTTGTTGCTTTATTTTATCTTTATTTCTATTTTGTCTGACAAATCTAAGATCTAAAAGGCAGTGTTAGCTATGGGTGCTTTTAGTATAGAAAGGGAAACATCTGCTACAGTTGGTAAACACAGGCTCTGTCACCATGCTCTCAGACTCTGGCTCTGTGGCTGGGTTCCTAAATCCCTCAGGGCTGTGGAGGCTGGGTATGGGGTGGCTCTGGGTTCTGTGTTGTGTGACACTGTGGAGCTCAGGGCTCTAATTCCTCTTCATGCTCTTTTTCTTTGGCTCGACTCAGCCTGTGTTACAGCCCCTGTAGCCAAGTACATGGGCATGGCAGTGACAATGCAGTGTGAAGATGACCAACAGAGCACTCTGAAGTCTGTCTTGACATTGCACTCTGAAGTCTGTCTTGTTTGCCTCTTCATTCTTTTACCTTTTCTAATGTTTTTTTAGCCTCAGTGACTTTTTCCCTCCCTCTTTTTATTTCTCAGCAGATTCAAGGCTCTGATTTAAGAGAGAAGTCATCCTTGCTAGTTCTTGAGTCCACTCTGTTTGCTAAACTGTTCCATGAACAGATTGATGGATTACATGATTTGGAGCTGGGAGCATGTCTGCTTGGAGAGAGAGAAGAGGCAACAGATAGAGAGAAAGACTGAATGAGTAAGTGAAAGTAGGATCTGAAAAGGATGAAAGCGAAGCTCCTCTTCAACTTCTCTGTCAGCAGTCTAATCACAGGCTTGTGAATCCAGTTTCCAGTGTGCAGCACGTCAGGCTACACTTGTTTTGGTAAACTTGCACTGGAGTTTCCCAGCTGGATTTGTAAACTTGCTTAGGACTCACTGCAGAGTGCAAAATATATTCACTGACCTGACCTTTACAAATTTTAAATGTATATTCAATAAGAATCCAATACTGTTACACCATAAAATCTAAAAATCAGTGAAATGAATCAGTGAAACCATATACATTCACACTAGACCCACTTTAAAATCATTATTGTGAGAATCCAGAGCTTGGTTTCAGCATCTTGATACCCAGGTGATGTTATCTTCATTAGCAGACACCTGGTTTATGCTTTCTAAACCAGAGTGCTTGAAATTGTATTTAAATGCCAGAATATGTACTGTAATATGTAATGCTCATACGGGGTCATATAGAGTTATATAGGGTCATATATGGTCTTGTATGCAACATGTATATACCTTCTCCAGTTACTCCAGATATAGCACTCATACGCACACGTCAGCCCTGTGCTCCAAGGGCCACATATGGCCAAGGCTCTGGGCTTTCTTTATGTAATTTGGGGAAATAAAAACTATATTTCCAGGACAATGATTGTGTTTTTTAGTTTTGCCTCAATAAAAAATGTATTTAAGAAGCTAGAACTGCTGGACTTGCTGGAGCTACTGGAGAGTCCTATATTTAAGAGTCAACTGAAATTTGCATATATTTGGAAACATTTGCATACATCTTACATATCTGACAAAATATACATTCACCATATGAAGTTTAAGGAACTGTGATTAAGTTGTGTGCGGGTATTTCTGTGTCAATGGGACCAAGTTGAAGCGCTCCAAAGTCCAGCATTCCACACGCCAGAGTTAGCAGCTATATCTGTTCCCAGTAGAGTGCTAAACCTAACCTTAGTGCAGTGCTAAGGTTCAGTGGCTTCTTATATTGGCACGCCCAAGACCAGAACAAGGACCAGGACCAGCACCAGGACCTGATGGAACTTGCTGGCACTGCAGCTTGGTCCACAAAAATTACACAAGACCTGTATATCCACTCTGGGCAGAAACAGAGCCCAGCAAAATGGTCACTGCGCCATGTGTAATGCCAACAGTCACAAGCAGCCATGCCACATTTTCAATTGTGTTAAAATAAGCCTGTGGTAAATGTGAGCATTTCTGCTACTGTTTTGTTCCAGTCTATGGTGAACTGTAGCTCCTCATATACATTGACATTGTTGGCTCCAGATTAATGTCCAATGGATTCATTAGCCTAATTCAAAAATATAGTAGCAGGTGTTGTGCTTTACCTCTTGGCACAGACCATACTGACTGAGACACAAAAGAACCGATCTGAGTAAAGTCAAATGTTGAAAATCTTTTTGAGCATTGGGTATGTGTAAATAAAAAGCCCTTGTGTTGGAAGTACCAGAAACAAACATATTCCACCATTTATCTGTTATTTATCAGGAGGGTATTTTATTTTATTATTTGTTATTTTGCTATTATATATTTGGTTTTACATGATGTCTAATATCTACAAGCCCACATTACAAGGACTACAAGCTGCCATGGCTACAGCAAATATGGACCTTCCTCTGCCCAACAGTGGCTTTAGAGACAACAGACTGGTGAACTGTTCTAGAGGCAACACTGGTTAACTGTTTTACAGACAACACTCTGAACACTCTGGTGAACTGTTTGAGACAACACACTGGTGAACTGTTTTAGAGACATCACTTTGTACACTCTGGTGTATTGTTTTAGAGACATCACTCTGAACACTTCGGTGAACTGCTATGTGCACTGAATGAACCCTATTAAATGTATGAACCCTATTAAATGTATCTGAACATTTGGCTGAAGCTTTTTTCCATAACAGCAGAACCAAAACTCTGTGCTGCACATTTCAATATTTCACTGAGTTTATTTTATGTACATGAATAAAATAATATGGCATTATGTTGTTCAAAATTTCTTTTTGATATTTTTACACATCTCCACTTGGTTCTTTAACTTAAAGCCTGAAGGAGAAGATTAGAAGGAAAATAACAATTTAAGTGACACAAAGCATGAATGAAGCAAATGAGATTTCCATTCATTGCTGCCACGCTTTTAAACAACAATCTTTATGGAAATGTAACCATAAGACAGAATCCCTTGCTTTTATAATGAAGAGACAAGGGAGTGATGTTTGCATTTCACAGGTTTGTCATTGTTCTTTCCCTCTCTGAAGCTGTTTGTCATCTACTTTAGATGCACTGTGGAAATCTGAATAAGGTCACAAGAAACTAAGGATCTTCTTAAGAGCATCTAAATAAACACATCACCACTTCACTCTTATCTCACAGTGATGGCAGCGAAACCTCCACCTCTAAAGTGCTGAGTTCTCAAATGTGACATGTATGTTAGAATAACCTATAATGATTACATATAAAATCACCAAATCCTGTGACATTCTGTTCATCTCATTTGTAAATAGTTTTAGTGGATTTTATTTTGCTTTCTTATTGTTGTCAATATATGGTAACGTTGGTAATACTTAGAGTTACAGATCTGTTTTAAATAAATGAGAAGGAAAAAAAACAAATTATGTTTCTTTGAAGCATTGGGGCCTCTTATCACAAATACTGAAGAATCTCAGTGAATCTGAAAGAATTTGAATTAATATTAGTGAATATTCATGTAACTCTCAATAAAGACAACTGAATCTTGGTAAATCTGAGTGAATCTGAGTAAATTTGAGAAAATGTGTGCTAAGGACACCACATACAGGTTACCAAAAATTTCAGGTTCCTGAGACTGGAATTATTCAGTAAGATATTTTGCTTGGCACAAGAATTAATTTGTTTGGTGTGCACTATTGGATCTAAGTGAGTGGTACCCATTAGCACCTAATAAATAATTAATGTATACATCAACACACTTCACAGACAAACACTTACATTCAAATGATGGCAGTAAATGTATCACATTCTCTTTGAAACTATTAAAAATTATCTGTTATTTATGCAACTTTTGCATAAACTGCTTCCAAATGCTTAAGAATATATATTTTTTTTCTTTATTTAAACCTTTCCCCTGTGAGCCTGCGAAACCATTTGGGAACTTCTACTGAGTCTCAGTTCTGTGCATTTTTTATTTTTCAGCAAAGTTCTTAAAGGTCGGTATCCCATATGGTGCTAAAACAGTAAATGATTTTGCACCTTGTAGCATGCTTGTGGAGATAAATAGAATTCATGAAACCTGATCCCACATATTATGTTGATTTGATTTCAATTTCAGTTGATTTGTTCCCACATAGCCTGCAGCTGGAACAGTCAGTAGGTTGTAGGTTTCAATTTTTTACAGTCTCAGCAATGATTTTTGCCAAGTTTCACAGTTGCAATATTGTATTTTAATGTGCCCAGTGTAGCCCAGCTGAAAATGTGTGTTTGTGGTTTGATGTATTATAAATGTTACATGGTAATCTAGTGGCGTAATTTTATAACTGCCCCTTTAAGAGGGTTTTTTTTAAGAGAGAAAAAAATTGTGTGAAGATATGTGAGGAGAGGTGTAGACCTATGTGGAGGGTAACAAACAAAACCTTTCCTATGCAGTAAAATAAATTTACTAGAGCACAGTAGTGATTCAAACTGAGAATTCTTGCATGACTGCCTTTGGTGTCTATCAATGGCTTTTAAATATGTTATGAGAAGCTTCTAAGCGCAGCTATATTTTCTTTTCACACAGTGTACTGAAGTAGCATTCCAGCATATTAGCCTAGTAGGCTATGAGTTATTTCCTCTGAACATCCCAAACGGAAGAAGATAACCTGTTTATGCTGCAGTAGCCAAGACTATTACCATATCGTTCAGCCCATCCAGAGTAAAAGAGAATCATTTGGACTTTGAGCTGGATAATATTCTGGGTCGCTGAGGGGCTCAGAGTGAGTGTGACAAACAATAGCCCGTCGAGAGATAGCATGTTGCAAATACTACACCATCTCGGACTGAGGAGAGAGTGTCATATATGTACCTAAAGGACTGACTGTGGGAAGATATTTTTTGTTTTGTTTTTGTGCTCATTAGAGTGAAGTGGCCATTTTTTTGGCCGCATTGATTTTTTTTGGCTGCATTGATGTAGTCTGTAATAGTTTTAAGAAAAGAAATAGTAAATTTTTATTCCAATAAAAACAGCAGTACAATGCCATTTTTGTTTTTCAAATGATGTTGATTATGATTGCTGGCTCATTACTTACTTGTTATATCTCGATATCTTATCTGTCTATTTTAAATTTAGTCTATTCCTGTTGCTAATTGCTATTTTATTTCAAATTGTTACAATTCACTGTCCATTACACCTCTTTTCCCCAGATTGACCTCTTTTTCCCTTCCCTATGAAACACTAAAATGATGTTTTACAAAGAACATGCTCTCTGGTCGTTGGTCAAAGATCTTCATCAGCTGGATCTGCAGATCAAGACCCTCCTGGAACAGTAGGCTGAGCTTCATAAATGGAAGCTACATCTCTAAGATGACCCCAAATCTTCACCCCTGTTGCAACCAGCTCAACTCCCCACCTGTCCCAGCACCTCTTATGCACAAGCGTTCATTTAGACTTATGAAAATAGCTTTTTTTACATCAGGAAGCATTTCTGATTTGTACTTTTACACTTTAACACTAGTTATTGTTGGGATTAGGGAAATAGCCCCTTACTGGTTTAAATCACATTTAACTAATTGCTACCAGTTTGTCAACTTAAATGGAGACTTTTTAACATACACCGATGTTAGCTAAGGATCTGTTCTAGGGCCTCTGCTTTTTTCTTAATTTTTCAATGTTCTTTTTCTTTATAGATGCTACCTCTAGCTGACATTATATGTAAACACTGTTCACTGCTATACTGATGACACTCAGTTATATGTATCAGCCAAACCAGAGGACATATATCAGCTTAGTATTATTGAGGAATGGACATCAGACACTGGATTTTGAGAAACTTTCTCTCACTTAATCCTGACAAAACAGAGGTGATTCTATTAGGCCCAGAGACAACTAGGCCCTCACTCTCTCATTACTTAATGGACCTCAATGGTCACCCAATCACATCTTCGTCAACAGTTAAAGATCTTGGAGTGATTATGGATCCCAGTCTATCATTTGAAGCTGATGTATATAATAGTTCTAGGACTACCTTTCTCCACCTCAGGATCATTGCAAAGATTATGAACACACTCTCTTCACATGGTGCAGAAAAGCTAGTCCATGCATTTATCACTTCCAGATTCGACTACTGTAATGCCTTACTATCTGGCTAAAATCAGAACCAGAAAATTTTATCACATTATTCCTGTCTTAGATACTTTACATTGGCTCCCAGTAAAATTTTGTATTGATTATAAAATATTTCTAATAACATACAAAGCACTGAATGGTCTTGCCCCACAGTATCTTAGAGAACTCAGAGTGCATTACAATTACTATTGTGTCCATTGTCTGCCAGAGGAGGATGGGCCCCCTCTTTGAGTCTTGGTTGTGCTCAAGGTTTCTTCCTCATGCTCTAGGAAGTTTTTCTTTGCGACTGTCACCCTTGTTGATTAAGACTGGAGTTCCATGTTGCGATGACAATAAATCCAAAACTCTTGCTTTGGAAAGGCATGCCCTCAAAGGCCTATGACACTCTGATCAAACCAGCTCAGAAGATCCAATACCTTGCACTTGGCTTAGACTTGAACATTTGTAAAGCTGCTTTGTGACAACAACTGTAAAACGCGCTATGTAAATACATTTGACAGACTGTCGAATTGGGACATAGCCTACTCATACGCTCATCCACAATATTCTCCAAACATTCTCACATAAGTCCCATCAAATAGTTCATTTGAACCATACTTAGCAATGCATGCAATGACTAGTTTCTCTATTGTAAAATGTGACTCGATGTAATAGTCTAGATGGAAGCCTGCTTTAATGCTATCTAGTTCCATTAAGATAACATAAAGCAAATTGTACCAGTACTTCAGTTGCAGTCACACTGCTTCACTCTCAGACACTCTTAGACACTCAACAATTTAAGCTTTAAATTACTGCCACACTGTGTTGGGCACAAACTACACTGCTTCAGGCGTATTTTAAAATTTATCTTAGACTCTGTGGAGGCTCAAACTCCTTAAACAAGTTTCAGTTGCATTTACATTTACATTTATGGCATTTAGCAGACGCTCTTATCCAGGGCGACTTACAAAAGTAACTTCCCAAAAATCCAAATTTTAATTACCTTAGAAATCTGAACATATATTCCTAATCCTAATTCTGATACCACTCTGTTTACCACAGTATGTGATGAGGATTTATTGGCTTCAGAATCTTTACAGAATTATTAGAAATTTGGCCTCCTGCTATGGTCGAACAAAAGATTAACCGAGAATTACCCCTGTCCTTAATCTTAAACCAATGAGGAGATAACCTAAAACCAGCAGTGGAAAAGCAGGAAAGCATGACATTTATTAACTTATTTTCCCCACCTTTTGTTTTGGAAAATCCCTCCTGGCTGGCTCGCCAGTTGTAAGAACAAAAGACAACTCTCCCAACTTGATGAAAAATAGTAAATTTTTATTCCAGTAGAAGAAGTAGCATTAAAGTACTTTGGATTCAGAAGTGCTAAACTGATCACCCATTAATAGAAGAACACACTATATATACATTTGAAAATATCACCTCCCACCTAAGATCCTGCTGTGAAGGATATGATGTCAATCGTGTATGACCATTGTTACTCCAGTTAGTATGAAACCACCACAAAAAGTGTTTCAATGATGATGAATTAATGGAAATGGAGTTCTGTCACCTTCATATCTAGGTCAATTCCCTTTGTCTGTGATGATTGTTGATCACTCAATATCAAATTCATTATCAAAAATTTGATGACATCTTCTCGTCCCAAAGCAAGAGCCATTCTGGCTCTTCCTGTTTCCCTTTATTATTTGCTAAATAAGTTAATTGGTCACTCCATTTTGAGGGAAGGACCTTTGTTTGGAACTTTTATTATGATAGTGATGCACTCTTGCAATGGTTGCGTGGATGACATCACTTGCGGTATTGATGACAGCAGAAGGAGGAATGACAACTTTTGTGAATTCTCATTGAAAATAATATGGACATATTCCAACCACACACAGTACAATGTCTGATTACAAGTCACTTTTTTAACTGTAATATGTCCAGGGTCACACCATCCATTGTTAACATATACAATAAGCCCTTCTTTTTTCTTCTGATTGATCTGATTGTCAATCATGTTACAATAATGTCAATGTTACAGTAGTTGAGGTGAACATGAGACTCTGGTATTTTCTGGTTCAGCCATGACTCTGTGAAGCGCATGATGCTACACTCCCTAAACTCTCTGTGTCTGAATCAGAGCAGAGAGTTCATCTGTTTGCCAGTGACCATACATTCCCCATGATGATAGAAGGGAGTCAGGGTTTGTGGCTTTTTCCCTCTGTTTGTTTCCTACTTTTCTGCACTGATACTGCAGCCTCAGCTCCACAGGGACCTCCAGCCATGATGGAAACAGTGCTGGTGACTTCCTCAGTGCAAGCAGCTGAGTAGAGAATGCGAAAGTTTGAAAACTCTGTCGAAGTATAAATTCCAAGTCCATAAAAGTGTGGAGATTTAGAAACTAGATAAAGATAAAGTGTTTAAACTTAAAATGAGGATGTGTAAACTTTAAAAAAGACAAAACAGACTAAAAACATGTAGATACTGTGACTGAGCCACACGGCGCATCGCTGGAAGCAATTTTTTGAGGGGCTATGGGTTATGGTTAAGGGTTAGGGTTAGGGAGTAGTGAGAAGGGTTAAGGTTAAGGGTTAGGGGTTAGTGATAGGGATTAAGGTTGGGGAAGTGATAGGGGTTAGTTTGTAGGGTTAGATGTAGCATTACATGTAGTGGTGTAGAGGAGGGGCACGCAGAACACACACCCACACACACACACACACACACACACACACACACACACACACATATATCCTCAAGCTATGGGGGCCCCCAGGAGGTGATCATAAATTAAAAATAAAAAGGCCCTCTACCCTGCTTCTTGTGGTAAGGCTCCAGAACCTTGCACTACACCAGTGTATGCAACATAACCACGGTGCATATGTTTAGAAACAATTTGTTGAGTAATATGTTTGGCCAACACCACTCTTCAATAATCTGTTTATTATATTTAATTCAGCCTCTGCACCTGCACTCATTTAAATGAAACTTACAAGGTTGTGATTGCCTGCTTAGTGCCTCATGTCATCTCTGGGGCCTGTGTCATGTTGTGTTTGGTTTTTTTTTTGGTTTGGGTTTTTTTTATTTATTAACTCTGTAGTAATTTATAGCAGTCATTTATAGCAGTAAAGTCAGTTTATAACACTATAGTGAATTACAGCACTATAATCAGTTATGGTGTTTGTGCTATACAGATTGAGGACTTGTGAGTTAATAATGCAGGTGTTTGATAGTGCCAAATAATAGCTGCACAAATAAAGATTAAAGATGATAACTCATGAAATATTCAAACATTGGAATCAGAGAATTAGAAACAAAAAAGGACAGCTGGCTCTGCTAGCAGTATTGTTAGCATTAGCATAAGAAAGCCCTCATAAACATTGAAGAAACATAGAACAGCACTGAAATTGCAAAAACATTAGGTATTAAAAGGAGGTGAAGCATAACCTTTCACAAAGGGACATTTCCCAATATGGAATAATGACCCAATGCAGCAAGGAACATACCCAGAGGTCTTTCCTCCACTGGGAGACACAGGACATGAAGAAGGCGCCTAGATTACACAGCACTACTGTAAACAGCCAAAGCAGCACTGTAAACACTGCCAAAGAGCCACTGGCATTCTTAGATAGACATGAAGAGGTGACATTTTCCAGGACACAAGGTTGTACTGCAGGACAACAGGTGGCTGCAACAAAGCAGGCATTGACAAGACAATCTCTTCCTTTATTCCAGAGTTCTTTGGACAAATTCGTCAAAGATGCCTGCTTACTTAGATGGTTAGAATTAGTTTAATGGTTTAAGGGATATCACTCATAAACCTAATGCTTATCCTAACACTCACCTAACTCTAACACACACCCTAACTCTAACCTTAACACCTATGATATCTCAGGAAACATCTTTTTGGCACCAGATTGTAATACCTTCATTAGGCCTTGGCATGATGATGTCACTGTGGCTGTCTCTATGATATAATTTCCGTATAGCTTGGTAGGCTTCTTGGGATACCAGGTAATTCAGTCTCCATAGCTTCTCCATAGTTGATGGCAGGGTCATCTACTTCTGGCCAGAGCTTTTGTAACACAACCAGCTTCCCTCACTTGGATGGATGAGATGATCTTAACCAAAGACTTGTGTAGTTTGGGTTTGTCATGAAGGACCCGAACCGAAAAAAAACATCGCTTTTACGTACACAAGTGAGCACGCAAGTAAGAACTTTACTAACACTCTGTACCATTTAAACATGTCACGCAGTTGTTTTGATGGTAACTGAATTTTCTGTAACAAAATCTGAACTTATCTTATACCAGAAGAATGTTTTAAAAGGCAACTTAAACGGCCAGGCACGTTTTTGCTGAAATTTTATCCAAAAAACACGATGTCTTCAGCGTGCAATTTCTGGCGAATGGATGCATGTAGACGGCTGAAAATCAGTAAGCAGGTATTTGTATTAGTCCTAATAAATGCTATGTTGATAAATGTACTGTACTTTAAGAATATTCGATGTTATCAAGTAATTTATTTGAGTATGCCCGTTTGGGCCTGCCAGCTGGCCCGCTAGGGGACACTGGTGCATATAGGGGTTAAAGAAGACTGTAAACTTCAGAAAGCAAAGGGCAAGCAGAAGCAGAGATCCCTTCTGGATATCCAAAATTCCATGTCAAAAAGACCGAAAAACAGCAGAAGATTAATGTAAGGCTAGTATTGATGCAGCCCTTGAGATACAGGGTAGAGTGGTCTCTGGAGTGCACTATGCTTTCTCAGCTGTTGCTACTGCATGACCAGGAGCTGGGTTATGCTTAGCTCTAATGTTAACATAAGCAATACAAACTCTCCTCTAAGGAGCTTGATTTAGTTGAGGGGAGAGAGAATTTCCATTATGAGAGCAAAATGAGATGGATGAGAAACGCTAGAGGGGTGTTTTGTTTCTGTTAAGCCTCTATTTCTTTCTCAGTGGAGCAATTGACCACTCCTGGCACCGTGTCCTCAGAATCAATCCTGTTCGTCTATGAAGATAGACACACACAATGTCTGGCATCAGAGTACCAGGGCTGGTAGTGAACAGGGAACATATAGGTTTTGTGCAGGAGATGAGGGGAAATGCATATTCCTTTCATTCAGTGTTCTTGGTTTGGCTAAATCACATAAACCTTTAGGTCATTTTGGGGATCTTCACTCCTTTCCTTCCTATTCTTATTTCTTCTAGATAGGAGAGTTGGGGTTAGGGATAGGGTTAGGGTCAACTCTAAACCTTAACAATAAAATTAACACAAGAGAGATGAGTGGGCATGGGAAAAACAGAACATATATTTCACTGGATGACCTATGAAACCACATGTCAAAAAAAGTTTAACTAATATTCTCTCAGATACTCTATTGCCAGTTTGAAAATAGAAAAAAGACATGCCACTTGTCTCTTCTTTTTCTGTTGCCCTTTGATTTGTATTCATAGAGAAGGAGACACTTTTCATAAATGCAGAGAATGACCTGCCTTGGCTGGGGTGTGGCCTTGGTCCTGGTGAGTCCTGGGGTCTCTAGGACCGTATTATTGTCTACTTTTGCAATCACATCTAGACTGAAGTGACTGTCTCCTGTAGATTTGTGAGCCTTGCTGTGGCATCTTCATCATGCAATGAACCCTGAACTGCACTTACATCTTTTCTTGCTAATGTGCCTTGTCTCCTTATTCATCTATTGTATTTCATGATAGTAGGTGAACAGAAGATAATGTATTTGTGTGTGTGTGAGGGTGAGTGGATTGGGAGATGAGAGTGAATGTTAAATGAAAGTACTGTTTCCCATCTGAGTTACAATAGTTTGACCACTAATTTAGTTTCATTATTTTGAAATCAACTTTTCCAGAGACATTATATATTATCCATTAAATACTGAAGCACTTCCTTACTATTATGTATACTCAGAAGTTTACTTTTAGAGTATCCTTATTGCATTAAGAAATTACCAAATTGATCTATTATTTGTCAGTGTATGCAGTAACCACAAATAATTTCAAATTGCTTGAGAAGAGATATGATGCTGTTTATCACTACTACAGGAAGAAGAAAGGCTTTACAAATAGAAATGCACACACACAGGAAAAAAAGATAATATCGCATAGTTCCACACACTGGGTGGAGGTAAAGGGAGAGTGTGGGCCTGCAGTTGTACTGGGTTGATGTACTGACAAATGAGCCACTCACCAGAACTTACACAGCAATAACCTAAAATAATGGAGGCTGACCTGGAGCTGCCACCTTTGTCCTTACGGTGATTACACCAACAAAAAGGCCATATTGTCATTCTGTCTGTCTGTCTGTCTGTCTTTCTGTCTTTCTCACTCATACACACGCACACACACACCCATCCACACATACACACACAACCATATTCACATATATGCAGAAACCTATACACACCACAAAAATCGACAATACACCAAACCACATACCATCATTCAAAACCACACATCACCACACCACACCACAAAAAACAACCATACCACACAACACCAAACCACTCACCACCATACAAAAACAATCACCACCATACAAATCCATACACAACCATACAAAACCACACATCAACATACAAAACTACACCACACACCACCATACAAAACCACCACACCTCCACACCAAATTACACAATATCACACAAATCCACTCCACCCTACATAAATCTACACCACACCTAACTACACCACCGCTGCAAAATTGAAGCATGCAATGAGTAGAGCAATGCTATTACTGGGCCTGTGATCCTCTGTTTTCATCAGCTCTGTAGTCAGATTGAGAGTTCACAGTGTGACTGTATTAGTCTTGAGCCTGATGACCTCCATTAGGACTCTTGTGTTGTTCAGCGATATAGGGTCTGCAGTACCCTGGGCTGATAGATAAGACCTCAGCTCTGTTAAAGCAGGACTGGAAGGTTTAAAGAGATGTGAATCCCTGCTCACAGCGAACACAATAGAGATGGACTTATTTTCTGTAGTTCATGAATGCTAAAGAATGTAGCCTTACCTGCTTATTAAGGCTTATGAATGCTAGATAATACAGATTCACCTGCTTATTAAAAAGAGACCCAGAGAAAGTATATTTAAATAACCACTGAAATTCAGTACTTTGTAATCACTGACCATTTTTAAGGATTTGTTTTGTTCATATATTGCATTTTGTATTCATGTACAGGACGTTGTATTCATGTTTGGTACATTGCATCCACTGGCTGTGTAAGCACAGGCATTTATACTTGATACATATATGTATATGACTGTCTAGAAATTACACGATAAATTACATGATACTGACATTTGTATTGTTCACTGTTACATGTTGGAGTGTAAAGAGTTTTTAAACAGTGGGATTGTTTCTTTCTGTCTTACTGTGATGTGCTGTTCCCTGCTCTCTCAGTGGCTGCCTAGGTTCCAGTACATGGGAAAATGGGAGAGCTGGCTTTGTTGCCCATAGGTTAATTGGACACTATATGAGTAGCCAATGGGAGCATCAGCCAGCCCATGACGGGGAGCCTGAAGACATAAAGCCCTCACTATCCCTGCTAGGATCTGGACTGTCAGACCAGAGGAGGATTGCTGGTTTTGTTGCTTCAGTTGTAGTTTTTCTATGTCAGAGATTAGAGCTTATGTCGAGGGAAAAAAAACAAGAAGACACAAATACAAATACACAAAAACAAATCTTGTACCACACACTGGACAGATGCCAGCCTTTGTATCTATGTTAATTATTTTAGGATTTAGATTTGGTTGACTTGTGTTTGCTTACAGGTTTGGGTACTATTTTGTACTTTGTTCTGTAGGCCAAACTCTTGTCTATGAAGTTTTGTTCTTATCTACCCACTGTTGTGCACATCTGTTCTCACGGAGATCAAAGTAATCATGTCACCATGTTCACGTTGGTGCTACTCCGTCACAAACCGTCAGTAGTGGTTATTCAGCACTGTAAGTAAATGCTGTAAATCAATCAGTTTTGTTCCTGTGGCCGTTTCCTGTGGTGTAGATTTCAGTTTTCTATGGCTGTTTCTAGAATGTAGTTACTTTTGATTGGTCAGTGATGGCAAACCTTGTTCAAGATAAGGAAGTCCGAGCCCAGGAACTGAGGAGTTTTAGAGGAGACTTGAAGTGCAGCTGAGGGTGGAGCTGAGGATGGAGCTGGGGCAGAGTTGGTGGACCAGGGTGTAAGGCTTGGCACCAGGCCAAGGCCCCCTCCATCCACCAGAGGGAGGCCTCGAGTCAACCCTACCACTAATCAGGTTTAACACCCAACAGCTGGGCTAGAACTTATATAAGCCCAGTGACCCAGTCATTCAGTGCTGGGTCTTTGCTAAAGTTTTGAGCCAATCTCCTAGCCAGTAACTTCAGGTATTGAGGTCTGTGAACCCTCATGCTACACCTCACTTCTTGTCTGCAAGGGTGTTCATGTTTTTACATGTTCCCTTCCCTCTCGAGTCTGTCTATCTCCTGAGGCTTCCCTTAGCCATTCAAGTTCCTCCTGGTTTTCTGGTTTTGTTTGGGAAGTTTTAGTTTGGTTTTCCCCAGTGCATTGGGGTTGCCATTTCTTCCCGTGGCGTCCTTTGTCCTCCCTTTTTCCACGCTCGGCATTGTGTTTAGTTTTTTCCTTTTGTTTTGCCTGGTCCAAGATCTAACTGTTCTGCACATGGGCCCACCATTGTTAGGGTAGTTGCTCACCCAGTAGGCTGTTGATGTCATCACCTAGCTGACCTGGGTTCAAGCTTACCTTACACAGGGAGTTTTGGAGGAGCATTAGAGTGGAGCTGGGGCAGAGCTGGTGGACTCGGGAGGTTTGGAGAAATCTCTCTCTGGGTTTCACTTTGTCTTTTTTTATCAACTCTTTATTCATCTATTAAGTAACATTCATATAGTATTCTGTATGCTGCATTTCTGTTAGTTATAAGATGTGTATTACATCATTACAATATCTTACCAATGTGTAATGAATTGGTTTGTATTATGCTAATGGAACCTGTGTTACCTTAAAGTTGTGTGAGGCTCAGCTCTTCAGATAGTATTATGTAATGTAATAACTTAATTATTCTCTAACTCAAGTGATGATCAAGCTATAGTTATGTAGATTACTGACATCGATTCCATGTAGCGTATCTATTCTGCTGAACACATTTAATATGTTTCAGCACTAAGGAACTTTATAAATTGGTTACACGCATTCTCATAATTTAGGGTTGGTTATGCAATAGAATTTGCCCTTTTTAACCTACTTGTTAATTAATCCCTTGCAAAGAAAAGTCCTACATGTCTATATACTATTAAATCATACATATCATACTGTTCTTCTGCATTCCACAAAATTAAAACAATAATATAAAACATTATTAAAAGTTTTATTTTTAAATGTCAACAAGAATGAAGCTAGGTAAGCCTAAATCTATGTCTAAAGCATATGTAGCCTGCTAATGGATGTTTAATATAAAAAGGGAACTGTCTGATATATGGTTTTTAGTTGCAAGGGCTCAATTATAATTTGGAGTCATAAGTTTATTAACTTTTACATGAATTAAACCTTTACTCACACCTATTTCTGCCATTGGTTGTAAGTGGGGTAGGGGTAAGTAGGTTGGGTAGGGGTAAATAAATACAGTAACAAAAAGGCTACAGTTTGTCTGTTTGTTTTTTTTCCACTGTACGTTTGGACTGCTCATGCCTTCTTCCCTAATTGCAATATATACAGCAAATAATAATCAAATACAGCAATTTGACAGTTCCAGCTTTGAATGCCCCACGTACTTACCCACTGCTCCCAGTGCACCCACTCCTGTTTGTTTTGAGAGTGTATGGGAAAATCTGGTCCCACTCCTGTTTTTTGGAGAGTGCACATGAAGAGCGTGACCACTGGGAATGGATTTATCCTCTATGCTAATGATCCTGCCATCCTAGGCCATAAAGGTGACTACTTGGTACACTGGCAAGGGTTGTAACATTCTGTAAAAAAAATTTTTATCTATTTATTTATTTGTTTGTTTGTTTGTTTGTTTAATCTTTGCTTCAAAATTAAAAATGATTAACTTCTCCAAGGAGTTGGGCTTCCCTTAATGGGTTTTTGTTCAGCACCAGCCAACAGTGAATAATACAGTTAACATATGTGTGATATTTAAAGTAGAGAGTTGAGTTTGTGTGGTTTTAGTAGCCTATTCCATTGGATGAAAGATTTTAATATAAATTGTTAATTTGTAGATTTATGTTTTTTTAGCTGTGAGATGATATAATATTGTTTTGTGTATAACTAAAGCTGCCTGGATGCAAGACAAATTAAAAAATAAAATTGGACAGTTATATCATATTAATAAAAGGAGGCCTGTAAAGCCAATTTTGGTTCAAACATTTTCTGCTGCCATTTAAGATGAATTATTCAGCAAAAGTGATTTCATCTCTTGCCTCTTCTATCTTTGCATGGTCAAGGCAGACAGATGTCTCTGTGGCTACACTTTACACTTCTACAAAATAAGCTTTTATTGAAATAGAGAGTGGAGTGTGGCAGCAATATGAACTGCAATTAATTCTACTTCAATTTCACTGTCTGACCTCATTAGGAATGACAGACCTTCAAAGAACCGGTTAACTGGCTACACAGATTGTCTGTGTCAAAAATTCCACTGAAGGATGCCTTGATTTGGTTCCAATGATCCAGACAGAGAAAAAGAGACAGAAGTATGAACGAGAAGGTAAAAAATTGAAGCCTGCATTTACATTACCACATTTAGCAAATGCTCTTATCCAGAGCGACTTACAAAAGTGCTTTGTCATTTACTCATAGAATACCTCCTAGCCAGTACAGCAGGTTAGAGTCCAAGATACCAATGAACTAGAATACTGTTGAAACACAGGGATCAATGCTGATGCCTAGAAGTACAAAATACATAAGGTCTCTTTTAAACAATAAGTGTAATAAACAATAAGTGCTAGAGTTTGTTAAACAACATCAGTATAATAAACAATACCCTACAATAAGGACTAATTTAGTCAGTGAATATGGGAGCAGGGTCAGTTATCATTTAAATATACCATGAATAGATGGGTCTTCATTCTGGGTTTGAAGACTGCAAGGGACTCTGCTATCTGGAACGCAAGTGGGAGTTCACTCCACCATCTTGGAGCCATGACAGAAAATAATCTTGATGCTTATCTTCCATGAGACCTGAAGCATGGTATTTCATGCTGAGCCATACTTGAGGTTCGAAGTACTCGAGGTATGGATCGGGTTTTGACCATTGACCTCATGTATGAAGGGGCTGGTCCATTTTTGGCTTTGTAGGCAAGCATCAAGGTTTTAAATCTGATGTGTGCAGCTACTGGAAGCCAATGAAGAGAGTGCAGCAGTGGAGTGATGTATGTGAACTTCAGAAGATTGAAGACATGCTGCTGCATTCTGGACAAGTTGTAGAGATTTGATGGCTCATAAAGGAAGACCAGCAAGTAGCGAGTTGCAGAAGTCTAGTTTTGAGATCATGAGACTGCTCAAACACCTGGGTAGCTTCCTGCAAGAGAAAGGGCCGAATCCTATGTATGTTACAAAGACGAAATCTGCAAGACCAGGTTAGATTAGAAACATGAGTTGAGAATCACAACTGGTTGTCCAAAGTTACGCCCAGGCTACGGGCAGCTTCAGATTGTGATACCAGGGAGTTCTTGAAGGAAACTGTGAGGTCATGGTAAGGGTTGGGAGAACTTTGGATGTACAGAAGCTTGGTTTTACTGGGGATGAGCTTCAAATGGTGGGCTGTCATCCTTGACGCAATGTCAGTCAAGCATGTTGAGATATGTCTGGGGACCTGTGTGTCAGAGGGTGGAAAAGAAATAAATAATTGAGTGTCATTGGCATAGCAGTGGTAGGAGAAACCATGAGACGATATTACATCACCAAGAGACTGATTATAAAAAGAGAAGAGAAGGGGGCCTAATACTGAGCCCTGTGGAACACCAGTGGAGAGTCTACATGGCTTGGATGTGGATCCTCTCCATGTCACCTGATAGGACCGTCCCTCCATATAGGACTGAAACCATGTCCAAGCAGAGCTAGTCACACCAAGCCTGGAGTGAACAGAGAGGAGAATGTTGTGGGTCACTGTATCAAAGGCTGCTGAAGGGTCAAGAAGAATCAATGCCTGCAATGCCTTTCTCCTCACTCCTCCTTCTCAATGTCTGAGTTAATAATATCAGCACAATCACAGAAAAGAAATCAACAGTATTTTCTGAGGTTTCTTATAACAAATGGGGTCAGTGATTGGTTTAGTTTTGGGTTAGGTTAACCTTTATCTTAAGGTTAGGGTTAGTCTAGGGTAAGGTTAACCCTAGGTTAGGGTTGGTCTTGGGTTGATTAGACTAGCATCTACAAATAAGTATTGGTGTATCTGTACCACCCATCAACAATATATAGATCATATAAATAGTCTATAAATATCCCGAGTGTAGTGTCCATTTCACATAATTAATCCTCCAAATGCAGTTCAGCCCAGCAGTACTCTACAATGTGAACAATCCTCTTCTCTATACTGTACAAGTGTAGGTAAGTATTCAGTTTATTTTTTACTTACTCATTTTGTTTATACGTTACTTATATCTTTACCATGATATCTTTACTAGAGGGACCATAAATTATGTACCTGTATTCAAATAAGGGTACCTTAACTTCACTTGCAGAAAGTGACATGCATGCAGATGTGCTATGATACTTAGCAAAAGGCATTTCAATCATTTCTGAAGTATTCCTTGAGTTGCCACAAAAAAAAGACAATGCTATCAAAGGTTGTGATGTTCCTCAAAGGACTGTGAGATTGCTTTTTTAGGAAATTTGCTAGCAATTCAGATGCATATAAGATGATCGTGAAGCCGTGCAGAGAATTCAGCAGCATTCTATCATCAAATGCATCTAGAGGTTTGATTTTAACAAGTCATTATTCATATGTGGTAAGCAGCTGATTAAGGGAGGTGTGAACACAAGCCTAAAGGGCACAGCCATGCCACCCCACATCACCCCAAACCTCCCCATGTCTCCCCACACCACCCCACATCTCCCCACACCATCCCACATCACTCCACACCACCCCATGTCTCCCCACACCATCCCACATCACTCCACACAACTGCACGTCTCCCCATACCATCTCACACCACCCCAAATCTCCCCACACTGCCCCAAATCTCCCCACACCACCCCCCATCTCCCCACACCAACCTATGTCTCCCCACACCACCCCACGTCTCCCCACAGCACCCCACAGTCGTCCCAGGCCTCTTGATTTCCGTGCTTTAATCACTAGTTGGCTGAAATGTAACTGGATGCACACAGTCTGCAGGCGCACTGCAGGTCCTACTTTATGAAATGCTCCTAATGTTTTACAATAGCTCAGGTAAACCTTTTTAAACATAAACATTTTTGTCTGATTTAAGCAGAAAAGACTTTCTGTGTACAGTCCTCGGGGTTTGTTATCTCTTGTCATTTGCATATGGAAGTGACTGGAGACTCTATGTTTGCTTACAGAGACTACAGGTGCAGGTGTCTCTCCCTATACACTCCCCTCTTTCTGTTCCAGCACAGAGAAGTCTGTGAGAGGAAGCATACATATTTAAAACAGCCCCTACAGGGACCCTCTTTAAATGTTCTTTCAAGCCTACAACTACAAGTTCTTTTGCTTTTGTAACATTCTATATGCTGCTGAGAACTGCTGCTTTTCAGAGCTTTAAATATTCACCATCCACAAATACTGCCCCATATCCAAACAGCCTCAAAGAAGAAACCTTCAAATACGCATTTGCTTTCAAGGACCATTAAAGCCCACTACACTCAACCAATTTCCAACATTGATAACCCACTTTCAGATACCCTGCTAAACATTCTAATATCCCCGTTCAAGGCCAATATATTACTATATTCTTTTTCAAGTAAAATCACCTATTTCGTGTGTACGTTTTAAAATATGTTTACACAAAGTAAATTTCAGACCTAGTTGCAGTGACTCTTCATGTAACACTTTGGTATGTTTAGGAAACCTGTGTGTTCACTGGGTGTACTGGAATAGCCTATATGGTCACTGGGAGGATGTGTACTGGAATAGCTTATGTGTTCACTGGGTGTACAGGAACAGTGTTTGTGTTCACTGGGTATACTGGAACAGCCTATGTGTTCACTCGGAGGTGCTGGGAGAGAGAATTTTTTAAGAAAATGCCCCATAATATAGAGTGACATGTTTCCATCTGTATCATGTTAAAAGGACACAGAGTCACAGCCATGTGTGACAAAGCACATTAATAAGCTGGCATCCCTCATTTTGAACATGATAGTTGAGTAGTTACATGATAACTTGCATGACAAAACATATAACATATACACTGGCTTGCCAAGACTTGTCAGTTTTATTGACTATCTAGATTATTGTCTGCTCCCATAAATCATCTCTGAATAACCATTCTAGACTTTCTCTGCAGCTGTGTACAGTCTAGAGAATCTACTGTACTACAAGTAATTATTAACATCTGGCCAGTGGATGTCTAACATATTTAAATTAGCTGAATGTCCTAAATTTGTGTTTCTTACTTTTTTTTCTCTCTTTCATCTATCATACCCTACTGCTGTATCATTCACTGTCTGCCTCTTATTTTCTCACTGTGTATCTCTGTTTCTCTTATAGAATGTATTGGCCAACTTCAAATGCATATCGATCTCCTCTACACAGAACAAAAACCATTCACTGCATTATAGTGTTGGTTCAACAGCAGTAGGGGAGGAAATTAACAAGTGAAGTGTGGTATGTGTGTGTGGTATTTGTGATATGTGTGTGTGGTATTTGTGTGTCCTATGTGTGGTATGTGTGTGGTATGTATGGTATGTGTGTTTGGTATGTATGTGTGGTATGTTAATTCACATAGTGACGAACATGCTTTTCTCTACTATAACACTAGATGTATGTGTGGTACATATGTGTGATGTGTGTGTGTGTAGGGGGGTATGTGTGCGTGGTAGGTGTGTGGTATGCTTTTCTCTACTATAACACTATATGTGTGGTTGTATATGTGTGTGGTAAGTGTGTGTTGTATGTTTGTGTGGTATGTATGTGTGTGTGGTGCAATTCTGTGTATAAGTGCAGAATTGTTCATATTATCATTTTAGGAATATACCAACTGATCACATTTAAGGCGACTTTCATGCAAATGTAATATGTCAACTCTGCCTCCTGGAAAAGCCCTCTCCGTCCTGTCTTGTCCACGTGGTGAAGGTCATCATGTGGCTTTGTGTTTTTGTTTAGTTTCTCTCTTGATGTGGTGCCATGTGCATGTGTTTACATTCCCCCACATGTCCTTATTTCACCCAGGAGTCAGTCCTGTCTGCAGTGTTTCCTGAGTGTTTGCATACCGCTTATTGTTGTGTTAGTCATTTTTTTGTAATAATTGCTTTTTCTGCCTCTTCAGTGCACCTCGCCAACATCACCCCTCCACTGTCATCCTAACAGTACCAGAGATTACCAGTTATCTTACTGGTCAATAATGATTTTGCTTCATGCAAAAGCAAAAAAAAAACAAAAAAAACAAAAAAACAAAACCCTTATTTATTATATTTTTTTACATGCTGAATCAGAATGTCTCTATAACCCATTTATGTTTCAGTAATACTCATATGTCATTATGTAGATGATAGAAAAATGGTACCAGGGAAAGTGGTTCAGCTCTATGTTGGCAGTCCACTGCTGGATACTGAAGAGAGATGTCCCTGAGGCCAAATATAAGCAACAATTATACACTGTCCATATTAGAAGTAGGTTTGCACTTATATAAGTGTAATAACAGATATTTATGAATAAGTCATAATTTAATTTGTTTATGTAAAAACCATATGCAATGGTGAATTTGCCCAGTGAATTTAGTACAAGAGCATATTGGATAGAAATCCAGAATATCCTGTGATATTGCTATGGTTAGAGTTAATCCAGAAAATCTTGTGAAATTATTAGTTTCTGAAGTCATGGTTTTTGGTGGACCTTCTGGTTAAACTAATAACCTTTCAGAGAATTGAGCTCTGATTAGATTCCAGTGTACTCCCTTGTAATGCTTTTACAAAATTCTGTGGTTTATATTCATGTGGACTAAGGTGTTGCTCTTAAAAACACATTACCTTTCTAACTAGGGCACCAAAATAGTCAGGCCACAAGATCATACTGAAATAATTATGTAACACTCACCTTGCCCTGCCATACCTTACAGCACAGCGTAGGAAAGCCATTATTCTAACAGGGGGCAGGAAGGTTAAAATTAATCCCTTTGTGCCGCACTGACAAACTGTAAACACAGGCATGTATTTGTGATTTACACAGTATAACATACCACCGTTAACTCCAGCCATGTACTGCATTCGAAAAACCAGCTCCACCTTGCCTCCACCCCAAGCCCCTCTATCGTCAGCCTAGCTTGAGAGGGTGGAGGGTTAGTTAGAAGAGGATCAGAGGATTTTCCCAGTGCAGCCACTATTTCAGCTCTCAACAGCAAGTGAAGTATTCTCAGATTTCAGGGCTGGTCTTAGGCGAGACAGGACTAACCTTTAACTAAAGCTCTGGAGAAGCAGATGTGCTCTTTGACATTTATATTCCAGCAGACTCAAAGAGGCAGAATCAGTGGACTTTATGAGAAGTGGTGAAGCTAACCTCCAGATCCACTGTGATTGGTCTCAGTGCTCAGAGGTCACAGAGGTCACTATATGTATGAGTTCAACACTCACTAAAATGTATTCCATATAAAATCATGTTGGACACCTGATAAATTAATGTACGTCTGATATCAAATGAGAAAGAGACATTATGAATTGAAAAATCTATATGCGCTACATGTCACAAATTTCTTTCATCTGGGCAAGATAAGAATCAGATAATGAAGTAAAGTCTTCTATTTTTCTGTTCTGTTTTCTGTTCCAGGCTCCATGATTAGGGGAGGATATCTAAACACTCTGCATCTCCCTTTCCTCCAGAGAATTTGAGAAACACACACACAACTCAAATGCTAATTCACTTGAGACACATACATACAACTCAAATGCTAATTTCAAGAACCAAAAATGCTGTTTATGAAGGCAAAATGAAAACAAAACAAAACAAAAAAAAACCCAGCCTCTGCTGCCCTGGTCAGGGAGTGGAGCAGCATCAAGAGTCCTCAACATCATGATAATTGCCCCTGTGCTGAGGAGTGAGGCTCCATTCCTTAATGAACATGTTCCCATCTCAATCTTAATACATTCAGCAATGCCCTCCAATCTCAGATTTAATAGATTCAGCACTACCTTTGAATTTCAGTCACACTTTTTTACAATTGCTAATATCCTCCTGTCCAATCTGTAGTTACAGTTTAGTTACACAATTATAACAACATACATTTCGCTGACACTTTTATCCAAAGCAACTTACAATTATGACTGAGTACAACTTGAGTAATTAAGAGTTAAGGGCCTTGCTCAGGGGCCCAACAGTGGCAACTTAGCAGTGCTGGAGCTTGAACCAGCAACTTTCCAATTACAAGTCAAGTACTTTAAACACTGAGCTACATACAGCTGATTGAACACAGTATAGCAGATGTAGTTTAATAGAGAACAATGTAGACTATATACATACAGAGGTAGTAATCAATAGAGCAGTCCACGATACAAACAAAACAGACAGAGAACAGGCAAAGAGACTAATTCAGAGACACAGGTAGAATTCTGATAATCCAGGAGAAACATACATGTAGGTAAACAACAGCTCAGTAACGCAATACAGATTGACGAGGGGCCTTATACACAGAAACTAATGACTAACAAGATACAGGTGATTGCAATAACAGGTGGAGATACTAACAAGGGGGCGGAACATAATGAAGCCAAAACATTGAAGCAAGAGGAAACAAAACCAGGAAGTAAAAAAATACCTAGAGTTGCTGTGGGAACCACGGTGCAATGGAGGGGTGAATGTGGCAGTTCAAATATTGTGTTTGATTTCTTTCAAAGAGTCATATAGTTGGAGGCTAATCAGACACAACACGAATTCATTTGTGTAGACGAGACAGGGTTTCACTTGGCCAAAACATGTCAGTGAGGAAAAAACATCACTGGGAAAAGAACCACCATTGATATGCTGGGATAGAGAGGAGCAAATATCACAATATGTGCTGCAATCTTGAGTGCTGGTTTGGTCCTGCAGAAATAACAGATTTGTGCCTACAACCCTGAGCTCCTTCTTTTGTTTTTGGATGACCTCTTTCAACGGTGTTAGAAACAGAAAGGGAACAGGTAGGAGCAACCATGGAGACATTTGTGATTACATGGGAGAGAGTAGCATTCCACCATTCACATGCCATCACAAACTGGTTTGGAGCCCATCCAAGAATGATGTCCCAATTCCTACCCCAATTCTCACCTTTACTCAACCTCACTGAGGACTTTTTTCAGCCTGTCATCATCAGCCACATGACCAAATGTCCATTCTGGATGTGATGGATGCTGTCTGCAGAGGCATCTCAGCTGAAGGCTTCCAGGGGTTGATATGGCATTCCAAGCATTTCTATGCAAGGTGCATAGTAAGGAAACATGTAGGCAAATGCAGAAGATTGTAGAGATAACTGTGAAACAGAACTGTAGAGGTGACTGTAAAACAGAATTGTAGAGATGACTGTAAAACAGAACTGTAGAGATGTGTAATGTTACTGAAACAGAATCGAGAGGAAAACAAGGACCAGTGGGCCTGACGTGGGTTTAACTGTTTGGTATTACATAAGTACTCCAGGTTCTTATGGTCCATTAGGACCTGGAAAGGGTGGTTATCTCATTAAAGCCAGTGGCACCACTTCTCGAGGGCGACTTTAATGGCTAGGAGCTCCTGATCACCTATTCCATAATTTATTTCTGCTGGAGTGAGTTTATGAGAGTAAAATGCCACTGAATGAAGTTTAGCTTGTTTTCCTAGGCACTGTCATAACACAGCTCCTATGACTATGTCTGAGGCCTCAACCTCATATACAAACAGTTCGGAGGGGTCAGGGTGTTTTGGTACAGGAGCTGTTGTGAAGGCCTGTTTCAGGGATGAGAAAGCAAACTCAGCCTGGGGAATTCCAGTTTAGCTTTCTTGGTGAACCTTTAAGGAGAGCAGTTAGAGGAGTGGCTATGCTGCTATAATCCCTAATAAAATGCCTATAAAAATGAACAAAACCTAGGATTTGTTGAAGATCCTTATTCATCTTTTGAAGGGGCCATTGAGTAACCTCCTCAATTTTATTGTTGTTCATTATCACACCCTTGGATCAAATGACATATCCAAGGAAAGCTACAAGGTGCAAATAAAATGCACATTTCTCACATTTGACATATAACTGGTTGTGCAAGACCCTAGTGAGTATCGTATGAACATGTGAGAAGTGTGTCAAAATCAGAGGAAAAAACAAGAATATCATCTTTATAGGCTATGACAAATTGTCCTAACATATCACAGAGCACATCGTTAATGAGAGCCTGAAACATGGACAGGGCATTGCAAAAGCCATAAGGCATGACCATGTATTCAGAGTGTACAGATGTAGTAACAAACGCTGGTTTCCACTCATTACCTTTATTAATTCTGACCAGATTATAAGCACTCCTTAGTTTGGTAAAGTTCTGGGTTCCACCTAGTTGTTCTAATGCCACTGGGACAAAGGGTAATTGATAAGGATATTTTTTGGAAATGGCAAGTCCTCGATAGTCTATGCATAGTGGGAGACCACTGTCCCTCTTTTCCACAAATAAAAAAGCTTCTGAAGCTGCAAGGGAAGTAGAAGGCCTGATAAATCCCTGAGCCAATGTTTTCTTAAAATATATGTCTATGACCTGCTGCTCAGCCTGTGTCAGGAGATTTTGACTCTAGACCTAACAGGTATAGCACCTTCAACTAGATCACTAGCACAGTTATAAGGACAATGTAGAGGAAACTGACTGGCATTATTTTTATTGAATACTTCCTTTAGGTCAGTATATTTAACAGGTATGGTCACTTGTTGGACTGAGGTCTTTCAATAGTAGTGGAATGCATGGCTATGGGGGACAGTAAACAGTTCTGAAAACAGTAAGGGAACCATGAGACTATGTCCAATGTGGACCAATAGACATGGGGATTGTGTTGTCATAACCAGGGTAGTCCTAGTATTACCAAGAAGTCAGTGGAGGGTATAACTAAGAATGTGATGAATTCTGAGTGTAGAGCACTAGTGTCCATCTTTACAGGTTTTGTGAGGGTGGAAATGAGACATTCTCTTGCGGGTCTTCCATCTAGAGCCGACAATTTCATGGGCTTGCAAAGGGATTTTGTGGAGATGCCTTGTTGGCAAGTTCTGCATGGATAAACTTGCCCTCTGCTCCAGAGTCGATGTGTGCTGGACTGAACGCTGGTTAGGGCAGTAAAATGTTACAAAAATAACAATTTAGCTACCAATTCACTTGTTAAAGGACTAACCACATTAATACGTGGAGTTCTATTTGGTCTGACAAGGTCTTGGTCTGATGCTGTAGTCACAAAGAATATGACCAGGCTCCCCAGAGTAGAGACACAGACCATTGTATAGCCTATGAAACCTCTCTTCTTTAGACAGACGGGACGAGTCACACACCATGGCCTCAGGTAGTTATTCTGGCATTGATCCATGGGATTGATTCAGCCCAGTATTGACCATTGGTTGCATACTTCCTTTAAAACATGATTGCTGGTTCACCATCTCCATGATGGTGAATTGTTCTGTAATGCTAATGATCAAAGTCAGGCACTTGCGGATGTGAAGGGAGAAAGTTTTATAATACAAGGGACATTCTAAAACCAGAGTTGAGATACAGGATAGAGTCAAAATCCAGAGTTATCTTTTACAATACTTGGGATGAGACAAAGCTGTAGTCTTGAAAACATTCCAAAATAAACCAAACTGGGTGTCAGGCCAAACCAGAAAGGGATAAGGCAAAAGGTGATAACCAGGGAACAGGCTAGACTGTAACCAAAACAACAGAAAGAACTCTCAGTATGGAAATAGCATGGCAATACTTCAAAAAGGACAAGAGCAAACAAACAGGTATAAATAGGAGGAGGAAATAGGCAACAGGTGAAAGAGTTTAATTATGAGGTGAGTCAGATCAAATGAGAATTTTGGGACTTAGGAGGAGTGACAGAGGCTGGGAGATGGGAGGTGTAGTCTGGGTCAGGGTGCAGGGCAAGATGACTGTAAAACAGCACTGTAGAGATTACTACCAAACAGCACTTTAGAGATTACTGTAAAACAGGACAGTGCATTTTTGTATTTTTTGTTTTTTATTTTTGTTTTTCCCCCCTTCTGTGGCTTTTTTTAACAGTATTTGTGAATTTTATTTTTACACCTTTCGGACCAAAAGCCAAGGATTTTTTATTATCACTGGCAGCAATTGCATGTCTCTACAGTAATAACACTTTTATTGTCCCAAGTCTGGCATGATCTTTTTGTCTACAGTAAATATACAGAAAATATCACTCATTCACTTGTAGATACTATGTTACCAACAGTGCACTCATTTGACAATCAAGCAAAAAAAATTCAGTGGTTTCCAGTTTAAAAAAAAAAACACAACCATAAGTGTAGTATCAGTAAACACTTGTTAGCAATCGTAACAAAAAAACTGCAATATACTCAGTAATCTACGGCCCCATTCCAAGATGCTACCACAGATGGCAACACTAGTGATAAGCTCCTTCATGTTTTGTTTATTTTTCCAAATTTGTCTTGTCACATGTGAACTGAACAAACTTGCTTACAGCGCAAAAGTTTTATTAAATATCAGGCAGTCCATGCCACAAGGCATTGCTCTGGATTTTTCATATTCAGACAGTTTTTTGGACATTTTAGTCAGTGAAGCAGCTGCCCTACTCAGCAGATGCAGATGCAGGCAGACACACAGACGGGGAAAGCACGGCGGAGTGCTCATTAAACTCCGGAAGCATGGATTACGCACATTGCTGCCCAGCAGCCACATGGCGAACCCTTGCTCTTTAGGGAACAAAATGAACAAATTTTCACTGCTTAACAGAACAAACAAGGACTTTTCTCGCTCTGCTGTGCTGTGCTTCACTGAGACATGGCTGAGTAAGTTTATCCCGGACTGTGTGCTCCAGCTCTATGGTGTTCATATACACAGAGCCAACCATGCCACAGAGCTCTCAGGGAAAACAAGAGGCGGAATCTGTTTTTGTTCAAACAAATGTTGGTGTACGGATGTCACTGTTTTAATGAAATCATGCAGCCCTAAATTAGACTTATGTTTCATGACCTGTAAACTATTCTATTCTCCAGGGGAATTCTCCTCTGTTGTGCTGGTAGGTGTTTACGTTCCACCTTATGCTTGTGTGCACAAGGCACTGCAAGCGCTAGTGGAGCAGATCACGAGTGCCAAACACAAACATCCAGACTCAGCTTTCATGATTGTGGGAGACTTAAACATAGCCAAACTTACTACCATACTGCCGAAATACAAACAGCAAGTGACCTGCCCCACCAGGGAAAATAACATTTTGGATCACTGCTACACTGTATTAAAAGGTGAATATTGCTCTGTCCCCCTCCTGCTCTGCGTCTCTCTGACAACTGTCAAGTCCATCTTCTCCCAACATGCAGGCGGAAGTTCATATGCACCAAACGTGTAGTCAGTAGTCTGAAGAAGTGGACTAATGGAGCTAAAGACTCCAAGACTGCATGGAATCAGTGGACTGGGGTGTGTTTGACTATGCTACAAGCAACCTGGACGAATACACAGACACTGTGACATCCTACCTCAGCTTTTGCAAGGACATCTGTGTTCCCACCATGACTTACAATAAATGCAACAATGACAAGCCCTGGTTTAATGCCAAGCTGAAACAGCTGTGCCGATCCGAGGAAGCATACAGAAGTGGGGATCGGTCACTGTAAAATCAAGCAAGGAATTCTCTGAACAAAGAAATCAAATCAGTCAAGAAAAAATACTCAAACAAACTGCATAAAATGATGTCCACTAACAAGTCATCAACCATCTGGAAGAGCCTGCAGGATGTCACCATCTATATCCTCCCAGACAGTGGGTGATCATAGGCTGGCTGATGACCTTAACACATTCTATGGGAGACAAAAAGCCAAGTACCACATACTTATTAAACTACAATCCACACACCTCATCAACACCCAGCTACCCACTCAGCTTGCCCTGAAGATCTGCCAGGAAGATGTGTGACGCATCTTCAAAAAACAAAAAGTGAAGAAGGCACCTGGCCCTGATGGAGTTTCAGCCTCTTGTCTATGGGTCTGCACCAACCACCTCACACCTGTCTTCACAAAAATCTTCAACAAATCACTGGAGCTGTGTGAAGTACCCTTCTCTTTCATATGCTCCACAATAATACCTATACCCAAAAAACCCACCATCACTGGATTGAACAACTACAGACCTGTTGCCCTAACCTCTGTGGTCAGGAAATCCTTTGAGAGACTGGTACTGGTACTGGTATTGGTACTGGCTCATCTGAGAGACATCAAAATTCCTCTGCTGGACCCCTGTAGTTTGCATAGCAGGCCACCAGGTCAGTGGAGGACGTGGTGCACATGGAACTTCAGATAATCCTTCAGCACATTGAAAACCAAAGAACTTATGCAAGAATTCTCTTCTTGGACTTCAGATCAGCGTTTAATACTGTCATTCTGGCTCTACTACACAGCAAACTTATCAAATTCGACCTGCCAGTGGATCACCAACTTCCTCACTAACAGAATGCAGCTGATGAGGTTGGGAAAGTTCAAATCAAGAACGCAGACCATCAGTACATGTGTCCCACAGGGTACTCTCCCCACTGATTTTCTCACTTAACACAAATGACTGCATCTCCATGGACCCCTCAACATCCTGAACTTTGTAGATACCACAGTCATCAGTCTCATATGTGACAGTGATGAGTCTGCTTACAGATGGGTGGTGGACCAAGTAATCCTCTGGAGCTGAACACAGTGGAAACAGTGGTAATGGGAGTGGACTTCAGGAGAAGTCCCCCGATCCTCCATCGGGGGATCACCATCCTTGACAGAACTGTGTTGGCAGTGGAGTCCTTCAAGTTCCTGGATACTACAATCACCAAGGACCAGAAGTGGGACATTAGCATCAGCTCCATGACCAAGAGAACCCAGCAGAGGATGTACCATCTGCATCAGCTGAGGAAGTTCAACCTACCGCAGGAGCTGATGGTCCAGTTCTACACTGTCATCATAGAATGTCATCACCACATCCATTACAGTGTGGGGCAGCTCAGTCCCCAAGCACAACATCCACAGACTGCAGTGCATTATCAGGTCTGCAGAAACCACTGGTGTTCAGCTGCCACACTGCTAGATCTGCTCACTTCCAGGATCAGGAATTGTGTGGAGAAAATCACAGCAGACCCATTACACCCCAGCCATCACCTTATCCAGAATCAAGAGGTGTGTGGAGAAAATCACAGCAGACCCATCTCACCCCGGTCATCACCTGTTCCAGAATCAGGAGGTTTTTTCCATGTTCCATCAAACTCATGAACAGTTGAATATCACAATGCATCTAAACTCCACATAACACACATAATCACATACCTAAATATTTTCATCTCATTGTAGTTCATCTTGTAGTTCTTCACATTTATCTGAATGTTTCTGCCCTACCTTTTACATGAAAATCTACTTATTTATTTTATTTATTTTACTTCATCTGCATCTCCCAATCGCTGTACTCAACACTCAATTAACAATTGATGCACATGTAAAGTTCCAAGTGTAACTCCGTCTTAATGCACTCAGCACTGCCTATTTCTTTCAAGAGCAGGAGTAGTAGCTACCAAGATGTGCAGCTTTGATTTAAATACCATAAATAAGCTGAATTGACTTTTTCCTTTGCTTAGAAGTATGCTGAAACTCATTTAAAAAAAAGACTATAGAATTTTTAAAAACATAACGAGTTTATTCACTGCACTTGCTGAGTAAAGCAAAACTACTTCTGCACTGGGGAACATGTGGAGGCATAGTGACATTTGAACAGGTGTCTGACAACATACTTGCACAGAACATTTATTTTCAATATTTTGTTCAGTTTTCAATTGGGTCTTGTCTCAACCAATGACAGTGTCCTGGTAGTCCCAGTGGTCCCAATCCCAAAGCCTGTGAATATACTTCCCTGCTTAACTAGTCAGTGTTCTCCTGACACATCTGCTGTTCCACAAGTCTCTGCAAGCTAGGGCTACTCATGAACCCCTTCTCAGCACTGTCTATATATGTTCACAGTCATTTTCACAGAGGTATATTACAGTCAAAACCCACAAACATTAGACCAGACTTAGATTAGACTTCATTATATTTTGGAAATATAGTTCCTCCATATTAGTGCCATTTGTTGCCCATGTTGGAGTATTGATAATCTCACTTTTATCAGTTTCTTCTTCTTCAACAACTGATTGAACCTAGCAGCTAATTAACAAACCTGAGCCAAGTGGCTGAGAGCAAAGAACCCATGTAGATGCAGTTATCTCACAGATTACCCTAGATGTTGATATCTTACAGACTAATGCATGTAGATGTAAACATCTTATAGATTATTCTATGTGGATGTGACTGCTACAGAGCTGAATAATTTAAAGGAAACAAAAGTTCAAAATACATTAAACAAAAGGCTCTTCTGTATATGACAGAAATTTAAACTATTTAAAGGGGTTACTAATGGAGCAAATGTATAAGCAGGTGGTTTTATATTTTTCGGTGCATTTCGGTACAGTTATCTTATTGTTGATGGCTCCTATTTTTCATAAGGATGAATCCCTGTGATGTACATTTACTGCATGATCTATTCTGTCTACTGCAGTGTGCAGGCTACTGTGTCACAAGCCCATTGGTCAGGTTGTAATCCATCACTGGGCCAAACGATGGCCCAGTTGTCCATGCCTGTTGTCCATGTGATCTGAATGGTACCATGTGATCTAAACAGTATCATGTGATCTGAATGGTAACATTCTGCTTTGGCTCAGAGCAGCTGAGGTCATTTAATGGGGCCTGAAATGAAACGCTGTACATTTGACAATAAGCACAGTGCTTCATATTCCTCAGCCCTTTACTGTAAATCATTAATTTGATATATGAATTAAAGAGAAATGGGTCACAGACACCTGCAGGCGAGACTGCTTCAGCTTTTATTGTATAAAAGAGAAAAGGCCACAGAATGACAAAAACCTTCCTGGTGCTACTGGAATCTAATTTCACTCTGCATTCAAACTAAAGCCCTAACCCTAATTATGCAGCCATATTAAAAAGATAAATCCTTCATCCACACCAGAACCCTAACCTTTTGTTAACACTAGAACTCTAACCATAACTCCTCCTCTATCTGAATTAAGACAGTGCCTAACAGGTAAATACATGTTTCTCACTTACATTACAAACTGACAATGTTTACTGAGGAAAGCAAGAGCAGTGTGTTTGAATGTTGTACAGTGTATTTGAGTGTTAGGCAGAGTATGTGTTAGGCAGAGTGTTTGGTTATTAGGAAGTGTAATTGCATGTTAGGCAATGTTAACCAGTGAAATTGCGTGTTAGGCAGTGTTAGCCAGTGTTAGACAATGTTAACCAGTGTAAATGTGTGTTAGAAAGTGTTAGATAATGTAATTGATATCCCCGAGGCCCTGGATCTGTCATTCCTGCTGTTTGCGGATGACCTTAATCTATGGGCTCCTGTGGACAAGCCTGGGGGGGCAGATAACTTACAGAGTGCCCTAGACTGGCTCTGGGGTTGGTCGGTGATATGGGAGCTACCGATCAACTGGGAGAAGTGCTCTGTCCTGCGTGTTGGTCCTAAATTGCCTGCAACAAGTTATCAGCTCAGAACAGTTAATATCCCCTCCGTCAGCCAGATCAAAGCCCCAGGCTTCACCCTCTCTGGTGATTTCAAGGCTAGTGATCAATGGCAGGATTCAGCCTTGAAAGGTTTCTGTGTACTGTGGATGGTTCATAGGGCCTTCGGTAAAATCACCGGTGACATATTTGTTAGGATGTTCTCAGCGTTTGTCAGGCCACACCTGGAATATTGAGTTCAGGCAAATCCCCCTTGTCTCGTGACGGACAAAATGGCTCTGGAACACATTTTACAGGTTGGCACTAAGATGGTATGCGGCATGCGAGGCATGGACTATGGCACTAGGCTTGAAACCTTGGGATGTTCTCCTTACAATATAGGCAGCTTCGAGGTGACCTCATACTCACTTATCATATACTCAGGACCTACCATAACATGGCTATTTACACCAGCTCCCCTACCAGCCCTTCAGGGACATTCTATGAAACTGACAAAGCCCAGGTCAGACCGCATCAGACCTAAGGCTTGGTTCTCTAGGTGGGTTATAGACTTGTGGAATTCCTTCCCTGAGGACAACAACTGCAGCTTTCAAGCAACGATTGGATGCCCTTTCCCTGCATCTATGCATGTTCCCACATGTGTAGTCCCTCTCTTCCTCCTTTACTTCGGAGCACACTTTTTTTTGTTAAATTTTTCTTTTGGCTTTGCCTTCATTTTACTAATGACCCATCTTTCCCCTGCCCACTTAATTATTTCCCTTATTATGTCACGTGATTGGTGCCAGTGGACGCTGGTCATGTGGGCCTTATTGGTTGGAATGTGGTTGACTGTGCGTACTACCTTGGTTCCTAGGTACTGGATAGCGGCCCTATGCCAATCCCAACAAAGCGCAACTGGAAGAACAATAACATGATTTCTTTCCTAACATTCTGATCCCCATCTGTATCTGAATCTGAAATTGAGTGTGAGGCAGTGTGGTTGAATAAGAATGAACTAATTAAATAAAATGAGATATAATAGACCAATGTATAAAACAAAGGTGTAAAGAGCAACACTGAATGTGTACATATGAGCAATGTCTGGACAAGCATATGATACAGTAGACACAGTTCATTACTGTGAAATGGGCATCTGTCTGCCACTCTCCACTTCCCATATGAAAGAACAGTTGCTCTGCTCAGCAGGTGACAAAACAGCTTGCCTCTTTAGCATGGTAACCATAGTCACAGAAATGCTAAGATAGTCCAGCATTAGTTTTAAAATCAAAGGCTTTTTTTTAATACATATAAGTCAAAAGAATTGTGTGTGTGTACACAATCTACTATATATACAGATCGAGCCTTGCTTTGTCATGGAAAGCTTTTGGTCAAATATAGATCAACACCCATGCAATTCCTGCACTGTGACCTAAAAAGTTGAAAAGTTGAAAACTTTTTAACTCAGAGAAGAATAATTAATTTTAATGATTCCCTTGGAAAAATTATTTCTCTGCATTTAACCCATCTGGAGTGAATACAAACAGCACAGCACACACTGCAGGCAGTAACCACACACATACCCAGAGCAGTGGCAGCCCCCTACTGTGGCACCCAGCAGCTGGGGGTCAGTTAGGTGCCTTTCTCAAGTGCACTTTAGCCATGGTTACTGCTGGATCAAGGGACTGAAGTACCAACCTTTTGGTCCCAAGACCACTTCTCTAACCTTTAGTCCACAGCTGCCTAAGGCTGTTTGTTCTCAGAATTTAGACAATTATCTGCAATATGTTAGATTGCCTGCCTGCCTGCCCTACTCTCAATGAAAAGGAAAGGGGTCCTAATGATTGTCACTTGGCAATGTAAAGCCCTTGAACTGGTGTGTTTGACTACTAAATAGTGTCTGGGTGTTAAGCAGTGTGTGCTCAGCCTTGGCTCCTCCCTCCAGCACCTATCTGTGTTTGCCCAGACTTATTATATCTGCCCTGTTATTTAAACAGACAACAAAACAACCCAATTTTGTTTGCAACTGCCTGAAATGCAGCTTTTCACTTTTGGAACAAGGGTCAGGGTTAAGGTTAGGGTTATGGCAACTAGGGTTAGGGTTAGGTTTAGGGTTTCTAAGGTTAGGTTTAGGGTAACTATGGTTGGGATTATGGTAACTAGGGATAGGGTTAAGGTAACTAGGGTTAGGGTTACTAGGGTTAGGGTTAGGGTTATGGTACCAAGGGATAGGGTTAGGGTAACTAGGGTTAAGATTAAGGTTATGGTCATTAGGGATAAGGTTAGGATAACTAGGGTTGGGTTTAGTGTAACTAGAGTTAGGGTTAGGGTAACTAGGATTAGGGTTAGGGTAACTAGGGTTAGGTTTAGGGTAACTATGGTTGGGGTTATGGTAACTAGAGATAGGCCTAGGGTAACTAGGTTTAGGGTTAGGGTTACTAGGGTTAGGGCTAGGGTTATGGTAATGAAGAATAGGGTTAGAGTAACTAAGGATAGGGTGAGGGTTAGGGTTATGGTGAATAGGGATAGGATTAGGATAACTAGGATTAGGGTTAGGGTTATGGTAACTAGTGTTAGGGCTAGGTTTAGGATAACTAGGGATAGGGTAATTAGGGTTAGAGTTAGCGTAACTGGCATTAGGGTTAGGTTTAGGGTAACTAGGGTTAGGGTTAGGGTTACTAGGGTTAGGGTTATGGTAATGAGGAATAGGGTTAGAGTAACTAAGGATAGGGTTAGGGTTATGGTCACTAGGGTTGGGTTTAGGGTAGCTAGAGATAGGGTTATGGTAACTAAGGTTAGGGTAACTATGGTTAGGGTAATTAGAGTTAGCATTAGGGTAACTAGGGTTAGGGTTAGGTTTATGGTAACTAGGGTTAGGGTTAGGGTTAGGGTAACTAAGGTTAGGGTAACCCCTGTTTTCCTCTGTTCTCTCCTCCAGGCTCTCTGGTATCATCCCTTTTAAATACACTGTTGCAAACAGATTTCTCTCTCTCAGAATTCTAGTTTATTTGTCACCTTCCGGAATGATACTTTTGCAGCCAAGTTAAGAGACGACAGTCACCAACGTCAATATAAATGCAAATGAGAGGCAGGCCAAGAAGAGGGCACAGCTTGGCTTTGTCATGATAATATTATGGCTGCAGCGGAGAGCCTCACCAGAGAGAGGAGCTGGATCAGGTATTGAACTGCAGATGAGGGCTTTGGCTTTGAAGATCTAACACACATTATCTAAAGTGGAGCTCTATGAAAAGGTAGTGGTCCTTTCAGTGCACCCATCTTAATGTGTGAGAAAAAAAGAAAACCTGCTCCTCTCGATCTGCATGTGTCTATAAAAGAGGAATGGGGGAGCAGCACATGAAGCAGAAATGGTCAAACAGACAGAGGCTGACAAGGCAAATCTCTATTTGGAAGAATAAATAAGCCTGTGTATTCATGTGTGTTTATCTGTTCAAGTGTGTTTTTGTGTTCATATGTGTTCATGTCTGCATTATTGTATTTCAGGTAGCCTACTGAAACATACTGTGTGTGTGTGTGTGTGTGTGTGTGTGTGTGTGTGTGTGTGTGTGTGTGTGTGTGTGTGTGTGTGTGTGTGTGTGTGTGTGTGTGTGTGTATGTGTGTGTGTGTGTGTCATAGACTGGGGGGGGGATAAGAGAGAGAGACAGAGCACAGATCAGGTTCCATTCTTTTTCAAGGACCACTGTTTGCCTCTTAAAATGAAACAATATAATGTTTCCAGTAGAACAAATAAACAGCTTTTGTGCTGCAAATAAAAGGAACATGCAAACAAAAGGTTTTAAAAGAAGTATCCCTATGCACCCCTGCTTTTTTTCCCCTCAGTTTGGACAGAGCACTCTCAAACCATTTCACTGCAAGTTATACTATGCATGACTATGTATGTGACAAATAAACCAAACTTGAACTTGAACTTGAAATATTTCTATGTTGGAACCCTGTAAGGTCACACTCTTTCCATCCACATCATACATTTTTATATTTCCTGAAGAAGCTCTGAGTAAAACAAACTGACTCAATCAAGGTTATCTGCACACTTTTTTAAGAGTCTGCATGTACTGATGACCCAAGATATCACATTCTTTTTGATGATTCCAACAATTTCATTATTTTTGCCTTAGACTCTGTTACATTCAAGGCTTCTTGTCTGGGCCTAGTTGCTTGTTTGTTGTCATTAGCTGTAATTACTGCAGGTGTGGTTTTGCTTTGACCCCTACATGTGAATTGGGGGGTAAACACAGCACTTACTGAACTGATAAATTAGAACTCCACTGCAGATGTCTTACTAACAGTTACTAACATCTGTAGAAGGCTTTCATTTTGCTTTTCTCCTCACCTACGCTACAACCGCTCAAACTCATTTACCATTTTTTCTGCACTTTCTAAAACTTTCCTGACATACATCCACAAACATATTTCCAACCTGAAATGTGTCTTGCAGTTCCTGTCTACATATCCCACATATCTCCTAGACACTATCCTTGTCATAGACATTGGAACAACAGCAACAACAGCAACCTCTCCACATTCAGCACAATCACAGATCCTGGTGGCTGGAGGGCTCTGGAATTGTCAGTGAGCTGTCCAGAAGGCTGACTTAATCTCGGCGCTAGCATCCCTCCACTCACTACACTTCCTGGCTCTAACAGACCTGGGTCATGCCTGAAAGTGACTATGACTGCTCTCTCCTCTGCCTTTTCATTCACACATTCTCCGAGGCATCTTGGCAAGGGTGATGGCAGAAATTTACTGTAGTCTCAAAAGTGGCATTTCCCTCCACTTTCATTCTCTACTCTTTCAATCTCTTCTTTTGATTTTCACATTATTACAGTGTCTTTCCCCAACAAACTTCACTTCATTGTCATCTACCAACATCCAGGTTCCCTAGATAACTTAATTGATGAGTTTAACACGCTCTTGAGTCAATTTCCCATTGAAGGAAACCGACTCATTCTCCCTGGTGACTTCAACCTTCCAATAGACAAGTTACATTCCTCTTGCATCCTTCTGCTGTTGTTGTTATTTGACCTCACCCTCAACCAGTCTCCTACTCACAATGCAGGCAATATTCTGATTTTCACTCAGATTACCCCAGCACCAGACATAGCTGTCATGCCCCTCCACCTCTCAGACCATCAAAGTCAAAGTTACATTTATTTATATTGTGCTTTTTACAACAGCTGTTGTCACAAAGCAGCTTTACATATCTGGGTCCAAGCCCCCAGTGAGCAAGCCAAGGGCAACAGTGGCAAAGAAAAACTCCCTAGAGCATGAGGAAGAAACCAAGACTCAAAGGGGGGCCCATTTACATTTATGGCATTTAGCTGATACTTTTATCCAAGGCAACTTACAATTATGACTGACTACAACTTGAGTAATTTATGATTAAGGGCCTTGCTGAGGAGCCCAATAGTGGTGGCAACTTGGCAGTGGTGGGGTTTGAATCAGAAACCTTAATCACTATGCTACCACTGCACATCCTCCTCTGGCTGGCAATGGACATTACAATAGCAACAAAATAAACAATATGAAGCAGAAATTGTAGTGAGAGAGAGAGACAGAGAAAAAAACAATAAAAATAAAGAAATAAGCAATCAATGTCTATTCCCATTTTCTAGAAATCATAGTCTGGTCTCGAAGGAGTCTGCATGTTCAAAACCCATCTTGCACAAGAATGTCCATCAAGGGCAACAGAGAAGTAGTTGGCTGGAATGGAGGTGTGGTAGGCTACAGCAGCGGGCATCAGGGGGTGGTTGTAGGAGCTATGGCACCTGAGATGGGTTGAGACTCATTAACATCATGACATCAATGTACCTAGGCAGAAAGAGAGACTAGATTATTAGGCATGTCAGGTAAGAGGGTGTATAAATTAGTGAACTATAATGTGCAAAGATGGACGCTGGCCAATCTAGCTATGGCAGCGCAACTAAAAGGAAATAGCCAGAAGAAACACAGGCATGAGGGCACCATGGAACATCAGCACTAGGTTTTAAAGCACTAGGAGTTCACTAAGGTACTGTGGGGCAAGACCATTCTGTGCTTTGTAGGTTATTAGAAGTATTTTATAATCAATATGACATTTTACTGGCAGCCATTATAATGTAGCTAAGATAGGATTAAAGTGAACAAATGTTTTAGTTCTAGTAAGAACTCTTGTTGCTGCAATCTGAACCAAAGTTGTTGTAGCCAAAGATGTTTAGGCACTTGGCGGCACAGCATGATAGTAAGACATTACAGTAGTCCAATCTTTAAGTGATAAATATATGGACTAGTTTTTCTGCATCATGTGAAGAGAGTATGTTCCTAATCTTTGAAATGTTCCTGAGGTAGAGAAAGGCAGACCTAGAAATATTATTTACATGAGCTTCAAATGAGAGACTGAGATAAATAATCACTCCAAGATCTTTAACTGTAAAAGAAGATGTGATTGGGAAACCACTGAGGTTCATTAAGTAACTAGAGAGTGAGGGCCTAGCTGTCTCTAGGGTTAATAAGAGAACCTTTGTTTTGTCAGGATTAAATAAGTGAAAGTTTCTCAACATCTGATGTTCTTTATGCATTCCTCGATAATACTAAGTTGATATATGTCCTTAGGTTTGGCTGAGACATATAGCTGAGTATCATAGCAGTGGAAACTAGTGCAGTGTTTACATATAATGTCACCTAAAGGTAGCATATATAAAGAAAAAAGCAGAGGCCCTAGAACAGATCCCTGTGGGACACCATAGCTAATGTTGTATGCTCAGAAGTCTCCATTTATGTTAACAAACTGGTAGCAACTGGCTAGATAATTTTTAAAGCAGGACAGGGCTTTTCCTCTAATCCCAACAACATTTTCGAGTCTATCTATTAAAATGTTGTGATCTATAGTGTCAAATGCTGCACTCAGATCAAGCAATATAAGCAAACAAACAACCCTGGTCCAAATCCAACAACAGGTCATTGATAAAAGTAGTTAGTGCTGTCTCTGTACTATGATGAGGCCTACACCCTGACTGAAAGTATCTGGTTCTGATTCAGGTATGAGCTTAGCTGCTGAGCTACAGCCTTTTCTAGGATCTTGGAAATAAATAGAAGGTTTGAGATCAGCCTGTAGTTTGTCAGGTGACATGGGTTGATGTTAGATTTTTTGATAAGTGGTCTCATTACTGCTAATTTGAATGAATTAGTTATGTAGCTGATATTCAAGGAGGTGTTTGTTAAATTTAATATAGGTTCAATTACTTCAGGTATGATTTCCTTAAGAAAGTGTGTGGGCAGTAAACCTAGCAAGAAAGCGAATGATTTTGAGCATGATATCAAAACTGTAAGTTCTGGCTCTTGGATGGGTGGATTCTAGAGTGTTTTTTGGCTTGGTTGTTGTGATCTCTAAGTAGCTCCCCAATGTCATGTTAATACTCTGAATTTTATCTCTAATTTATGAACTCTAAATTAGAGTGTCAGTTTGATTCCTAGTTAGATGTGCAATTGTACTAAATAGAAATCTAGGATTATTTTTGTTATTTTCTATTAGGGTCAAGAGATAAGATGTTTAAGCAGTAATAAATGCCTTTCTATACCTGAGAAAGCTCTCCTTCCAAGCAAGCTGGAAGACTACAAGTTTAGTGTGGCACCACTTACATTCTATCTTTTGAGTGTTTTGTTTTAAATTGCGAATGTGATCATTATACCAAGGTCCTAGTTTTTTGGTTCTAATTTGTTTTATTCTTAAGTGGCACAACATCATTGAGTGTGCAGTAAAATAGTGATTCTAAGTGTTTGGTAACTTGATAAAGTTCCATGGGGATTGAGGATATCTTAGTCACAAATCATAAGTCTGGGAGATTTGCAATAAATTTAGATTCGGTGGCTGACATGATTCTGTGTCTGGTGCAAGGTGAGGTTACTCTATTGTGGCTCAAATGTAGTTCAAATAATATGTTGGAATGCTCCAAGATTGCATCAGACCAGGGGGTATGAGTATGTTCTCTATGTCTACACTGTATGTCAGTACCAGGTCAAGTGTATGTCCACCAGAGTGTATGGGTTCTCTTATACATTGGGTGAAACAAATGGATTCTAATCACCAACAATAATAGCTCTTTCTACTAGAGTGACTAGATTAGAGAGGAAATCTGCAAACCAATTAATAAATCTTGAATAGGGTACTGGTGGCCTGTAGATGGCAATTAATGGGATTCTTATTAGAGGCTGGGTGGGCTTCTTATTGCTGGCTACATTGTTGATGCTAGTAGAAATAATTTAAAAGGACTCAAAATCATAACCAGCTTTCTGGTTTATGCCTAATGTGTCAGTATAAATAACTGCAATGTCGCCTCCATGGCCAGTTAGACAAGGGCAGTGTACATAGCTGTAGCCAAAAGGACATGCTTCGTTTAAAGCTATGTACTCATTTGGCTTAATCCAGGGTTCTGTTAGACAGAGTACATTAAATCTATGATTTGTGAGGATTTAATTTATCATGACCGCTTTAGATGTTAGAGCACTATCATTTAGTAATCCTAGCTTTAGGTGCAGGCATTGTTTTGTGAGTGACTTACTTTAATACTAATTAGGTTATGACATGTTTTCCTTGGTTTTCTGCTTAGATCAGTGAACAGACACAGTGTCAACGTTGGGCAGTGGTAGCTCAGTGGTTATGGTACTTGACTTGTAATTGGAAGATTGCTGCTTCAAGCCTTACCACTGTTGAGCCCCTGAGCAAACCCTTAACCCTCAATTACTGAAGTTGTACTCAGTCATAATTATAAGTCAGTTTGGATAAAAGTGTCAGCTAAATGCCATAAATGTAAATTTGATGAACCTTGGGTGATGTCTCATAGTAATCAACAGACTGTTGGTTTAGCATTTTTGTCTGCTGCCTGGCCTCTGTTCTGGATTGTCATAGATTAAGTAGGTCTGTCATGAGACTATGTCTTATGTTACATGAGAGGAGAGCAGCACCCCCCCCCCCCTTCCTGGTAGGATGGATACCATACTGCCCTAAAAGACCACACCACATTGTTTTATGAACGCCACATTGTTTTGTGAGCATCACATGGACATCCAGCATCACTTTCTATCCTCCTCTTTCTCCCTCCCTACTTATTCTATTCATATTTTACCCAAGTATTCTTCCTCCTTCCATTGGAATCTCCCTCCTCCCTGAATAGAGTTAATAATACTTTCTGTTCTACACTCTCCTCACCAATGAATCTTCTGTGCCCTCTCTCCTCTAGACCTTCAAGATCTTCCCCACCTGCCCCCTGGTTAACAGAAGCACTGAGTTGCCACATGAGAGACCTAAGGAAGGCAGAGAGACGATGGAGGAAAACTCACCTAGATTGAGACCTCAGCTCATACCAGGCTCTCCTTTCCAAGTTCTCACTGGAAATAACATCAGCAAAGTCATCCTACTACAGGGGAAAACCTGAACCATCAGCATCTGATCCACACAAGCTCTTCAGTATTTTTTCTTCCCTCCTTAACCCTCCCCCTCACTCATAGGATTTCATCAAGTTCTTTGAGAAGAAGTTTGGAGCAATTTGCAAGTCCCTTTCTTCCATTCCCACTCTTCCAACCAGTGTTCATTCCCCTACAATGAACTCTCTGGCTTCTTTTTCTCCTCTCTCCTCAGAAGAAGCTCTTCAACTCCTGACTTCCAGCAATTTGACTAAATGTCCACAGTATCCCATTTCCTACATTTGCATTTATCTTATACTTTTATCTGACACAACTTACAATTATGACTGAGCACAACTTGAACAATTGAGGGTTAAGGGTCTTACTCAGGGGCCCAACAGTGGCAAGTTGGCAGTGGTAGGGCTTGAACCAGCAACCTTTCAATTACAAGCACCTTAACCACTGAGCTACCACTGCCCATTTCTTCCACTCTGTTTGAGATAATCATGAGAGATCTGCTTCCTTTCATCTGTGCCATCATCACATACTAGTTATCCTCTGGATATGTACCAACTGTGTTCAAGTCCACCAGTACCAATCCTAAAGAAAGCCACACTCGACAGCTCCATCATGACAAATTACAGACTGGTATCACTTCTCTCTTTCCTCACAAATGTTCTTGGACTAGCAGTTTACAATCAATTAGCACTATTCACCGAGAAGCAGATCCTTGATCACAAACTGGCACATATAACAACTGCCCTCATAGCAGTGACAGAGAAACTTCATTTTGTGAAAGCTGCCAAACTGTCATCTGTCTTGATTCTTCTGGAAGTTTTGACAGCCTTTGACACAGTAAACCACAACAGTCTCCTCTCTGTTCTTTTCTAGCTTCGGCATGACTGGCTCCGTGTGGAAATGGTTCTAGTCCTATCTGGAGGAATGTTTTTTTGGGTAACATGGAGAGGGGCCACATCCAATCCATGTAGACTGTCTAGTGCTTTTCTCCAGGGCTCAGTCCTAGGCCATCTTCTGTCCTCTTGGCATACTCACTCTCTTGATCATATGTTCCCATGGCTTCTCCTACCACTGCAATGTTGATGACACCCAAGTCATTCTTTCTTTCCACCTTCTGACACTCAGGTTTCCAGGCATATCTCAGCATACTTGACTGGCATTGTGTGATGGATGATAACCCATAATTTGAAGCTCAACCCCAATGAAACTGAGCTTCTGTACATCCCAGGAATTCCCAGTCCTCACCATGACCTCACAGTTTCCTTCAAGAACTCCCTAGTATCACCATCTGAAGCTGCTCATGGCCTGTAAATAACTTTGGACCAGTTGTCATTCTCAACTCATGTTTCAAATCTGACCTGGCCTTGCCTATTTCTCCTTTGTAAAATACACAAGATTCAGCCCTTTCTCTCACAGGAAGCCACCCAGGTGCTTATGCAGTTTCTTGTCATCGTAAAGCTAAAGTATGGCAACTCGCTACTTGCTGGTTTCCATCTATGGGCCATCAGACCTCTACAACTGATCCACAGCAGCACTGGTCTTTAGTCTTCCAAAGTTCACAGGTCACTTCACTGCTGCGCTCCCTTCATTGACTTCCAGTAGCTGATCACATCAGATTTAAAACCTTGATGCTTGCCTACAAAGCCAGAAATTGACCAGCCACTCCATACATGATGTCAATGGTCAAAGTCCAATCTGTACCTCGAGTACTTCAAACTTCAAGTATGGCTCAGCTTGAAATACTATGCTTCAAGTCTCATGGTAGAAAAGTATTCAGATTATTCTCTGTACTAGCTTCTATATGGTGGAACAAACTTCCACTGGCTGTCCAGACAGCAGAGTCCCTTGCAGTCTACAACTGCAGATTTGTGGAATATTTCAAATGACCACTGATCCTGCACCTATGAAATATATCACTGTTGGTTACTTAAAACTCTTGAATGCATTGTTGAATATTGTTTGCTATTGCACTTATTGTTATCTGATATAGAGGTTATCCTTATTTCACACTTCTAGGTATCAGCATTGATTCCTGTATATCAACAGTATTCTAGTTCAACAGTATCTTGAACTCTAACCTACTGTACTGGCTAGGATGTATTCTATGAGCAAATAACAAATCACTTTTGTAAGACACTCTGGATAAGAGTGCCTACTAAATGCTGAAAATATACATTTAAATGACTGATGAGACAAGAGTCACTCTTGATGGACCAGATGGATGGGCCTGTGGCTGGATCAGTAACGGGTGCAGAGCTGCACTTTGACTCAGATGCCAGCAAAGTGGAGGTGGGGTACTGCTATGGGCTGGTATTATTAAATATGAGCTAGTTGGACCTTTTCAGGTTGAAGATGGACTTAAAATCAACTCCCAAATCTACTGGCAGTGGTACAGGAAAAAAAGTCTGCATCTGTCAAGAAGATCATGTTTTTCTATGCAGGACAATGCCCCATCACATGCTTAGAAGTACTCCACTGCGTGGCTAGCCAGTAAAAGCCTTAAAGATGTAAGAATAATGACATGGTCCCTTCCTCACCTGACCTAAACCCTATTGAAAATTGTAAGCTCTTCTTAATTGGCTGTTTTATGAAGAATAAAAACAGTACAGCTCTCTGAACAGTGTCTGTGAGGCTGTGATTGCTGCTGCACAAAACATTGATCATCAACAGATTAAGAAAATGTCTGACAGACTCTATGAATGGAATGCTTATGACTGTTATTGAAAAGAAGGGTCAGTGGTCAGTGACTTTGTTTATGTCAGAAAGCTTCTTAATAGAGGGGAGGCAGAATTGTTCCTGTGGAAGCCTCCTTTTAATAGAGAGGAGGCAGAGCTGTTCCTGTAAGCACCTGTAAACAGAGGGGAGGCAGAGCTGTTCCTGTAGGTGCCTCCTGTTAATAGAGGGGAGGCAGAGCTGTTCCTGTAATTGCCTGTAAACAGAGGAGAGGCAGAGCTGTTCCTGTAGGTGCTTGTTAATAGAGGGGAGGCAGAGCTGTTCTTGTAGGTGCCTGTTAATAGAGAGGAGGCAGAGCTGTTCCTGTAAGTGCCTGTAAATGGAGGGGAGGCAGAGCTGTTCCTGTAGAAGCCTCTTAATAGAGGGGAGGCAGAGTTGTTCCTGTAGGTGCTTATTAATGGAGGGGAGGCAGAGCTGTTCTTGTAGGTGCTTGTTAACAGAGGGGAAGCAGTGCTGTTCCTGTAGAAGCCTATTAATTGATGGGAGGCAAAGATGTTCCTGTAGAAGCCTGTTAATAGAGGGGAGGCAGAGCTATTCCTGTAGGTGCTTGTTAATAGAGGGGTGGAAAAGCTGTTCCTGTAGAACCTGTTAATAGCGTGGAGGCAGATCTGTTCCTGTAGGTGCCTGTCAATAGAGGGGACGCAGAGCTGTTCCTGTAGAAGCCTGTTAATAGAGGGGAGGCAGAGTTGTTCCTGTAGAAGCCTGTTAATAGAGGGCAGGCTCAACTGCTCACAGCTAGTCACAAGCTCTAAATTAGCATTCTTAAGCAGGGGGAACCATTCTGTAAACTCCCTAATCATCCCAAATAATGACCAGCCAGGGTGAAACCAATACTCTGACAGTATAGCAGAAAGAGGGGGCAAGTGCTGTGAAAAGCACCCCACAGGAAAGGAGGCTTACTCCACAGGGTGTGGGACTGGATGGAACTTATATTTCAGTCTCATACTCATTTGGGAAAACTTAACTCTTTGGTCAAATCTAACTGCATGTTTATAAACATATTTTAAAAGGGACCTCTGTCATAAAAAAATTAACTGGCCACCAACCTAAAGCCTGCTGTAAAACTAGCTGAACTAAAATAAAATATGCCATTATTAAACTTAATTATCGTATAATGAAAATAAAACACTTTATATTAACAGGTTTACTTTTACATGCTGTGTACCAGAGCTGGATCCAAAAAAACAGGCATTTTTGGTGTTCCAGCTTTGCAGTGGCTTTGTCAATTCTCTCTCTCTCTCTCTCTCTCTCTCTCTCTCTCTCTCTCTCTCTCTCTCTCTCTCTCTCTCTCTCTCTCTCTCTCTCCATTTCCTTCAGAAGAGGCATGTTCCCTGCTGTGTAGTTCCAGTGGAGAGACTTTGATTACTACCATTTGTTCTCAGCATGGAGAAACAAAGCAGCATGTCCCTCCCCAGTGCCTTACATCAGCACATTCCAGATTGTCCTTTCCTTCTCTGTTCTCTTTTCTGCTCTCTTCCATCTGTCTTTCACTCTTACTGTATTGAAATATTACTCTCATTGCTTTCTGTATCCCCCACTTTCACTCTGTCTACGTTTATGGTATTAAGTGAACACTGATCAGACTGAAACAGCTGAATCATATCACACAGATATCAGTCTTGTCTTAATGTGTGTTTACTCAACAGTGAGCCCAACAAAGGAACATCTGCAATAAGCAACAATTGGAAGGGGCTAATTAGAGAGTAGGTGGGAAAGAATACATCCCATTCTGTATTTCCACAGAATACCTCTTGCAGTCCTCTTTACTGCCTCTGCCATCTGGAAGAAGGCAGGACATGCTGGTGGTGTCTGGTGGTGGAATGGTGTATGTTATCAATTCATATGGAGGACCACTGACCTTTCCACTGCAGTCCTCATCAGTCAAGGTGTCCAAGAAGGTAAGATAGAAGGAGACAGATAGAGAGAGAAGTTATTTGCAAGGGAATACCAGGAGAGTTCTGAATATAATCCCATTATAACCAGTGCTGGCACCACCAGAGGGGCTGAGGGTGAGACAGTCCTAGGGGTAGGTTTAATGTTAACTCTAACCCTAACCCTAGAATAGAGGCCAGCAGATGCTAGCACTGGGTAATTCCTCCTCCCTGGGAAAGGAGGATATCTGATAACTACTCTGACATTCTGTTATTCATCAAACTATCACCTTCTTTTGAGGATTCTGTTACATGTAAAAATCACAGGGTTAGTGTTAGGGTTAGACAAGGGTTAGACAAGGCTTGGTAACTTGGTGAAGGCATAATGTCGCACAGGTGTTTGCACGTGTGTATGTCTGTGCGCGTGTGTGTGTGTGTGTGTGTGTGTGTGTGTGTGTGTGTGTGTGTGTGTGTGTGTGTGTGTGTGTGTTTGTGTGTGTGATAAGAGGGCATGGCCAGTGGTTAGTAAACCAGTGGGGTGGGTCTGTGGATGGAACTGGAGGGTGCAGCAGGGGGCGTGACAGACAGCTTGTGCTGAAGAAAGGATACTTTATGTGTCAAAGACCTGCTGAGTTGGATGTTGCTTCTTTATTTAATTCATATTTTGCTTATTTTTTAGAAAGTCACTGCAAGAGTTTTTTTTTTTTAAGTATTTTGGAAAGCAAGCAATCATTCAAGCAAGTAAAGAAAAAAAGTAACACAAAAAACCCAAACAACTAGAAACATGTTAATGGCAAAAGGTCATAGCTTAGTGTAAATTTTATCTTTTATTTTTGATTATGAAGTTTGATATTCAGGATTCACTGCCCCAGTTTATACCAGGACACGGGTCATTACACACAGACAGCTGGACAGGGCTGTAGAAGGACATCAACCCAGCAGCTGGAACAGTATCTGTGTGAGGAGGAGCAGGAGGAAAACTGCCTGTTCACTACAAAATGATCTCCAGTGGGCTACTGGTGTGGCCAAACTGTCAGAAACAGACCCCATGAGGGTGGCATGAGGGCCCCACATCCTCTAATAGGACCTGTACTCACAGCCGAGTACTGTACAGCTCAGTTGGCCTGGGACTGGGCTGTGAGCACACCGTACTCTTCACACTATTAGCACACCGTACTCTTCATACCATTAGCACCCCTTTCTTTTCACAGGTGAGAGCAGGTTCATACCGAGCACACGTGACAGATGTGATTGAGCCTCCAGATGCTGTGGTGAACATAATACTAACTTGAAATATCATCCTGCATGGTCGGCATATCCTTGGAGGGTCGCCCAAACCTAACCCCAACCCTAACCCAAATCATAAACCCTAATCCTAACCTTAACCCTATCCGAACCATAAACCTTATCCTCACAAAATTCTTCCTGCTGTTTGGAAGGAGAAAGAAATAATCCAGATAATACTGTACAAAGTACATTGACTTCACTGGGCTACTTATATCCAGTACAATGTCTCTTTGTTTGTCTGTCCTTTTCTCCTTATAATACAATTTATTAGGAGGTTCTGGAAATGCAATCATTTAAACACGTAATAACTCAAATCACTTTATATATGGATGAACCATGCAAACATAGTAATGATAATGTTTAAGAGTTCTGGGAACTGTGGTACATGATGTGCAAGAGAAATAGTGGATCTTATATCCATAACTACCTGGGGACAGATTTGAAACCACATTGTGACAGAGAAATAACATTAAATGTCAGTGACTTCCAGTTTCAAATATCTTTGCCAGTTTCAAATATTTTCTGCATTGTTTCATTGAAACCTTGAACAAAGTACATTTCCAAGTTCTAATGAAAATATAATATGATTTAAACGTTCTTACTTTTCAGTTAGAGCTGTATTTCCTGTTATAACAATTTACACACATGGTAGCTGTACAGCCACTATCAGGCCCATGAGGGGGAAGGATAGGCCCAAGTGTGATAGAGAAGCTCTACTACTGATTTTAATAAAGGAAAAGTCTAGTCTATCTCAGTAGAGAGAGTGACCAGTCTTATTTACTTCAGAACAAAAGTAACACAGTGTCTTTCCTGAAATGCCTTAAGACGACGCATTTGAAAATTATTTGTCTTTCTCTTCCTCTCCCACTCTCTGTTCTTGTTTCTCTCACATACACATGCACACAGAGAGAGAGAGAGAGAGAGAGAGAGAGAGAGAGAGAGAGAGAGAGAGAGAGAACAAGTCAATGAGATCATGTTATAAAGACACATACCCAAGCAGATAAATTGATTTCTCTTTTTTTATCCCCTTTCCACCTCAGTCAACCTTAAACCAAACATTCAAACATCCTTCAATGAAATATGAAAAGAGTCAGACATGGTCTGAGAATTGTGCTGCCTGGTATCAAGTAAATAAATTGAATTTGGTGAGGTCACGGAAGGAATACAGAACACCAGGCACCTAAGCAAGAGGAAGTTGTAACCTTGTCGTCTTCCCTGGAGAAAACTATTTCACTTTATAGCACTCATACTTAGCTTAGGAGTGGCAGGGCCAATTTGTCACATTACAATATGAAATTATTTCATTCTAATCAAAAGTCATATCCTTTGTGTTATTCTGTTCTTCTAATAGATCCTATTAAGATGTGCAGATTTGTACTGGGGCCAGTGGAGTTTGAGCATGTTCTTGTCTGCCTCATTGTGGATAATGGAGACAGTTGTACTGACCCAAGGTCAACATGCTTTATACATCTCAAAAGATGATAAGCTTTGAAATGGTTCACTCCCTTCTGGAAATATATTATAATTATCAAGCCAACTGATGAGGAAACTTTCTATAAAGAAAAGCAAGAGAAAACGTGAGACTCACGTGAGACGTGAGCAATAGATTATCGGCACAGTTTCACCCACAGTGTTTTCACTCTCAAATAGTAACCAAAATTACAAGATTGTATTAGGCAAGAAAATCCCTCTTTTAATCAAATGGAGGTAATCATCTTTCTATTTTTGTTTTCTTTTCTTATTGCATTAGGCAAAGAGATATAACACCCCATGTGGGGACAGCCTGTCACAGACTGCTGCCAGTCCCACTGGTCATGTGGAATGGCCCGCCGCATGCAGTGCAACTTCATGTTGTATTATTTGTAACCACACCTCCCTTGTTTGCACACACCTGCAAATGGTTGAATGTGATTGTCTGTATGTATTTAAACCCCTGCTGGTGTGTGTATCTTTGTTGGTCATTGCCTTTGTTCATGTCATTACTGTTAAATGTGTTAATGTTTTGTTTTTTTTCACATTGTCAATGCCCATGTTTGTGTTTATCTTTATCGTTGCATGTGAGTGCCAATGTTGTATGTGTCCTATAATAAATGTTTGTCTATGTTGATGGAGTCTGTTTGTCCTGTTCCTTGCCCTGCGGCACTCAGGACATCACACAGCCTCAATCAAATTTGATTTCTATTTGTTCTGTGTTTAATATAGTCTTAGTTCGTGCATCTAATTCTCTATTAACATGAAATATGCCCATCCTGTCTAAACAGCGAGGACAACAATTAGAGTAAAATCTAAACATAAGGCATAACACAGAAGCCACAACACAGAAGCTGTGATCTCCTCACTGAAGTCTTCCTTAAAGTGTAAATTGTACATTAGACCAGCCATGCAGCCCTAGACATTTACAGTCCATTGTCTGTCTGAAGGAAAAGAAATTAAAGTATATAAGATGACAGCTACTTCATGTTAAGTGGCTGTAATGAGAGGAGCACTACCCCATCAAAACCCTTTATGAAGTATTAGAAGAAGAATATGAACAGCTTGACCAAATTGCTAATATTCATAAAATTTTTTAAAAGTCATCAGCAATCAATTATCATAATTTTATTTACATAAGGCCATAAGAGGCTGTATGATACTGTATGAAGCTTTATAAGGCTCTTTGACAGCTTTTACTAATTGTTTCTCATTATTGAAATCATTTCATGTTAAGAGCTTGAAGAGTTACTTTTCCTTTAAAAGTTTAATAAGGTTGCAATATTTTTGTTCTTGCCAACTGTCTAAATTACCTGAGAACAAGTATGATCATCATGCACGTTCAAACTAAATCCAAACTTTAAATGTGGTTTGTATATATATTATTAAATGTCAAAGTCTATTGTAACTATTTCTATCATTCATGATCCTTGATCCAGAAGGACCCATTTTTAGGTTATTTATAGAAAGTAAAAGAGGTCAAACAGCATAAATGATTCTGCTACCTTAGAGGCATTTCGTGATGTTTACATGGTGACTACATGGTGTCTACATGGTGCCTGCATGGAGAGGTTGAAAACCCTTGAAGTTTCAAGCTGTTTGACTGGTTATAAATGCTGTACTCAACACATTAATATCACATCTCTGAACGCATGAACTTGAGAAAGAGTCATAATTTGTTTCCATAATCTGTAGAAACCTGGGATAAAAACCCTTGAAGAACTTCCTGAGCTGCTGGTGAAGTCATGCATATCTGCTTGTAGTTTCATCATGGACACTGTGAGGAGGCTTCAACAAGCACATCAGAAGGACGTCAGCAGGGTAACCTGAGATAACCTTAGTCTAGACTTCAGCAGCTGAAATAAAACTGAACAGGCAACAGTGAAAGATTGTTTTTCGTTACTGTCTTATTCATAACTGTCTTATTCGTAACTGTCAGACAATGCATGGATGGATCTAATAATGTAAACCAAACAGTGAATGTACTATGAATGTACTGTGAAGGAAGTACAGTCTTAGTAAGAAGAAACTAAGAGTTGTGCCCCTATTCTTAGATAAGGTTTTCTCTTCTTGAAAGATAAACAAATGTCTTCCCATGCTAGATGATTTTCTTTTCATTAGGTTAGAATAAGACAGAATACTAAACTAAATCACTTGCAAATTACATGAAAAATTAAATATTGCACAAATCACTTATTTATCTCACATATATACTAACACTGTAATAAAACAATAATATTAGCAAATAATAATAATTTAAAATAAATTTCATCCCAGATGGATATTTTTATTAAAATACTGTCGCACAGTGCAAACTGTTCCTGGAACAGATGTGAGATGGATACACATGTGTCATTATCTGGTTGGGCTGCAGGACATCCAGAAACTCTCTAATCACAGTCTCTGCTCCTACAGGCAGGTTCACATGATTGTGAACACTCATGAATCATAGCGATCAGTGTTCCAGTCATGCATGCCTGAGTTCAGGTGTTGTTGAGGTGATATGTACACAAGTGCACATGCTGGTGAGGTCCTGCATTCATGTGCTGTGTAGTCACACCACTAACTGGTAGAGGTGATAGACATGTTTCCTTTTTTCCACGATAGGGAACCATCTCCTCTTCTGATCGGTCACTTTGTTGTTGGTAGATCTACAGTCCTGTAAGTCTAACACATAGTGGAATAATTGTAATCATTGACACTGAATTAAGTTTCTATCTGCCTCTCAAAGTGTTTGGTGGTGATATTTGTACATGTGGGTGATTTCTCTTTGCAACATGTCTGTTATTTCTCCCTCCCTTTCTTTATCTACCAGTGTGTGTGTGTGTGTGTGTGTGTGTGTGTGTGTGTGTGTGTGTGTGTGTGTGTGTGTGTGTGTGTGAGAGAGAGAGAGAGAGAGAGAGAGAGAGAGAGAGAGAGAGAGAGAGAGAGAATGTTTTAAACTGTATGCTACATGTGAACTTTTCAATTTCAGAATTATACAGACTGATGGACTCATGAGTCTCATTCACAGTATTTCAGCTTTTGCATGTATCTTTTTCTCCTTTGCCTTTATTCACTCTGAAACATGATCAGGTGTTCTACAAGTTCTTTCAAGACAAACAGTGGAAAAACAAGAACAATTCTGTCGGTTCATTTTCTTGTCTTAATATGCATTCATGGTTGAATTCCTGTCTTATACAGGTGACGATTAATGGCTTGACTCAGATAAAACACCAATCATTTATCATTCTATCAGAACTGTACTGCCCAGCTTGTTTTTAGATTTGAATAGTTGGCTGCTGCTTAGAAAAATAAGATACCTCAATGTTAAAAGAAATATTATGTGTTGATCCAAACAAAATGCGCTTCACCACAGATTTTATGACTTAAAAGAAAAAGAGAAATCTACTTTGTGACTCACTATTGAAGAGAGTGCTTCATTTTAAAAGAAAAACTTCTCCCTTTAATAACCATTTAGGTTCAAGATGACAGAGGAAAAAAAGAGAGCAAATGTCAATGTAAACTTCAGGGTTACCGTTGGCCTCAGGAATCATTTTCAAGGTTATCTTTGGCTCATGAGTCATTTTCAAGGTTACCTTTGGTCTCAGTAGTCATTTCCAAGGTTATCTTTGGCTCATAATCATTTTCAAGGTTATCTATGGCTGGTGAATCATTTTCAAGGTTAGCTTTGGTCTCAGGAGTCATTTTCAAGGTTATCTATGGCTGATGAATCATTTTCAAGGTTACGTTTGGCTCACGAATCATTTTCAAGGTTAACTTTGGCCTCAGGAATAATTTTTTATAATGGGAGTAATTGTTGAAATGTTGTGCTGAAGGCTAAAGATAATCTTCCTGCTAAGAGAGCAAGTCAAAACCATTAAGAACGAAAAGGAGAGAGATCATTTGTATTCCCTCTTTCTCCTTCTTCTGTATCTCATACTATAACTCAAATACTCTGCCTGTCATGGTGTCATTCACTTATTCTCTCTCTCCCTCAGTCCCCTGGTGCTGCAGCACTAATAGGACTGTTAGGGTGAACAAGCAATGCATTATTGGCAGATAGGCAGCTGGGAGGGAGAGGGGGGGGGAGAGAGGGGAAGAGAGGGGAAGGGAGGGAGAGAGAGAGAGGGGAGGGGAGAGAGTGAAGGAGAGAGGGATGTTTTAGTCCTCTACCAGATGAGCAGGGTCAGAACATACAGGTCTGGGAGGCAGAGGAGGCAGAACACTGATATTTACACATATTTACAGAAATCTGTGTGTTTACATAATTCACACTTTTGAAGAAATCTTTATGGTGGCAAAATAATGAGAGACCTCAGTTTCCATAAAATCATATCTAAGACAGCAAATCTATTTCATGCTGAAATGCACATGGAGGATAGAGGATAGGTTCCCAGTTTTGGTCCTACCAACGTTTTTTCCTTAATTCCACCCAGGAAGTTTTGCTACTGTCTCCTCTAGTTTGCTCATTAGGGACCCAAACATGTGTAAAGCTGCTTTTTGACAATGTGTGTGGTAAAAGGTGATTTATAAATAAATTTGACTTGTGAAAAATATGGTTTATTTTTATAAAAATGGAAGACTAGGAACAAAGCCTGAATTAATTCAAGGACATTAGTGAAATATGACATATGAAATATTTTCATTTGTAATTTTTGCTAACCCTCAAATGTTAACCTATATTTAATTGCATAACAAAGTAATTCATCCTTATAGCATTCATCTGGAATTATATTAATCTGTTAGGACATTCTGTCTACTATATTCATCTGGAATCATCTGGAATTATACTAATCTGTTAGGAAATGCAGTCTATAATATTCATCTGGAAGATTTTGGAATTATGTGAATCTGTTAGGAAATGCTGTCCATTAAAAACAAAGCAGCAAGGGAAAAAAAAGTCTAAACAAGTGCAAACACAAGTGATTAAATTATGATTAAGAATAGAATTGTTATTTTGTTATTTTATCACCTCAAATTACTTAATTCATTTAAAGGAGCAATAAGGGGTTTTTTATATACATTATGAAACAGCCATTATACTGACACCTAGTGGCCTGGATGTTTCAGAGAGTCTATTTTGAAGATGGCCGCCTCTATGTGGGGGACCTGCTCTATGGAGCATAAACTGGATCATTTGAGCACTATAAATCACTTTAATTCACTTATGTGTCCTTTACTTCACGAATATTCAAATAATAAATTATCACTTTCATAAATATTGTTTGCTATTTCCAGGAAGTTAAAAATTACATATTGCATACTGCTTCTAGTGAAAGTACAGCCTCGGTTGACTACATGTGGAAATACAGAAAGAGTTAATATCAAAATCTGAACTTTAGATGACTGACAGCTGGCAAAGAAGGCGGTGGCATAGGTAGGAAATTACATTGGGATATTTAAATGCTTCATATTCAATGAAATTACTAAGGTATTCGTGTGATAATTAGTTTGCTTGTTGATCTTTATGAGAAGAAACAACATAAATCACAAAGTTTCTATATTTTTTCAGGACTGGAATTTGACATGCTCGTCAGATCGCGCGGTTTCTCCTCATAGGCTGAGGATGAGGCCGATTTGAGAGGCAGGGAAGGTTGGATCGCTTCCAGAGCTCGTCATTGCTGTCAGTGGTATCGCGCGCGCATGCCACACTGAGCTCGTGGGTTTGGAAATGCCAAAGCGCCTCCTCACTGTTACGCGCTCACACACAAAGCAGAGGTTTCCGGTGGCGCTAGAGGGAACTATCGACTGGTGCTCCTGGTTTAGGTATTAAACATTCCTCTCTTAAAGATAGTGGAAAAATCGTCCTCCAACGCAAAGTGTTGTTTTTCTGGATTGGACACTGGATTGTTTTGTGATGGGAGGTGGAAAAGACTGCCGATATGTTTCCCTTTATGTTGGGGTCAGAGTGAGAATATTTTTCACTGGTGAAGAGAAGTTGCGCCCTGACATGAAACAAATCGGGGAATAAAACAATCTCAGCCTCTAAGGATACTTGCTCAAGAAAACAGTCTACAGAAATTTTGCTGAACATATACGATCGTGCGGAGAAGGGTATTCTAGTCCGCACCTTTGGATTGTACAATTTGTCTGACTGACGCAGCACCGTTTGGAGTACGCTACTCGGGAATTTCAAATCTATAATTAGCATTTTAAGGAAATAAACTATTAATACAAAACCCAAATTAAAGACACAGAATGGAAATGGCAATGAAATAATCTCTGTCTGGTCAAATGACCATTTTCATTCGTTCTCTGATCGAAACCACCGAATGAGATGGAAAAACAAGGACTCGGCGGCGTCCTGTATTATTTCATTCTAAACGCTCCCCTACTATTCTATGTAAATGGTGAGTAAACTTGATCGGTCGTTCTGGTCAGAAGGTTCCAACGTCTCAACCCCGTTGTGTTTCAGAGTGTCTCTAAATACTTTATTTAAAATACTTAAGTTTTCTTCTGTCCTAGGATATTATTTTCTTGTTGACGATCGACCAAATGAGTTGTGTAAAATTTCACAGCGCACACATTCTGTAAATCACCGCTACTTTAGTAGGTATACCATGCTTTTAAAACAAGTTACATATGTAAGCAAGACTGCATAATTATCGAGGGCGACATTTAGATGAACTCTGCACATTTTGTTACTATGCAGCGTGACTGGGAAATAATACACTACTTAGTGTATAAAAAGGAATACAATTTATTTTAATTATTAAAACCCCACAAAGTGTTACGTGTTATGCGCGTTTTCGAATTCGCAGCGTTCGCAAGTAACGACAGTCTTCGCTTTTCTGCCTCAGCCACTTTTACCGAAGTGCCAAAGGATGTGACTGTGGGTGAGGGCGAGGACATTGAGATGCCGTGTGCTTTTCGGGCTGTCGGAGCCTCCCCGTTCTCTCTGGAGATCCAGTGGTGGTACCTCCAGGAAGCAGCCCCAAGAGAGCTGGCACAAGAACTGCAAATTAGCGCCCCAGCTAACAGACCTAAGGTAATTCGTTTTTATTTAACGAAGAACTGGATAAATCTGCCATTAGCGTTGCATCTCTAAGACACATAGAGAACGAGTGGCGCCAAGAATAATGATCACCGTTCTATTGTGCCACGGCCGAAGTAGGATGCGACAGGGCTTGGTGTGCGTCAGCCGAGTCTTTGATAGATTTGTGTCATATGTGGTACCAATTAACTGAACTGACGCGATCCAATGTAAATATTGTGTATTTTGCACCATGGGTGGGCGTGAAGGGGAGTCCTCTCACGCGTACTACAAAAGCCACTTGTTGGGTTTAAAAGCAAGTGCAGGATACGTCCAATGCCAAGTCGATAGAGATAATAAGAGCAACACCATGGGGTACTTCTGTAATGACGAAGATATGTGTAGAATGTCTAGAACTAATGGGCTTAAAACATATATTCAACAGTCTTATAATCACTTCCAAATTACGGCTCAGATGAGAGCTGGGGATTTTCAACTGTTGCTGTCCATGCAACTCCTGCCGCTAAGTGCTTTGTAGTAGCTCAGAGGAAAGAAGCTTGAAAAAAGAAAATATGAGATCTGAAAGCTTCATACGTTGTTTTAATTTGTTATAGGTTGCCCCAAGGGACGCCACAAAAATAAGCGTAAGTATTTAAATCAAATAAGCATTAATTAGCTGTGACCGTCCTAAACAGATATTGTTTTACTAAACATCTCGCTAAAGCATCCAGGTTAATTTGGAAATAAGTGTGTAAGATGTGATGTTACAAATGGGTTTAAATATGAGAGAAACTGGTAAATGAAATGTTTTAACTTGATCCCGTAACTAATCATTCCAAAGGGAAAAAATCAGTTTATGTTTTAAATAGATAAACAAATCTTTGACTCAGTCCATTTGCAGATTCTGCAACAAACATTTTATATAGATAACGCAAATGAGAATCACGGGGTTCAGATAACTGACTTTTAAACAGGTCCATGAATCATTGCATTTACATGAAACGCATGTAAATGTATTGACAAACCCCGTGCAGATCTCTATTTTGCAAATAATTTCTCCTTACATTCATCTTTATACTAAATCAGAACAACAAATCGGCCATGTTGTATACGGAGTGCTGTGAAAATTTATGAAAACAGACAACCCTCACTCTAATGTCCTCTAGCGGTTTCAGTGACGTTATTTTAACGTTTGCCTGCTTCTCCATTTCCTTTTTACATAATAAACAGACCGTGAGAGTGCAGGGAAACGCCATTTCTCACAAGCTCAGTCTGTCCAACGTGCGTAAGGAGGATGAAGGGGTATATGAATGCCGTGTTTCGGACTTGTACTCTGACGAAACTCAGGAATACAAGGTCCAGGCCACTCTACGCGTGACGCCGCGCGAAGGCATGGTGGCTGAAGAGGCCGTGTCTCATATCCAAAACCGGTGGTCACTAAGGAATAGCAACACTGCAGCGGGTGGCCGGGCCACTTCGGAACCAGGCCATGGAAAGTCCCGCGTGCCTCCGCTGGGCGGTATTGGCCCTGCTCCTGCATCAGTGACAACAACCGCCTCTGCAGCAAAGTCTTCGGCGTCGCCTCGGCCGGGTAATGCGTCAATTCTCAGACAGCAGCACGGAGCCGGTGAGTGGAAGGGCAATAGTGACACCCAGTGGTCAAGAAAACAAAAACTGGTCTAAATTCAGTCGTAGCTTTTGTTCTGGTTTTGTTTCAGTACAAAGTCTCAGTGGCAGTTTGTACTGATAATCTCTGCCTTTGAATTTACTTCTGAATACACTTTTATATGTATTGTAGTTGTATGTATACATGTGCATGCACATGTGTGCGTGCGCACGCACACACACACACACTCACACACACACACACACACAAACACAGAAGCAACAAACACACCACTGACTGGTAAAGTATGTCCCTGTATAAATACATTTTGCAGTCTTTGTTGGAACCTCCTGTGCCATATCTAGACTCTGTGTGCTGACACAGTAGCTGGGCTGGATAAAAACTACATGCATGTGCCTGTCCAAGTATTTGCGTGTATGTGTGACCTTCACTATCACTTTGTCAGAGTGTGGGCAGAGGTGTGTAAGAGGGATATCTCTCATGCAAAGATTACAGTGTCTCTGTCTGTGGCCAGGAGCTCAGAGCTCTTTTTCTGGGGAGATTACTGGAGGAACTCCCAGCATGGGTTAGTGAAGGAACCCCCACTATGGGTTATTGAAGGAACTCCAGCATGGGTTAGTGAAGGAACCCCAGCATGATGACACCTGTAGACATGGGAGTAGTACAGTAATCATGAGATCTTAAACACAGTGAAACACAGCTCCAGGACGATGTTTAAAATCAAACACAGCTACAGGAGGATGTTTACAGAGCAGTCATTCACAGCTACAGCAGAATGCTCACAGACCAGGTACCTGTGCTGCAGGTGTTCTTTAAATTGCTTGTGATGGTCTGTTGGAGAGGTGGAAGGATTAGTCTTGTAGCCATCATAGTGATGTAAGAGATTATGAAGACTGGACTCACATTTATGGTATTGAGCTGATGCTTTTATCCAAAACAACTTACAATGATGACTGAGCACAACTTGAACAGTTAAGGGCCTTGTGCAAGGGCCAAACAGAGGCTCCTTGGTGGTGCTTGAACTGACAACCTTCCAATTACTAGTCAAGTACCTTAGCCACTGAGGTACCACTGCCCCAGGCTGGGCTTGTGCTGACTGAACATTTTTAATTATAACACTGGAGTATTTGACCTGGCTGGGTTTTTCATGAACCCTGGAGGCTTAGAGACTAACGATGAAATTACAGAAAAGTGCATGATACTCTGTTTCTTCTGGAAGTTTGTATAACTCCTGAACTTACAACCATAGACAAACTTGTCAGGCCTGCTATGTAATGGTAGTGTCTGTAATCCAAACATTTATATGGTTGTGACAGCTTGGATAGGATTATGAAGACACTGGTATATTTTAAAGTAATCGTAACATAAATAGTACACAAGCATTGTAATTTTGTCATTAAAATAATAAAGTGACACATAAAACAGTTGTATGTATCTACATCCTGTTAAAGCTAAACTGCTTTTCAATGAAAGAGAAAATGTTTGACTTTTTAAATGTTTCTGCACATCAGATGTTAATTATTTAATTGATCGTTTGCCAGGTGTTTATTATGATTGGTTCATTTGATTTATTAATTGATTTTAGTAGGATGTTAGGCAGACATCAGATACTGTTTAGTTGAAGCAATATTTGGGCTGTTTATTAGTATCCAGGAAATTTTACAGAACATGTTCACAGTATTTCTGTCTGCTAACATGTGGCTTTTTAGCACTCTAAGGTAAAGCAGCAGAAATACATTTCTTTTTGTTATCAACTTATCATGATGTTGCCATGCATATTAATGTAATTTTCCAAGTAAAAAATCAATAAACTCCTTAAAGACTAAAAATGCTAAAAGAAGGATTACCAGCAAGCTCTTATTATTGTGAATATGATATAATAAACACCTACAGTTTGTTGCTGGGTATTTAAATAACAATTAAATATTTTCCAACATCATTACACAGAGTAAATTTAGTTCAGATGTTACCAGATGTATAGGGAGTTGTTTGGATCCAATCCAGTGATCTTGCTGAGTGTGTGTGTGTGTGTGTGTGTGTGTCCGCGTGTGGGTGCGCCTGCCTGCCAGTATGCCCAGCCAATTCTGTCTTCAGTGCAATAAGACATGGGGGCAGTCATTTGGCAAGCATGCTGGACATTAGCTGGGCCGACACTGTTCCTTCATGTTCATGTGTCTGTCTCTGTCTGTCTAGCTCTATTATGTATTAGAGTAAAAGATAAACATTCATAATATTTGTCCTCAAATAGAAAATATGGTAGATTCACTAGTCTATAACCAGGGCCATAAATGTTGCTTGGTTGGATATACATCAGCTGTATTTTTAAATAAAGTGTCTGTATATTCATAGACTGTTAGCTCCTGGGTGTGTCTTCTTAATAGAACAAAACATTGTAATAATGTCTTCTTTTTGTTCTTTATATGGGTGATTTTGAGTATATGTTTAATAGTGTAATAGTGTTTAATTGTTTAGCTGTGTCATTTTATTCATTTGTTTGTTTTCTGGCTTGTTTTTTTGTAGTTATATTCACTGATAGTGTTAGAATGTATGTTAATTCCTGTATGCTTTGCTGGTGTGTTGAAAAATGTGTCCCTGACTTCATGCAGCTTTAGTTTCAGTGAGACAATGCAGCTGCACAGTGACTGGTGTGAAGAGAAATGTGTATATATCTGCCTGTTCATTCAGGGTCAGTCATATTCATTTGGTACTATCCAGTAGCATCTATGTAAGCTGTCATTTTTTATATTTCCCCAGCTAAATCAAATACAGCAAGGGCCTTCCTCACACTTCAGCACTGACAGAAAGATAGAGTGTTTGTCATAGTTTTGTTTTTGTTTTTTTTGTTTGTTGTACTCAGGCAAACACGTCAACATATTTGTCATTGGATGGTGAAGGTTAAAGAGCAGTCTGCAATGTTTGAAAAATTACTACTCTCCATTGTGGCAACAGTAACAGTGTTTGCTGAAGAAAACGAGAAAATATGCTCCATCAAACACACACACACACACACACACACACACACACACACACACACACACACACACACACACACACACACACACACACACACACACACACACACATAAGTCTTTCCCTTTTTGCCTCTCTTGGAAACATGTGCAACTGTTGTTGTTCCCTGCTGGGTCATCTCACTGAGTGACAGGATCAATTAATATATAATAAAACAATAACAAGTAATAAAAATAAGAAGAATGCAGGGGTGCCCTTGAGCTGATAACCCTAACCCTCACTGCACTCTAACCTCACTACTCCCTAATCGTCACCCTAAACTTCACTGCATCCTAACCTTCACCCTAACTTCACCCTAACCTTTACCCTAACCCTCACTGAACCCTAACCTTCATCCTAACCCTCACTGTACCCTACCCTCTCTGCAACCTAATCTCACTGCACCCTAACCCTCACTGCACCCTAACTTTCACCCTAACCTCATTGCACCCTAACCCTCACTGCACCCAAACCTTCATCCTAACCCTCACTGCACACTAACCTTCACCATAACCATAACCATAACTGCACCCTAACCTCACTGCTTCTCTGCACATTGCAGTGGGCCTCTTACTGCATTTGTTGTGCCATATTTGTGCCAAAATGCCCTTTTTAGCAAAGAAAAAACTTTTGTTTGTCAAAGGTTTGTCACGAGCTGATACTCTCCTGGTTTGTTCATTTCTCATTTCAAAGTGGTCGTGCAAAATGTCTTTGTAGGAACTTTAGGAATCATGATTAAAAAAGATGATTTGTGATTTTCCATAATTAACCTCTTAATTGTAGTCCAAGGAATAATTCAAGAAAGAAGTGTTTTGGTGAATCTTGGCAAATTTGTCTAACAAGTAAATTGTATGCTTAACTGCTAAATGTTGTGGGACAGAGGAGTGGAATAACGCTTGCTAAGGATTGTCAAGATTGAGAGATAAGATTGTTTCATGCTCCCTATTAAACAGGCTTCCAAAGCCTTCAATTTAGAACCACACTTTGGGTAATGAGGGGTGGGATCTTTCTGTAAATTCACATTCAGAAACAGGAATATTTGAATGTACCTCTGACCTCTAGAGCAACTGGCCCATAGTGAGGTGTGAAACCCTAATCGTAATCCTAGTGAGGTGTGAGAGGGGGCCCACCTGTCCTAGGCATTCATTAGTCTTATGAAACATGTTGTTTTACAAAGTAGAAGAGGACAATACCACATTCTTTCAAGGTGACCTTCACTATACAATGTTGCATGCTACATAAGCCTTGACATCCCTTCAGTTTGTTCTTTCTTTGCTTCTGACATCTTTTTGTTTTTTAAAGGGATGTGTTTATTCTGTATAATATTTGGCAAGTATAACATTGAGTACAATATCAATGGTCTGCTAAAATAATTTCATGTGTTTTTGTATATTTAAGTATAATAGGTTTTCAGTTATTAGTAAACAGTGACTTCATGATTGTGCATTACAATCTGGAGGACATTTTCCAGTCATCCAAGGACTGGCGGAATGAACCTAGGTATTAAAGGAAGTCCAGTCACATGGAAGTCCAGTCACATTGACTTACATTTTATTTCTGTCTGGAAATAAAAACAACAATTTAATCATAAGTGCACCAAGTTCAGCAGGTGGTAGACTGGCAGACTGTGGAGCTGGCAGGAGTGCTTTCACACTACCTGATGAGCCTTTTGCAGTTGCTGGTCTCCTCTGAGAGTGTACATTCACTGTAAGCATTTGTGCTTTCTCACTGCGTGCAGTGTGGCTGTGTGGGAGGTCTCTGGGTGCAAGTGTTAATTGTTTCTTCTTGGCTTTGCTCATTCTGGGCCATTGAGCTCAGTATTACAGATACAGCTTGCAGCAGGGAAATCAAAGACTGCCTCTGTCTCCATCTAGCTTTTGTTTGGCAGAGTTACTGCAAGATACATAAAGAGAGAAAATTATAGAGCAGAGAAGAATCAAACGATGGAGTGGGTGAAAGAAAGGAACATGGCGAGGAATGGAGAGGATAACGACAGAGAGCAGCAGCTCTAATAACACTGTAGAGGAAGAGAGGGGGTGTAAGGTTGAGAACAGGGAGGAGATGCATCTCTGTAACCCTGGACATGGTGCAGCTGCTGGGCTACCATCGGAAACAGAGGGACCTCTTATGACACCCGGAAATCTGGGGACTAGCCTTCGTTTAATCATTAGTCTTTACATGACAGTATGCAAACCATGTACCTGTTAGCCAGATAACTAGTATGAATGTGCGCTAGTAAATGTGCAGAGTAGGAAATTCATTACTTGGACTATGACTATGTAAAATATGGGATAAAAACAGTGTTTAACAGACCTCAGCTTCTAGCTGGTAAGGTACAAAAGAAAGAGATTTTCTCCTTGGCCCCCAGTGTAACACATCCATTATTTTTATCGATCCAAATATATAAATGTTGGAAATAAAACATACATTTTAGTTGCAGTGATGGTTGATATCTTTTCTTTGCAGTATTTTCTGATGACTTTCTAGTATCACCTTTGCAGACCAGATAATGCAATTCACAATATGATTTTCTGTGAGGTGTGTTCCTCGTTATTATTTTAATTCTTATTATTGATAATATTATTTCTGTTGTAGAACAAGCTCATATCTATGAAGTTTTTTTCTACCCCCACTGATGTGCACATCTCACAGAGATCAGGGTAATCAGGTCACCACAGTCACATTGGCACTACTCCATCACAAATGGTCTGTTGTTCAGGATTGTAAATTGGTGTCATACCGTCAGCTGTGATTTGGGTTGGTGATGCCACTATGCGGTAACTTTTAATTGGTCAATGGTGGCAAACTCTGTTCTTAATGAAGATGAGACTTAAAGGGGTCTGGGCCTGGGGGTGGAGGGTTTTAGGAGGAGAGTTGGAGTGCAGGTGAGGGTGGAGGTGGATCTGAGGGTGGAGCTGAGTGGAGCTGGTGGACTAAGGAGTTAAACTTGGAGAAATCTCGACCTGGGTCTTTCTCTCTTTGTTTCCCTCACTCTCCCTCTCTCGTCCTCTACCTTTCTCTCTCAATCTATTAAGTAACATTCATATAGTATTTTAAATGTTGCATTTTTGTTATATATAACGTGTGTTCCCTCATTACAATATGTGTCAAATTATATTGTGTAACTAATTGGCTTGTACGGTGAGGATAAAACCTGCTAACTTAAATTCACATGAAATTCAGCTATCCCATAACTTCAGTGTAAATGCTTAAGTACTCACCAATCTAGATTGAAGAACCAGTGCTGTGGTGCATTTGGGAGGCTGCATTTTTAGGCACCATGAGTTCCTCCTTAGATGAAGGCTATCCCATTTGGAAGGCAGCAGAAGTCAACTGTCTTCTAACGCTATGACTCTGTTATGATCTTAGACTTTATTAGGACCTTACAATGACCTGATTATGACCTTATTACTGTTCAACAGCTGAGCGTTCCATTGCTTCATTTTGATAAAATGGACATCAAGAATACATTTACAAATGTAGCTGTTTTTGTTATTCTTTCATTGTGTACATTTACATTTTTAGTTGATTTATTTTGATGATTTTTGATGATCATATTTAGTCATGCCAATAGTTAAATTTAGACAGACAGCATTGTTAAATTGTTAAATTGCATGGTAATGGGATTAGATAGCTAGTTAGTGTACTTGTTCACCCAGATTCAAAGTATTAACCTTAATTGTTTAACTTATTCAGTGTTAAGTAGTGTTATTTTCATATGTGAACCTTGAATGACACTAGTAAACACGCCTATAATGCGATATGATGCGATACACATATTACACATATTATTACACAGATTACACATATTACACATATTCTCATAACTGATGCTGGGCTCTACAATAGAACTCGCTTTTTCCATTTGTTAATTATAATTTAGACACTTATAATTTACAAACATATATTTTTGTTTGTTTTTGCTTCTTTCTACAGTGGAAGTAAGTATGAAATAATTCATTGCAAGAAATCTGTATAATTAGAATATTATTCAAATTGCATCTTAATGTTGCATATATTCATGTTACCAAAATCACCTTAAATCAGCCAAGCTGAAACAGACCAGTTCCACTCCTCAGCACCACCATGGGGTGTATTTGCCAGACTAGGGTTAGGGTTACAGTTAACCCTAACTCTCAGCACAATTATGAAGTGTGTTTATGGTTCAGGTTAGGGTTACGGTTATCCCTAACTCTCAGCACAATCATGGGGTGTATTTAGGGTTCAGGTTAGGGTTACGGTTAACGCTAACCCTCAGCACCATTGCAGGGTGTGTTTCTTATACTTTGCCCACACAGGTGGTGTATAGCTATTTGGTATTGCTTATTCACAAATAGTTTAGAAATCTTAACCTAAGCACCATCAGCTGTACTGTCTAAGTGAATATTGGCACCTTTTTAACAACCATTGTGAGAGCTCATGTCATTGAATAGCTCTTTTTAAGCAAAATTATCAAGGTTCTTAGTAAACATTAAAATTGTAATGATGTGATTTATGACTTCAATGTGGCAGATGCCATTAACAAAACTGACAAATCCTTGGATGTTTTGATTATATTCATGACTAAATGTGTTTTACATTGCTTAAAGCTACATTACACATGATTTTCAATTAAAGCTTGGTTTTACCTAGTATTATAGTTTAATACATAACCCCAACCCTCAACCAAACATTTAGTAACAAACACACACAGACACACACACACATGTATTGAATCCAGCTGTATTCAACTTTATCATGTTTCTACACAGAAGGACATTGAAAAATGGTTGTAACTTAAAGCATGGAACACATATGTGCACCGATGATATAATGGTATAACATGGTAAATATAATCGTGAACTGTGAAGTATTTTATTTCTTGCCATGCGAAAGTACAGTACCCTCCAAGACTTTTGGTTTGAGCTTTTTGTGCTTGCCAAAGATAAGTTTGGTAAAGATGAGTTTGGAATTGATGGGTTTGGTATAGATGAGCTAACATGGTTTACATGGCTATTTTGAGAATGGTCTTCTACCCAAATAACATCTGCTCAGCAATGGCTCTCATGGTCAGATGACCAGCAGTGAACACTAGAAGGTGGCTGTCAAACTGTCCAATGATTGGGCAACAATACGTAACACCTAAAATGTATATAAAATATAAAGAGAGCTCCAGGATATTCTCACACACTTACTCATACTGGTATGTCATCAATATGGTGAAATGTTGATATGGTGAGATCCCTGTGAGATGATATGGTGAGATCCGTGTGAGATGATATGGTGAGATCTCTGTGAGATGCTGATGTGGTGAGATCTTTGTGAGATGGTAAAATGGTGAAATATCTGTGAGATGTTGATGTGGTGAGATCTCTGCAAGATGTTGATGTGGTGAGATCTCTGTGAGATTGTAATATGGTGAGATCTCTGTGAGATGGTGATATTGTGAGATCAGCAGCACATGGAATAGTTCATCAGGCATTCGGAAATGTTACAGAGACTGTGTACCAAATTACTGTTTGTTCCTTGAATTATATAATAGATTATTAAGAGGAAACAAAGTTTAACATCCATTTGTATTGGTCTGACAGACATGGGTGTAGTCTAGCTGTTATAGGCATTTGGGCCACTAATGACTGCTGATTCGTTAACTACTCTGTTGATGTGTTGTGATTATGTTAGAAACATAACTGTACACCTTAATCTGATGGGCTAGGTTAGGTTCAAACACTAGAATAGACAGATTTGCTTTTTTGTTTAAGTTGTGAGAACATTTTAATTGTCAGAATGTAGTGTTTGATTTAATGAAAATGACATAAAAAGAGTTATTGTTCAGGAAACTCAAGATTTGAATTAGAGTAAAAACCTGGCAGGTGATGTGTGATTGACAGCTGGATATAGAGCCACCTGTGCTGGCCTTGTTCCCTGTTTACACATTAACATCATAACAGCAGCAGGAAAACTGGGAGGATGAATATTGCAGCCAGTGGAAGGAAATAAAATCCTTTGGGTTTGTGTGGAATAAAATTCTGTCCATGCTGCTGTGTTTCATCTGATTGTGGAGAATACTAAGTTGGAGCCACAGGAAATTCACCACTATAGAAAACAGACACTTGTTTCATATTCTAAAACTCAGGACTGCTTCAGGCCTGCTAAGGAATCACTAATTGCTGTGTGTGTGTATGTGTGTGTGTGTGTGTGTGTGTGTGTGTGTGTGAGAGAGAGAGAGAGAGAGAAAAAGTGAGAGAAAAGACAAAATGAAAGACATAAGTGCACACACACAGAGCTGTGTTAACTGTCCTAATGTGTTCAACTGACACATGTTTTTATTTGTTTGTGTGTGTCCAGCTGCGCTTTCATATTTAACACTGTCTTTACTGTTTCTCATAGTGTCAGGGCCCGTGCTCTCTGTAAATCTGTGAGAGAGGAAATGTCAGGCCGGCACACACAGAGACAATGTGTCTCATGTAACCACTGGTGTTCCTTATAGCCTCAGAGCAGAAGCCAAGCCTGATTTACAGCATTGCCATGGGAACCTGCCACCATTTTGTGGCAGCATTGAGCTCCCTGCTGGGTGTGATAGGCAAGACAGGAGTAACATGGCTGGAAGATGGGGAACAGCCATGCTGGTGACAGGAAATACTGAATCTGAAGGAATAAATAGCCACAGAACTTTTTTTTTCCTTTCTTTTCTTCCCCACACCTGTCTGCAGATGCTGTTTATTATTGATTTAAAGTATAAAAATAAAATATTAAGTATACTAAATTTTTACCTTTTGAACTAATTGTCATTTTCTATGCTTTTGTTGATATTTAGGTTCTGGAACCATGGCAACCACTGAGCCCCTCCTCTACATAACGCTGCTTGTCCTGCATAAGCTCATCCCTTTCTTGATTGCCAACTAAAAGACACCAAACAAACAACAACTACCAGTGTTTTCACTTTATGTACCAAACAGCAAAGGGAAAAATAAATGAAAAAATAAATATATATACTATTATGGCACATCATCAAGGATGGAATACAAGAAATTGTTCAGCGAAGTGACTTGGGAGAAAATAGTCATATGAACAATGAGAAGGACATCTCAGACTTGAACTCACAGAAATTTGCCTGGGAGTTGAATGCTAAATGGACTGTATGAGAAGCATGACAAAAATATATATTAAAATGAGTCTACGTGAATTAGAGCTTCACATTTGTGTCCTACACACAGCTGACATCCTCAAAACACTGCACCTATTTCCAAACACTGGCCTCTGCCCTGCAGAATTAATGGCCTCTTCATTTATTTTTCAGTGGAGTTTAAATTCCTGTAAAATCTAATTTTGAATTTTTATCTTAATGACTTTTCTTAACATACAAGGGATCCATTCTTCTGTGACCATTTGAGAATGAAGTTTTGATTATATTTGTATTGGTTCCACCTTTAACAAAAAAAAGCAGTAGACATAATTTGTTAATGTTTGTTTTATTTATTTTGCTATTTATTTTATTATTATTTTTGTGTCTTTATTTATTTTGCATAAGCTGTTTAAAAGTCTCTCATGGTCTCATTTCCAAGTTGGTGATGAAGCTTGTCTGTGTCGGCGCTTTCTACTGAGATTCTGTGTAATCCTGTATTACATCTCATCAGTTTATGAATTCTACATGAGTTTTGTTTATTTATTTGTTTTTCTCCACATGTATACAAATGCGACCTTATATATTTTGATCAAATAAGGCACATGTTTCCATAGTTGTTGTTAGTCACCTTCAATAATGTTTATTTTTATTAAAGATATGGTGATCAAGTTAAGACATTCATTTATATAAAAAAAAGTATGTTGCCAACACAAGTTGAAATAAAGATTGTTTCTTTTTAATAAAATTTGTTCTCTGAAGTCTTATTTTTAAAATTGTAAGGTCATAATGAGCATGTTTTTTAAATGCCACATACAAAGAGTTGCAAGTAAGCTGGGCTTGATTAGAGTGTGGTTGCTTTCAGACTATGAGTGTCTGAGGGTATGTGAATGGGGTTGCTTTGTGTGAGAGCATTGTGATTGTGGCAGACTGGGCACATTGAGACTGTGACTGTGGGTGACTGGGTGGACTGTGACTATGAGTGATTAGGTTCAATTTCAATGTGGGTGACAATTGTTGCATTGTGAATTTGGGTAACTGAATTTGAGTTTAGCTAATTTACATTTACAGCATTTAGCTGAAACTTTTATTCAAAGCAACTTACAGTTATGACTGAACACAAGGGTTAAAGGTGTTGCTCAGGAGCCCAACAGTGGCAGTGGTGGGACTTGAACTGGCAACCAGTACCTTAACCACTGAGCTACCACTGCCCCCTTGTTTTGTGTGGAATAAACCACCTTGTGGGGTTAATGTGGTTGACTAGTAATCAGAAAGTAATCAGAAGGTTGACAGTTGAAGCTCCACCACTGCTAAGTTGTCATTGTTGGGCCCCTGAGCAAGACCCTTAACTCTCAGTTGCTCAAAGTGTAGTCAGTTGCTTGGGATAAAAATGTCAGCAAAATTCCATAAACATATTGTACATTTGACTGTAGCTGCATTATTACTTGGAAGTACTGTGACTGTGAATGCATTATTATATATATATATATATATATATATATATATATATATATATATATATATATATATATATATATATATATAAAAAAAAATATGCATTCACATACATAATACTAATATATATATATATATATATATATATATATATATATATATATATGCCTTAAGCACTGATAGTGACCGTCCGCAAGTACCTTTGGGCAGCTGCTGAGGAGATGTTCCAAAGAGCCTCTTCCGGAACAAAGGAGACAGGTAGATGTCTTGTTCTTTCCCCAAGCATGGAGGTTTGCTGGGCTTAGCAGGGCATCGTACACCGCCTGCAGGAACCGGACACGATGGAAGTCTGCCTGCATGATGTTTGACCAGGAAATCCTTCGCTGAAGTATGTTCTCCCACCTAGTCCACACTCACTGTTGCCGGAGTCCCACCACCCTGCTGACACCTGCTCGGATCTCTTCCTGGAGTAGATGGTGTCTCTCCTTGCCCTGGGGTTTGCTGACCTGGGTCTTTGGGAAGTAACCCAAGCCCACTCTGCCCATCCACAAACTACCAACCAGTGCCTTTTGTCTGATGCGAGACTCTGCCACCTCCACTTCCTTTTCAGCCTACCATTTCCTTCCTGTCCTCACCTCAATGCCAGCTGATGACACTTTACAGTCTCTGGAGTCCCTGTATTGTATGACTTCTCTTGTGCATGCAACCCCAGGTATTTTGACCCCTACACTATGTCACATTAACAAAGTCACCTACAGGATCAAAGTGCCTGTGGATAGCCATGTGTCTCCCTGCTTAAGCCAGTCATGCCAGGGTCCACTGACCAACCTTCCTGCCAACCCTCCTCCACCACGGGATGTGGGACATGAGTGTATGTACACCATTAGTTCTCTGCTGACCTCCAGGAGAATCAAGGAGTGCCTGTAGGTTGACTGGTAGGGCTATAAACCAGAGGAAAAAAACTGGGTTTGGCCAGCCAGATCCTTCACCTGGAACTTGTGTTGTATTTCCACTGCATCCATCCCTCTAGACCCTTGCAGGGGGTATCACTTATCAGTCAGCATCCAGACAATCATAGGGCATAGGCCACCTGCATGAGCTCCAATCACAGAGCCTGATCACCCCATACCTAACAATCCCTCCAATCACACCCCTGCTCACCATCTGATTTCTAATGGGCAACTGCACACACCTGTTCGCTATTACATCGCTCCCTACATAAACTCCTCTTGTCTTTCACTTTGTGCTTTGCATTTGCCTGCTCAGACTAATGCGCTCACTCTCACAGAGAAGTTATTTTACTTTTGCTTGCATCTCATTTCTATTGCTGACACAATGTTGCAATGGTTAATGATACATTAAAATTAAGTGTGACCACAACATCTTTTGTGAGTAGAATGACAAAAATAAACCAAATTATATTTAATAACAGTGTGAGCAGAATAGGACATATACCTTTGTCCTCTTGTGTAAATGTGATTTATTCAGTATTAATTTCTGCTTCCCTCTCTGTGATTTTGTCATTAAATTAAAAAAATAATAATTTTATTACATTTTTAAGTATTTAGTTATTGGTGAATTATTCTTTTTGGCCCCTGTGATATTTGGAGTGAGGTCATAAAAGGTTGCAAGTAAAAGAGAAAAAAAGATTATCTGACTTCAAATGCACCCTGTGACTGAATTATAAATTGTGAATTATGACTGTGACTGAATTATTGATAAATCTCCCATGATCTCCCAAGACACCAGATCTGTAATACTGTTTCATTCCTACCAGTGCCAGGCTATGAAAAAGACTGCATTACTGAAGCAGCTGTGGCCCTCCTCAGGCATCTCCTGACAGAAAGCCAGCAATGTGGCCCTTCCCAAGTGTGGCCCATCCCCAGTGTGGCCCTTTCCCTGTGTCCCCAGACAGCTTTGCTTGATCTTTGCCAGCAGATCAGCACACCAGCATCACTTAATCAGTCCAATGTGTCACAGTAAGGCATAGCAGCTGATAGCTCTTTAAAACCTCTGCTCTGCCACTCTATCCGCTGTGCCTGACACAGCTGATAAATGGCAAATTCACTGTTTTCACCAGAACAGTGATTCCTTTTGGAGACATAACAGGCCGAGCCTCCCTCATTCATGCATTCCCTCTAGCAACTGCCTTTCACTCACTCCAACATGGACAATGAAGAGTTATCTCGAGCTTACCAGAATAAATAACTTTCAAATGGATCAAACGGGAAAAACAAAGTGCTTACCAAGCCATTGCCTGCACTGCCAGCATTTTTCTTTTTGTGACCTGCTGCCTACAGCCCCTTCCTGAAGGCCCCTTCTCCCAATCAAATTAATGAGCACTTGACAAGGACATTTATATGTGTTACACAAGATCCAACAAGGCTGAGAGTTCTCTCAGCATAATTGTAAATCATCTTTTATAAAATAACACCAGTGCTTTACTTCACCATTTACATCCCCACCTGGAGTGGACAGTGACATCTGTGCCTTTCCTGCTGTTACATCCAGAGACTCATTTACGTCTCTGTATTGATACAGTGTCAGACAGGACCAAGCATAAAGTGATTATTGCCATTTGCTTCCTTATTAATTTCCCCTCATGTTTTTCTCTCTCAGGATATAAATAGACAGTGAATTAATAACAAAGACACAGCAAAAGGCAGACATTAACTTGTGTATCCATTTTTGAGCAAAATAAACATACAATTAAAAACTACATATAAGCATGATCATCAGTGTATGATATGCTGTACAAAATTATGTTAGAATGTTGCAATTATCAAAGTGCAGAACACAGTCTATTAATGGTTAACCCTAAGGGCTTGTATTCTGGATTTTTGTGTAATGGACTGAAAGACTTTAAATATTTGCCTTTGTTTCTAAACTGAAGTATATATCATCCTATTTAGAGATAGTTTGTAATGATGGAGGTTTTAGGCAGCATGCGGGGACGAGTCACATGAAACATAAGCATACGTTTATTTAACATGAAACATGTAACATCCAAACACACACACCAATGGAGTCAAACACCAACAACACAAACGCGTAAACGACAGACTTTTATACATATGATAACAACACAATGAGGAGCAGGTGTGAGACACAAGGAGGGTTTGGCCACATTGATGAACACACACAAGGAGATGTTCGGGGGAGAGGCCGTACCATGACAGAGCCCCTCCCCAACAGCCAAATAGCGAGGCCAGGGGACCAAGCAAACCGACACAGTCCAGCGCGAACAGGACAGCGGGGGGGAAGGACAAGGACATTGGGTCCCTGCATGGCAAATCCTGGACCCCGAGCTCATTAGGGCCTTCCATGCCTCAGTGTTGGGAACATCAGGGGCCATTCCTCTCTCGAGTTCTCTCTATTCTTCCTTGCTTGCGAAAGCCATTTTAAGCAGTTTAAATTTTCCTTTTGCTCTCCCTTTTCAGGTGTGTCAGCCCTTTCCGCTGACAGCCTTGGTTGTTTAAGTTCTTTGTGTTGCCTTGTTGGTGTGTTGGTAGCACACTGGATTGGTCACCCTGAAAGCAGTGGTTACTATGACCTCAAGCTCTGGAACTCTCTATCTTAAACCCTGAGAACTCTACGCACACTCAGGACATTCAGAAAAAATCTTGAAACACAGTTATTTAGCTTTGCATTTAATTAAGCACTTTGAGCTTGTTTTTTAAAAGATTATATCAATGAAAATAATTGTTGTTATTGAAAATCGTTTCATCTATTAATTATTGTACATGACTCTATATTATGTTGATATGCACACAAGGTTCCCTGTTCTGTCTTATTATCCAAGATGTAATCAAAGATGAGCCAATTAAATTAGCAGCAGTTGATGAATATCTTAGTAGCTCTCTCTGGTGTAAAACTACTGCTGTTTGGAAAGCAGGAGGGAGTGATACAATAAAGCTTATTTATAACCCCTCACTTAACAACCATGCAAAGCTCTTTCACAGCATGTCCTCAATGCTTGTGTTCTTTTCATTTTTAAACCCTGAATTAGACACTAGATGTAAAGTGTCCCTACAAGAACCTTATTTTGTGAGATGCTGTTCCTTTCCTCTCTTCAGCAGAAAAAAAAAGGTTGAATTAAGAAGGCTTATGAGTTATCTAGGTTATCTATATGTATACCCAGCCCAGTAAGTGCACATAAGGTGAAAGGAAATAGTTGTAACATTACTAGAAATGCTATGTTGAATGATCAAGGAAATGAATTCGGCTAAAGGAACTTCCATGAATAAATCTCGGGATGAATAGCATTTGTTCTGGTATAGAGCGGCTTCTCTATGAAACCATGAGCTATGTGGATTTTTGCTCTGCATGGGCAGTAGAGTGGAGAGAGGGGATTAAAGAGAGCACTTTTGCACAACCAAAGTTAAATGCAGCACCAAAGTTAAATGCAGCACCAAAGCTAAATGCAGCACCATGCAGTGTCCTATTACATTTCCTCCTGAATGCCACAGCAGGCTCAGGCAGTTGAAGCTGTGGGTGTATACGATCGTCTGATTAATGATAAAAATAAAGTGAGGGTGTGGGGACTCAGCGCTACTGTCTAATCTGGTTATGCTAAAGCCCTAAGAGAGATTCAGCCCAAGAGTCAAAACAATTACCCCTGCCAACAGACCCTGTCAACTTTCATCAAATTGTTATTGTCTCAGCAACCCACACTGAACAAAACACATCCACAGCAAATGCACTTTTAGACACACACACTAACAAATGCAAACTCCTTAATGAACTTTCTCGTCAGTGCACACTTGGGCAAGTCTTACCTTCGAAGTAATGCCTGCCAAAGAAGTGATGGTTGCAAGAGATAATATTTGCACATGCAAATAGAATTAATCTAATGGGTGAGTCAAAGTTAAATGATTCATTCTGTAGATTACAAACAGCATGATTCCCGCACTGTTTATTTAATGGCATTTCCATGTATCCTATTGAGATTGAGTTTTGAAGGTAAGTGAAAAATCTTATTAATAACCTAATAAAAAGTTATTTTGATGATTTCCAGAAATAATATTTTACTCTGGAAAAAAAAACAAAACATTATGTCTATGTGAAAAGGCCAGTATTAAGGGGGATCTGAGTGTTTGCTGAATTTGTGTCCCCTCTTATCTCCTCGTCTTCAATGCTGAGTGCTGACAGCCACTAAAGTCCCTCTGCTCTATTAGTGCTGAGTGTCAAAATGCCATAAGTAGGGACATTTATTCTTCAGGTCCACCAGTTTGTTGAAGGTCAGCACCGAGCAGAATGTAATCAACAATGCATGTCTTGTCACACATTATAATGACATGAAATTACAGAGGACTACAGACAAACACTTCTGCATGTCCCATGTTGCATGGCAATTAGAGAAGAGATCATGTGAGCAATCAATAGGATAACTAGTGGCACCTGTTCACTGTTGATGTCTCTTGGCCTTTGTTTTGTTAAGAGGAATTGGAGCTGGAGTGTGAACATTAAGTTGGTGTTTCAGTGAAGGGCATTCTGGACAAATCAGTTCTCATCCTGAATCCTTAAAGACACTAATCCACAGGGACTCGCATGGCTCAAAGCAGAGTTGTTTTCATCCTCTTTGTCGCACCCCCCCCCCCCCCCCCGGCTCTGCCTCTGTATGCTTCAAATGTTTTTTTTTTATAACATATCTTCCATTTCATGATAAGTAACAGCTGAACATCTGTTCCACATCCTCTTTCCCCTGTGGAATAGAGGAGCAGAGGCTGGTCCAAACACTCAGAATGCTTCAGATTACCCTTTGGAAAGGGTGAGAAAGTATATATATTTTAAAACTTGAACTGGTGTTTAATTTTTCATCTTTTCTTCTCATGTTATTGCATCTCTGTTACCAGATGTCTGCAAAATTTGGTGAAGGGAGGAACTGTCTGAGGTTATGGGCTTTCATCAAGAGAGGTGAGAGTCTGAATGGTCATCTTAAAATTACTGAGAAAACTAAATAAATAAATAATTGAGGCCATCAATTTGCTTTTGAAGGGGACAAAGATTTGACCCATGAAGTGAGTCTTTATGATTCACCCATATTTGCTCTGCATACTAACAGAGGTTCCTTACAGAAAATACTGAAGACCATAGAATTACAGTGACTAGAAACACCACAGTCCATTGTATTATGGCAGATTGGGCTGGTCCATCACTTTGGATTGGTAACTATGACATTCAAATCAGTACATCAAAAAATTACTTCCATAATCTCAACAAGATGGTATAGCTCCCCCACAACCTCTCATTGACATGTTACTTGAATTATTAAGGAAAGTTGAGATGAAATGGAAATAATATATACTTAAATTTAAAAAGACAAGTTACCTAATGACATAAGATGCATAAAGTTTTGTATTCATTAGATTAAGTGAATACAGAGGAATAAAGACTGCAGTTATGGTTGTCTGTTATATAATAGCCTTTCTGTCTTTTTACCTCTGCATGTTTGAGTGTCTCATGTGCAGAGACACGTGTTTTGCTGCATTTGATTTGTCTTATTTAGATGGTTTTTATGGCTATCACGGTCTTTTCTGTAATGTAGAAATGATCCCAGCACATTCGTATCTGCATTCCTTTTTTAATTGTAAATTAGCAGTGTTGTTTGTTTGCTCCATGACTGACTGGATTTGTGTGAAATGTCTCTACTGTCATTGTCACATAGACTTCAATGTCACAGGCACAGCTCTGAGTTTGCCTGTGACTTCTCTCTCTTCGGTTACACACCGTAAAAGTTTTTGAATGTTTACTATTAATATTTCTTGAATTATTTTTTCTCAATATCATGAATGATTATCCTTCCTTTACGTGTTGTATTTTTCAGGAGGCAAATGAGAGGTATAAACTTGACACTCACTGTAATGTTCTTTTTTGTTTTGTTTTGTTTTATTTAGCAGTGCAGGCACAGCCATGGTAGGACTCAGATCATTTATACAAACAAGAAATTAAGGTAGTGAAAGGGCCATCTTGGCCACTCCAACATGTCAGAGGCTGGCTATATCAAGATGGGAGCAGGTCCATGGGGCATATAAGTTGACCACTCCTGCTGCTGCTGCCCCCTGCTGGGAGAGGCTTGCAGCACTGCTGGGTGTGATTCTACCTCCTCTGTTCCAATTTCATAGGAATCTACATTACATTACATCTATATTAAACCATAATGATCAAAAACAAACACAAGGCTCAGTACTGCAAACCCACATAGCTTTAACCCCAAACCAGACCTGGCTGGGCTGGAACACTGACATAACCCTGCAAGGAAGAGAAAGGGACAGACAAAGGTCCCTCCTAATCTACATCAAAAGGCTAGATTTAAAATGGCCAGGCACTGATTTTCAGTAATAGCTTGTTATGAGGCTCTAGCCCCCAATTTATCTGTAATGAAGAATGTTTTCAAATTAGCGCAGGCAACCAAGAAATTCATTATGCCACCAAAGTCATTATACCAACAATGTTGAAAAGAAATGCATGTCACTGCAAACGATAGACCAGTGGTTGCACCTGCTTTACATAGTGGAAGGAAAGAAACCAAGCAAGAATGCCACTACAATATTTACAGATGTGAGCTGAATATCTTTGTATCTTTTTAAACTTTTTAAAAATATATATTTGCATGTGATATTAGGCTATTTCGTATATGTAAGTAATTATTTTATAATGGTATATTAATGATAGAGCATGATGACTAACATAATAACTAACATAATAACTAGCTAAACATCAGTCAACAGGAACTTGCCCGTTCACTAAACATGATTTAGTGATGTGATAAATAGAAATATTAATGTCCTGTGTACCTGCTGATTTTGTGTAATCCAATAGGAGGAATAAATAATGTTCAAAACGTCCTGTTTATATATATATATATATATATATATATATATATATATATATATATGAGAAAGAGAGAGAGAACATAATGTTTAATGTATTTTAATACATTTTTGCTGTCATAAACATTTTTGTTTGGGCTACAAAACTAATCAACTAATAATGACAGTGACAGACACAGAAATTACCTTTGACTCTGTGACTCTGATCCAAAGTAATCTGACCCAAAATCTTTTTTAGTATTATAGATTGTCACACATTGCTGTGATAAACTGAAAGAAATTGTGTGTGTGTGTGTGTGTGTGTGTGTGTGTGTGTGTGTGTGTGTGTGTGTGTGTGTGTGTGTGTGTGTGTGTTTGCATGTGCGTGACAATAATTCCTTGAAAAACCTACTACTGTTCAGCTTCTGAAACTCACATTCCCATGTGACAACCCCCCCCAATGATCATTCGTGTGCACTACACATAATAAACACCTATATACTCAGATGAACATATGATTATACTGACAAATATGCATTTACATCATTTAAAATCTAAATCAGCTATAGTAGAAAACATTATCAGCAAAAGCCTAGCCGTAAGATATTTTTAGCTATTTGTAAACTTCACAGTATGAGAAATGTGCAGTCATTGATGACTAGATGACCAGGGTTAGGGTTAGGGTTATGACTAACCGTAAACCTAGATGACTAGGAGAAGTGAAGCAGTCTTGTAGCATTAATTCTCAATTGAATTGCAGTGCCCTTTATATCAATTCCTACCCTCAACAATGCTCATGGAAAGGAAAAAGCACTCAACACCTGAGGCAGCTGAAGCAGTCAACAAATAATTCTGAAATATCTGTCTACAAAATAGCTTCTGAAATCACTGTAGACCAAAAATGATTGACAGTGAACTTTAGAATATGACATTATTTTCATGCAAAGGATAGAAAGCTGCAGTATGGAGTGAGTTTCTGATATTTTGAACTAGACGGTACAGTCTCAAGAATACAGCACTCCCATAAATACAAACTGTCCTCTACTGTGTTGGGATCCTCACACAGCAGGCTTCATATGAATTGTAGTGTTCACTTAGAAGGTAACTACAGAAGTAACACATGTTGTTCAGTACTGAGTTAGAGGTTAGGAGTTAGGCATTAGGGGTGCTCAGCCATTTAAATACAGCCCAGTGGGGAAAAAAGTATGTATAGTTCTTCATTAAAACAAAGGAATGGAGATATTTTCAGCCACTTTCAGCCTTTTTCTGTCTTCTGCATTTTATGATAGTAGAGGTGCCTCATGTGGGATAAAAGACCGTTAATTTGCACCATAAATGAACTGCAAGGTCATCTCTACATGCATATAAGTATGTTTATTTAAGTGAGTGATTTGTTTAATATCTAGGATTAATGATGGAAAATGAAAAAGTCTACAATCACATAAACATTTCCTTCCTGTGTTCCCTTACATATGTCAGATGCTTTATCATTATCACAATTCCAGACATCTAATTCCCCTTTAAAATCAAAAGCACATAATGTTTGTTATGTACACTGCAGATAGAGGAATGGTAATCCTATTTCCTCTTGTTATAACAGAGCCAGTTTCTTCTGCCTGCCATCTCTGGCCTCAGTAGAGATCTAATCCTTTTACCTTTTATTATCAGTCTCCTCTATCAGAAACTGTGGTCTGGGTCCTGTAAGCAGATATCAACAGTCTAATAGCTGCATCCAGACGGGGCCAGTTCATTCAAGAATCAGAAAGAAATGTCCTTTACCCACAAGAAGAAGAATTATCTGCACTTATAAAAGAGATCAACAGGTACTGGAAAAATTTGGGTCAATGCCATGAGCTAGGGTGAACTTAACTCCAGTAATTAAAAACAACTGTGTAATAAAACAAAGTGGAACAGGGGATTTGAGAAAGAATGGTCCCCAAGTAGAGAACACAGAACTTAACATAGATCTCATGGGGGAGGAGGGGGTGTTCACAGCAGGACTTTTCCTTTCTTAGTTTCAAGCATGTTCAGAGATCCATAGGAATGGGGAGAATCAGTTATTTTGTGAAATTGTAGATGACTAACATTGTAGAAAATAGTGTAAAAATGTAAATAAATGTTAAGGTTAATTGTCAATTTACAAATATTTTTAATTTGTTTACTTCATTAAGGAAAATCACTTATAGTACCTCTTTCTTTATCACATCTTTTAGAATCCCTATAGATAGTAAACATTTCAGAAAAAGAAAGCTACAGCTAGGGTTAGACTCTCATAAATTTTGGGACCATCTCAGTTTGTGTGTAATCATATCTGCCTTATTAGGTTGAGAATGAAATTGGTGGAACTACACACGAAAAGCATTATATATGGAGTGGCACTTTCAATTCCACCACTCATCAATATGAGAATCTGCAGGGCATCACAAAAAGGAGAGACAAGGAGGAAGAGGGGAAAGGTGGCAAAAAGGTTTTAATTTTATTTCAGCTAGACACTGGGTTCCATTTTTGCCTTCACCTGCTTTTAGAGTATGATCATTTCTGTGCCACAGCAAAGTAGCTTTCTGTAAAATTATGTTACCTTGACTAACAGGTTGATTTAATCAATCTGATCCATTATTTGATTAAATAATGGATATTTAACGGGAAGACGAGGAAAAACAAGTCCATCACCTCAGCTGGAGAGAAAGGAGATGGCTGCTGATGGTAGCCATGTTAGACACTAAAACATGCCTCTTTTAAAAAAACATCTCTTGTTGATGTTTTTTTGCTCATTCTGCCTTCCAGGCTAAGATCATATGAGCTGCTCCCCCATTTCTCAAATATGGGTATCACAGATGAACCCACAATTAAATATCGCCCACCTTCATTTCTTTGGTCTTGTGTACTCTTGTCACATGTGATAGCTTCTCTGTGTGAGTTTTTGGTGCTCTGGTGATGGGGCTTTAGGGTTAAGCCCATTCTCCAAAGCCATTCATGTGTCTGAAATATGGCAATCTGCAGATTTATCCCCAACTACATCAGACACACTGGCAGCCAGCTGGAGAGTGCTGGGATAAGAGAACAAGGTGGGCAGCCACCTGTGCTCTGTAATTTAATCAGCATCACGGCAGGCTCATGCAGCAAAGAGACGGTTACTGAGCTCCTGAACAGGTGCTTCGCTATCCACCTGTGAGTAATGACCAAGGACCAGTACCATGTTGCATCATGTTACCTGTCTACCAGTACATGCCTACATCATCTGTAGCATTCTTACGCACAGGACATGGCACACTGAGCTTGTGGGCTGGCTTATGTCTCCATAAAAATGTTCATGTGGATAAAGAATTTATTTTATGCTCAGCTTTCATCCATATCTGTCATCTTTGATCTTCTAAAGTCAAGTGGTAACACTGACATTAGCATGTAGAATGCTGAGTGTTTTCAAATAAGGAGAACATTTTGAAGCAATTTGAGTCAGGGGTACTTGAAGCAAATATATTTCCTTTTGACCATACTGATAGTAGATGAATGGATATGTCACCCTAAGATTATTGCCATCCTTTACTACAACCACTTTGCCATTGAGAAAGACACAGTTTCACAGCTTTTTATCTTTTAACATTAATATGAGAACTAAGCTGAATTGTTATTTATTTCACTTCCTTGTTTTTATAACTTCATCCTTGTTAATGAGATCACTTAGCCTGCTTTCTGCTTTCTTTAAATATCAGAGTTCTGTTTTTTGAGAGCAGTTTTTATATTATTTTTTGGGCTGTTTTTATATTATTTTTTGGGCTGATTTATTAATTAATTTATTTATTGTTGTCATAGTTCTAAAACAAACAGCAGTCTATGACCAGAAATGCATATAATTATTAACACAGTGTCCGAGATGGTCACTAATTTCTTTCAGATGATAAGTGGGTGGTAATGCATTGTCATGTATCCATACCTTAAGAGACAGTATCATCAAATCCAAAACTGTCACCTGTAACATGGGAGCTGCCAACGCATTTTTCTTCCTGATTGACATAATGGCAAAATCAATGACTGCAGCAAGACAAATTCAGTAATCCATTTTTAGAAAGTTCTTCCAAAGTTTGCTGCATATTGTATTAGATGTACCGATGTACACTTGAGAACTGGAAATTAATGAACATAGATATTTGCAGCAAAAATACTCATAATCACTGCTAGCTGTAAAAATATTCTAGATTTACCAAAGAAATATCAGTATCTATTTTCAGCGGTTTTACCTGATTCTAACTATAAAGGTAAAAACAAACATTTCTAAAGTAATGTGTAAGAGAGACCACTGTGTGATTATGTAATTACATTATGTACATTTATGTACATTTTGTAAAGAAAACAAGGAATATGTGTGTGCATGTCTACCTAATGTAGACGTAGGTGTAGTAAAAAGAGATTGCATCACATCACACAAAGTCAATTTGAAAGATACAGACAGTCATCACCTCTCTGAGACAATTCAGTCATATGCTTGACATCCCTTAAGTTTAGCAAAGAAGAAATATGATAGTTCTCCCAGGATCTGGGATTAGTGGTAGGGTAAGTCCAAGGTGCATGCTTAATGTATCCATCTCTGTGCCAGTGCTTAGGTGCCCACCTCTGTGCCAGTGCTTAGGTGCCCATATCTGTGCCAATGCTTAGGTGCTTACCTCTGTGCCAGTACTTAGGTGCCCAGCTCTGTGCCAGTGCTTAGGTGCTCATCTCTGTGCCAGTGCTTAGGTGCCCATATCTGTGCCAGTACTTTGTGCCAGTGCTTAGGTTCCCACTCCTGTGCCAGAGCTCAGGACACTTGGAGGTATACTGAGGAGGAATGGCTATGATGAGCCAACATAACAGTATATGTTTATGTCCTCAGCTGTTTCACTATACTCATTAAACTTTATTTTTTGAGTAATACTTTTTAAGTAATAATGGCACTTTATAATAAAACCAAACCCTAAATGTGGGCAAACTAAGAGTTAAAGATGTTTGATACTTCTCCAGATTAGGAGCCAACCATTCCTTTTCTGTATTGTCAGTCTTCATGTGGTAGTCCCTGGCTACCTGGCTCTCCTCTTCTTCCTGATCCACAGCAAGAAGGACACTTCCACACTCCTGCAGTAGGTCCTGCTCCTTCCTCCCAGTGTGTACCTGGAGATTGCCTGAGACACCTCTCCTGAAGCCTTGTGTCAGTCAATTTGTGTAGCAGTCTGAAAGCATTGAGCTACAGCTCATGTGTGAATAAAGGACTTTTTCACTATAGTCTGTAAGACTAGAGTAACCCTAACCTTACAGTGCTGCTGGTGCTTAAGGGGGAAATACACTAGCTGTTTTGAGGGCTATTTGAGGTTGAATATGCTGGCAACCCATATGTTTTATACACATATTTTTTTATGTCTGTGCTACTGGCTGGTCAGGCTATTGTAGAAACCTTTAACTACATGACAATGCATGTATGCCATAGATAATACACATTTCCAAAGGTACATTCATTCTTATGTATATATCATAAGTATAATGATATGATAATGGAATAAAATCTAACTACTATTACTTGGCAACACCTCAACCAATTAAATTCATATGTGTAGCTCTAATCCAATGTACATGTAAATCTGCTGTGAGGGAATGTTTGTCTTTAAATGCCATTTTCCCCCGGCATTCATAAAAACTATGACATAACAAACATGACACAGGCCATCATAAAAAACTTTTCCCCAAGAAAAATGCAACTCAAAAATGAGAAAGATACAATATAACAAAGTCAAGGTCCACAGGGAGTCTAGTCTGACAAAAAAGGTAGTCAGTAGTTTACAGTACATGCATTTACTCATAAAACTACCATATTGGATGTACTGACCATATTTAAAATAAGGTAGTATAGTTACATTTTTATTTTCCCTCTTAAAGGCACCCACTTCTGTGTGTTGTAGTGAAAGGCATAGAAAAGGCATGATGCATTTCATTCTTATTTATTTACCACCATCATGTGGTAAATTTGAAAACTGCAACACAACATAAAATAAATTTGTTCTTGCATATTTATATTAGTTGTTCCATATCATATGGTCAGAAGTGTCATTATCGATCTGAGTTATATTGTAGTCAATACATAAAAAGGTATATTTCATATTTCAGAGCTGTCTTTAATCTTTTAATGTTTTGGTCCTTTTTGATGATTTATCATGATCCAGTGAATTACTCAAATTATACAGTATTTTATTAGATTACCCTACACAATGTTATATTGAATTATACAGTATTATTAGATCACCCTAGACAATGTTATATTGAATTACATTAATATAACAACATTTTGTTTGCCAAATTTTAATGTGCTTTACACTGGTCAGAGAAATTACAAAGACAGCAAGTAAATTGTACAATAAATATATATTGCTTATTCATAAATAACCTTTATTACATGTAAAATATGTACGGACCTAATTTTGAAATGTACAGGTGTAAGAATTTATATACAGGTGTATTTGGCTTCAGGATCACCTTTATTCAGTGAGCAGTAATATATCAACATAGAGGGGTTCCACTTTACTTGGTACTGCTTTTCCATACTATACATAATGATATTCAGTAGTGTTGTAAACAATATCAATATATCGATACTGAACATTTTGAAATGGTACAGTACTTGTTTCCTGATTGATCCTATTCATATAAAATGTGCATTCACTTTCTTTTGTCCCTCACATACAAATGGCAAATAAGGATGGAAAAGAAAAGGTCACAAGTAAAGTGGAATGTAATTAGTTCCAACTAAAGCCTAATTTACCGCAGAAGTGGGGAAGTAATCACGGAAAGTCACAGCTACTCTGTGACGTTTACTGTTTCACACCAGCTCCATCACAGATGTCTGTATGTACAGGGAAACAATGAAAACTCTTTGTGCAGTAGCAACAGGAATGTGGATGAGCTTTACGGTAGCCTGGTTCCATGGGAACCATAATAAAAGATTTGTTAACAACTCAATAATAGTGGCTACATTTTCCCTGCATGTTTAATGTAAAACAGCTTCTGTTTTGAGGAGTTACGTCATCATTTTCCTTTGAAATTTAAAATATTGATGAATGATAAAAAAAGTAAGAAAAGTCAAGTAAGAAAAGTCTTTGTCAAGGTTTGTATTAATACTGGTGATTACATAGCTGATGCTAGTCAAATCAAGCCAAATGTAGTGCTTTTTACAGCAGCTGTTGTCACAGCAGCTTTATGCATGTCTGAGTCCAAGCCCCCAGTGAACTAGCCAAGGGCAAAAGTGGTAAGGAAAAACTCCATAGAATATGATAAACTATTTTCTGTTTTGATTATGTGCCAAGATTGCATGATATCAAGAATAATTTTGTACTGCTTCTAGGTAGAAAATGCTGGTGCAAATGGACCCAAAGTGTATTGGATATAGCTTACTACTTTTTTTTTGGGTTAACCTAAAATGGAAAGAATGGTTTCACAATGGACAGAATATCCCTGGTGCTACAAAGTCTGGCAGTCATACCTTTAAAAGAATTAACTCTAAAACATGGCTAGGTCTTATGACCTGGCCGGAGTCTAACAGCCCTCTCTGCCAATTCTCCCCTTCTCCCCGCTGAAACCCTCAGATTGGAAACCACAGATTGGAAAGTGAGACTCCGATCACACCTGTCACACTACTGTCATGCCTATCCCATGTCAGGTACTGTTTAAAACTCTATGTTCCCACAATGCTACTGGATTGTATTTCCCACCAGGTGAAATCATTCTCCATGGGCATTCCCAAGGAACACATTATTTTTCTGGACAATTTTTCAATTATAGGTTTGTTATTCAGATAGATCCACAGTGCCACCTGGTGACTGAAATGAAGTATTGTAATATTCCACAAAGTAGTAACTTTGTCTTCACTATGAGTTAAAATGACTTGAGCTAAAATTGAGGAACCAAACTGAGTTAAAATGACTTCAAATTGAGTAACCCTAACCACCAATAGTTAATTTCAGCCTCCCTCTTAAAAGTACCGTCCCATGTTTCACATTTCTCATTGCAGGGGCTGTGCATATTGTAGCATGTTACATTATATTTAGTAGATTCCAGTATATGTTAATATAATACACAATATCTCCTTCAAACAATAATGCCATTGTTGACCAAAAATGAAATGTCTATAAGCATTAGCATTTTTAATGTTTAATTAACAGACATCCCACCTCTCCTGGAAGTTCCAGGGGTCTCCCGCATTTTAATAGGGGCTCCCTGACCCCTGCAAATTATGAACAATATCAATCAATTTTTATGTGAGCAAGACAGAGCGCAAGTGAAAGAAAGACACACACACAAACACACACACACACACACACACACACAGGGTGCGTCTCAATTAAAGGACTGTTGCTACGTAGATTGCGTCCTTAGAAGCAATAATCTGCAAAGGACCTTTCCTCTGCAGCTGGGAGCAAATGATACAATCCATCAAGGACTCATACCTACTGTAGCATCATACATAATGATGCAGTCCATCAAGGAGTTATATCTACTGTGACATTATAAGTAAGGATACAGTCTATCAAGGACTCACACCTACTGTGACATCATATGTAATTCCCATGTCTGAAAAGTTGAGGGGCTAAAGTGAAGAGGACAAGCGACAGCTGGGAGTTACTGACAGAGCTGGCAAGTTCCCATCTTAAGTAAAGGTATAGATCTGAGGGTCCATGGGTACTGGGAGTTATGAGAAACTGGGATGTTATGATGCTGTCACTTCAATTCTTTTTTATCACTCAAGTTTGTTGACTGCCCCTCATGCCTGTCTTTCCGTCTGGCTCTTTCCTCTTAGCTTTGCTGCTATAGCTAGATCTGCTGAAGTCTATCATTGCATATTATAGTTCTCTAATTTGCAAACCCTTGTATACACCTCGGGACGAGACTGGGACCTCTAGAAAATTGGACTAGACATTAATTGCTTATTTTTTCAATTAAGTTAGGGTTAGGGTTAGGGTTAGGATTAGGATAGAGTTAGGGTTAGGTTAGAGTTAGGGTTAGGGTTTGTGTGTTTAGAAGATGTTTACAGTCATTTTGATGTGTGTTTACTGTCATGTTTTTGTGTTAGGGTTAGGGTTTGGTTTGGGTTAGGGTTAGACTTAGGGTTAGGGTTAGGGTTAGAGTTAGGGTTAGGGTAGAGTTAGGGTTAGGTTAGAGTTAGGGTTAGGGTTTGTGTGTTCAGAAGATGTTTACAGTCATGTTGATGTGTGTTTACTGTCATGTTTTTGTGTTAGGGTTAGGGTTAGGTTAGAATTAGGTTTAGGGTTAGGTTAGGTTAGGTTAGGTTAGGTTAGGTTAGGGTTAGGTTAGGGTTAGGGTTAGGGTTAGGTTAGGGTTAGGTTTAGGTTAGAGTTAGGGTTAAGTTAGAGTTAGGGTTAGGGTTTGTGTGTTTAGAAGATGTTTACTGTTATGTTGTGTGTTTACTGTCATATTTTTGTGTTAGGGTTTGGTTTGGGTTAGGGTTAGGGTTAGAGCTACAGTTTGAGTTAGGGTTAGGGTTAGGGTTAGACTTAGGGTTAGAGTTAGGGGTAGGGTTAGGGTTAGGGTTAGGGTTAGAGTTAGAGTTACGGTTAGGGTTAGGGTTAGACTTAGGGTTAGGGTTAGGGCTAGGGTTGGGTTAGTGTTAGGGTTAGAGTTAGGGTTAGGGTTAGGTTTAGGTTAGAGTTAGGGTTAGGTTAGAGTTAGGCTTAGGGTTAGAGTTAGAGTTAGAGTTAGAGTTAGGGTTAGGGTTAGGGTTTAGGGTTAGGGTTAGGGTTAGGTTAGGTTAGAGTTAGGGTTAGGGCTAGGGTTGGGTTAGGGTTAGGGTTAGGTTTAGTGTTAGGGTTAAGGTTAGGTTTAGGTTTAGGGTTAGGGTTAGGGTTAGGGTTTGGTTAGGGTTAGGATTAGGTTTAGTGTGTTTAGAAGATGTTTACAGTCATGTTGATGTGTGTTAGGGTTAGGGTTCGGGTTAGAGTTTGGTTTAGGTTAGAGTTATGGTTAGGGTTAGGGTTAGGGTTAGGGTTAGGGTTGGGTTAGAGTTAGGGTTAGGGTTTGTGTGTTTAGAAGATGTTTACTGTCATGTTGATGTGTGTTTACTGTCATATTTTTGTGTTAGGGTTTGGTTTGGGTTAGGGTTAGGGTTAGAGCTAGAGTTAGAGTTAGGGTTAGGGTTAGGGTTAGACTTAGGGTTAGGGTTAGGGTTAGAGTTAGGGGTAGGGTTAGGGTTCGAGTTAGGTTTAGGTTAGAGTTATGGTTAGGGTTAGTGTGTTTAGAAGATGTTTACAGTCATGTTGATGTGTTTTTACTGTCATGTTTTTGTGTTAGGGTTAGGGTTAGGTTAGAGTTAGAGTTAGGGTTAGTGTGTTTATTTTATTTAAATGGTCAAACTGCTTGAAGTGTGCCAAAGCCCAGCATGTGCTGAACATGACCATGTGACCTCTTGGGTTTGAAGGTCTGTTTCGAATTTTGGCAAAAGGGTCAAACTACGGGAAGTGTACCTAGGCCCTGGTTAGGGTTTAGTGTTAGGGTTAGGGTTTAGGGTTAGGGTTAGGGTTTAGGGTTTAGGGTTAGGGTTAGGGTTAGGGTTTAGGGTTAGGGACAGTCATGGAGGTGATGCGCACCGAGTTGCAGGCCATTTGGACCTGGCCCGGCCTAGATGTGAGTTTTCAAAGTCAGCGCGTTTGTTTAAACTTCCTCCTCCAATTCGTTGCAATTGCGCATGCGCTTCTCGCTCATCCGTCTGGAGCATAGCACTTTATTGGTAAATATCTCTGGGCTCCTTGGGAGTAGAAAGTATATTCAGGGCTCGTTGGAAAGGACTGCATCTCCCCTGTAATTGCCTCTGAGCAGCACGCGGATCGGACCCACAGTTTTCACGCTACGAGTTTTTAAATGTGGCGGGCGGCGGACAAAAGTCGCGCGCCGGACATCTTTGCGGCTTAATATCTCTGCGCTCCTTGGGAGTAGAAAGTCTGTTCAGGGGTTGTTAGCCTCTGTTAGCCTCACAGATGTACTATATCTATAGCTTTTAACAGCAGGCTACGCTTCACACCACGTCTCGTCTGCCCTCAGGCGGTTGGCGGAGGAGATGCCTAACCTGCAGGAGTACCTGGAGAAAGAGGACATCGAAAAGAAGCTTCTAAGCCAAACCAATGAGGAGCTGCCCTGTAAATAAAATATAAATATCTGTAAATATCTGTATAATATGTAAATAAAAGAAAGAAGTGGTTGTATAGTGTAGTCGTTTGATTATAAATAATCTCATAATAATTTTATCCACAAATTCTCTATTTATCGTTTTTTCCTGATCAATAATACAAAAAAGAAGAAAAAAAAGATGAACAGCACCCTCTAGCGATGAACCTCAATTATTTCAAGATAACTAAAACATGGCTAGGTTAAGTCGGCGTTAGAACAAAAAATGCTCAGATTAACTTGTGTCTCATGGCACGCAGCTGAGTTTAAAATTAAACACAATGAAATCAAATTAAATTGACCCAGCTGCAACAGGCTCAGCAACCACATTTAATTTCACTGATTGGTCAGTTAGCCAGGCTATACAAAACAGGCTATTAGAAATTCTGCACATGTGCTTCGCTTAGCTTCACATCTCACACTGCTTATAATTATAAGATAACGTATCCACGTTCTTAATAACGTGGTGAAATCTGCCAAAAATGGTGAGACTGAGCATAAGAAATAATAAGACAATCTGAGCACTTAGTCCACATATTTCTAAATGAGCAGAAAAAGTTCCTCCAAACAATATAAAGCACACAATTCTATATGGGAAAACAGTTACAGTTGTCATTAAGAGAAGCACTACTCATTACACAAATGTCAATAACCGTCCTAATATTAATAGTTCAACAGTCTTCCTCTGTCTATTATATGCACTGTACACATGTTAAATATCTGCCTTGAAATGACAATGAAATGACTTCCGGGCGCACTGAAAATTGTTATATACACACAGACACCCCCATACCAACATAAGCATAGTGCAACTCTTTGTTTACGCACCAGAGATTGAGTGGGCAAGTGCGTGTATATGCAAGTTTAAATTATTATACACAAATGTAAGTAGTAGGCTATTTATGTGAAAATGTTTCATATGTATGTACAAGTCGTGTTTGCCTGATTTCTCCTTAAATGGCCCCTCATAGTTCAGCAGTAATGAGGCTAGTTAGATTTTGCTCAGAATTAAGTACACTTTGGGATGTTATACGTATCACAGTCTCGGGTGAGCCGTACATGGTTGATCAATCTAGGTTGAGGTAGAGTCACTGCATTAATGACACGTCTGTTTGCATTGCCAGTTGTTGCTATGGCAGCAATGAAATTAGGAAATTCAAAGAAAAACAACTCATCTACACTCTTGGAACTTTAAAACCCCATATGTCCTGTGGCGCAATGTCACACATGAGGGGAATCCCATGAACACCTTTACAGATCAGTCTGTGGAAAGACACTGAAGAGGACAAAGGAAAAATGAGGCGTTTCTGGAGATGGTGTGCTGGACGCATCGAGGACGAATACACAGACACAAAGGATGTGGAGGGTAAATGCCACTCACACCTGCGGTTGCTGGTGCTGCCACTCATACCTGTGGTTAAAATTCCTTTTTTGTCTTTAGCGCTGCATTGTCGCCTCTATCTCCCAATAATTCATACTCGAGGCTTTAGAAATCTAATTTTTTGGGGGGGGGTATATGCCATTTCCTGTTATTTGTGCAGAATACACACACTTTCACATTGGAATCCACAAAGTTTTATAAATGAGGTCCCTGAATAACATCAATCTATTTCTACACTATATGGCTTGCTAATTTGTGTGTGTGTGTGTGTGTGTGTGTGTTATACCAGCCCATAGAGGAGGACATGAGTCTGAAAGTGGTGCTGGAGATGAAGAACCAGGAGATCAAAGATCAGCACGATCTTTTGGTAAAACTATATACTCTGTATGTATACTATATACTCTGTATGTAGTACCTGGTTTAACACTATATCCTCTGTATATATACTATATACTGTTTATGTAGTACCTGGTTTAACACTATACCCTCAGCTTACTCTAGTCTGCAGATGTAAAGAAATTAAACAGAATGTGTAACTGTGTATATGTGCGCACCTGTATGTGTCTGGTTGTAGTATTATTTAAAGGGTCAAACTGCGTGAAGTGTGCCCAGGCCCAGAGCTACTTTGCTGGGCATGACTGTGTGACCTCTTGTGCCTGGAAGTCTGGTTGTAGTATTATTTAAAGGGTCAAACTGCGTGAAGTGTGCCCAGGCCCAGAGCTACTTTGCTGGGCATGATTCTGTGACCTCTTGGGCCTTGAAATGTGGTGCTTTGAACGATTTAAAGAGTGAAACGGTCTGAATTGTGCCCACGTTTAAAGCAACCTTGCTGGGCATGACTGTGTGACCTCTTGTGCCTGGAAGTCTGGTTGTAGTATTATTTAAAGGGTCAAACTGCATGAAGTGTGCCCAGGCCCAGAGCTACTTTGCTGGGCATGATTCTGTGACCTCTTGGGCCTTGAAATGTGGTGCTTTGAACGATTTAAAGAGTGAAACGGTCTGAAGTGTGCCCACGTTTAAACCAACCTTGCTGGGCATGACTGTGTGACCTCTTGTGCCTGGAAGTCTGGTTGTAGTATTATTTAAAGGGTCAAACTGCATGAAGTGTGCCCAGGCCCAGAGCTACTTTGCTGTGCATGACTGTGTGACCTCTTGTGCCTGGAAGTCTGGTTGTAGTATTATTTAAAGGCACAAAGTGAATGAAGTGTGCCCAGGCCCAGAGCTACTTTGCTGTGCATGACTGTGTGACCTGGTGGGCCTGGAAGTCTGGTTGTAGTATGATTTAAAGGGTCAAATGGTCTCCATTGTGTGTCCAGGTTTAAGGCTACTTTGCTGCGCATGTGATTTGGACCCATCGGGTACGGAAGCCTTTCCGTCACGTGCTCGTTTTCCACGCCTTCAGCGCAGGTAGCCTGCGAATTTAAAACCGACGCGTATTTTATTCTTTTCCCCTTTTATCCTTTCATACCTCTCCGCTACCTTGGAGAAGAGAGACGCCCGCGGGCTCGTTGGAAAGCTTTGGAGCTCAGGATTCAGCTGGTGCTAGCGCCATCCAGATCGGACCCGCCATTCTCACGCTACGATTTTTTAAACGTGGCTGGCGGCGGAGAAAAGTCGCGCGCCGGACGTCTTTGCGGCTTAATATCTCTGGGCTGCTTAGGAGTAGCAAGTCTGTTCATGGCTCTTTGGAAAGGGCTGCATCTCCCCTGTAATCGACTTCGAGCGGCACGCGGATCGGACCCATCGTTTTCATGCTACGATTTTTTTAAAGCCGCCAGGGACGGGACAAACGCGTGGCAGGTGGCGTTCGTCAGGGACAGTCATGGAG